>NC_139463.1:91452500-91765000 GCF_057233095.1 Heloderma suspectum
GTATTTCCAAGTCCATTTGATAATGAGAAAGCTGATGGCACCTGTACGGGGGAGGAGAAGCTGGAGAGTCTTCCTGGGATTTCCTTTGAAATGAGCATGACAGGCCATAGCTACAATATATATAATGCAGTTTATGCAGTAGCACATGCTTTACATGCCATTTCGTCAGGCCAACACAAACACAGAGCAACGGTGACTGAACGGAGACCGAATCTCCAAGATCAACAGCCATGGCAGGTAAAGCCCTCAGCAGGCAAATATGGGACTATTTAACTAGATTGACTATATAAATGCTAAGTTGAGTTATGGGTCCATGTGTGTGTGTGTATGTATATGTGTGTGTGTGTGTGTGTGTGTGTGTGTATATATATATATATATATATATATATTCTTTACCAACATTTCAGGACCTCACTTTCTCATACTTCTCCCTGTCTCCACCATCTACAAATATATTAATGTTTATGCAATGTCATGGAGCAACTATTCTCTGAATTCTTTCTGTATCTGAATTGTGGGATGCAGGTAGGGATGGTGGAGAATTTCTCCCCGAAACTTCGGGGGGCCGAGCGCCAACCTGTTCGGCCCCCCGAACAAGTTTCAGGGAGAAATTCTCCGCACGCCCCGCCCCCCGCACCCCCCCCCCGGGACGGGACTTACCTTTGCCGAATGTCCCTCCCGGCAGTGGGTCCGGCCAGCGGTTCGGCGGGTGTTCGTGCGGGGCGGGAGCGGCAGCCAACCTCACAGGGTTGTTGTTGTGAGGATAAAATGGAGGAGGATTGTGTAAGCCGCCGCTGCCATTCCAATAAAAGGAAAAAAAAACGCCCCTGTGATAGGCTACGTGACGATTAACGTAGCCTATCACGGCTAGATCTGCAAAGTCAGCCGTGATAGGCTACGTAAATCGTCACGTAGCCTATCACGGGTGACTTTAAAAAAAAAAAAAAAAAAGCTCGTACGGATAAGCCCCCATAGGGAGCCGCCATTCCCATTCCTTATTTGGTCACTGTAGTCTACGTAAAGATTTACGTAGACTACAGCGACCAAATAAGGAACGCGAATGGCGGCTCCCTATGGGGGCTGCCATTAGCATACACGCTTTTTTTTTTTTAAAGTCAGCCGTGATAGGCTACGTGAAGATTAGCGTAGCCTATCACGGCTGACTTTGCAGATCTAGCCGTGATAGGCTACGTTAAGCGTCACGTAGCCTATCACGGGGGCATTTTTTTTTTTAAAAAAAAAAATGGAGTTCGCGGCCGGGCGAGGCAGGAAGCCTCCTCCCTGGCCTGAATTTCGGCCGGGCGAGGCAGGAAGCCTCTCCCCCGGCCTGAACTTCGCGGGGGGAGCAGCGAAGCGCCTCCCCCCCACCGTGAACAAGCTTCGACGACAGGTAAGTGACTTTCGTCCACCCCTAGATGCAGGAATAAGGAAGTGCATATGACAACCTGATGACATAAGGGTAGGACTAGGAGACCGTTTCCATCTCAGCTCTTTCTGGTGTCCATTGCACATCTGTCATTCCCCATATGTTCAAATACAACTGTTCCTGAAGTAGATCATTATTCACTTTCATCACATCCATTTCTTCTGAATGAAAGTTTCTATCAAAATTGCATCTAAACTTGTATTAATATTTGTGTGTGTGCATGTGTGTGTGTGTGTGTGTGTGTGTACAACCCAACTTGACATGTAAGGGTAAGGAATAGGTGTCTTCATTTCTTGGTTTTTCACATCTCTAAAAGTGTTGTTATTGTTGTTGTTGTTGTATTTTTAGTATTTATTACATTCATGGGGTTCCAATGTCGTCTCCAATGCTGACACTGACCAGACCTGCTTAGTTTCAGCAAGGTGGCCACATCACATGCCCTGATGGGATGGGCCATGAAGAGGAGGGGCCATTGCTCAGTGGTAGAGCACATGCTTTGCATAGGTCCTAGGTTTGGTCCTCAGCATCTCCAGGTAGCACTGGAATAATTCCCGCCTGAAACCCTGGAGACGTGCTACCATTCAATGTTGACATTACTGGTCTAGATGGACCACTGGTCTAACTTAGTGGTAGGCCATTTCCTATGTGCAATATATTTTGGGGGCTTCCCTCCTTTTCTGTGTAAAGGTTTATGCTTTTCATTAATATAGGGCTAAAAAATACAGTACAGCTGGTTAATATTTCCCCATAGTGCAGAATGAAAAAAAAAGACCTGGGAAAGACATGTAATTACATCATAACTGTATGCAAACTTACTCATATTATAAGACATATGTAAGTAGTGCATTTAGAGAAGAGTAATTCTCAATAATATTGCAGTACAAGTTGGTTACCTGCAAATTTATTTATTTGTTTGTTCGTTCATTTGTTTGTTAAAGTCTTGGTTTAAACAACAAGAGCAAACACAGCCAGAACAACAAGCATATCAAGAGAAGGCCATGGTAAAATAATATGTTTTCAATGCCTTCTTAAAAGCCTGGCTCAGTATAGGCATTATGTGATCAGATTACTTCACTCCTAGGGATGTACGAAAGTTCAGCCACGGATCTCGGGGAGGCCGAATGCCCGTGCATTCGACCCCCCAAAATCGGTGACGGAATGGCCTGCCACCACCCCGCCACCCCCCGGGATGAGACTTACTTTGGGCAGATCTTCCTGGTGGCTGCAGGTCCGGCAGCGGCGGCGGCTGCTGGTCTTCTGACCGGCTTCCGCTGCCACCATTTCCAGGTTAAAAAACAACAACACTGTGATAGGCTATGTAAAGATTTACATAGCCTATCACGGCTGATTTAAAAAAACGCACGTACACAAATGGTGGCGGGCGTGGCTGCCGCCATTTGCGTTCCTTATTTTGGCACATGTTAGTCTTTTATATTTACGTAGGCTAAGATGGCAAAAATAAAGGGTATGCAAATAGCGTAGATGCTATGCTATTTGCGTTCCCCTTATTTTTGCCGTCTTAGTCTACGTAAATGTTTATGTAGACTAAGACGTGCCAAAATAAAAAACACAAAAAGAGCACAGCCGGCCAACCAGGATTATGGGGGGGGAGGAACAGAGCGCCTCCCACCCGGCCAGGATCCCAGTGGGAGGGATGGAACGCCTCCCCCCCACCCTCAACATAATCCGCGGAAAGGTAAGTCACTTTCGTACATCCCTCTTCACTCCCACCAATACTGGGGCAGATGCATTCTGCAGCAGCTGAAGTTTCTGAACCATCTCCAAAGGCAGCCCCATGTTCAGCACATTGCTGTAGTCCAGCCTGGACATCACCAGTGCGTGGATAATTGAGGCAAGGCCGTCTCCTCGAGATGGGGCTGCAGCTGGGGTACCAGCCTAAGTTGGTAAAATGCCCTCGTGGACACTGCAGCCACCTGGGCTTCCCTGGTTAGCTCAGAGTCCAGGAAGACTCCCATACTGTGCACTTGGTCTTTCAGGGGGACTGCAACCTCCACTATGACCAGTTGTGAACCTCCACCTGAAGTAGTTGGTTTGCCAATCCACACTACCTCCATCTTGTCTGGATTAAGCTTCAGCTTGTTCACCCTCATCCATCCCAAAACAGCCTCCAGACACTGGTCCAAAGGTTCCACAGCTTCCCTGAGGTGTGCAGATGAAAATGAGAGGTAGAGCTGAGTATCAGGCTCATATTGATGACATTTCAACCCAAACCTCCAGATGACTTGCTCCAGTGGTTTCTTGTAGAAGTTAAAAAGCATGGCTGACGAGATAGATCCTTGTGGCACCCCACAGCCTAACAGACATGGGGTAGAACTGAAGTCCCCCAGCACCACCTTCTGAGAGCACTCCCCCAGAAAGGACCAGAACCACTTTGAAACTGTGCCTCCCAAGCCCAATCCAGATAAATGATCCAGAAGGACACCATGGTTGATGGTATCAAAAGCTGAGGAGAGGTCCAAAAGAACCAACAGGGTTGCACTCCCCCCCATCCATTCCACAGTTCGAAGAGAAAAATAAATTCTAGTGAAAGGTTTAACTAAACTAACTGCGTTTATTGAAACATACAAAGTGTTACATCTTTTATCTTTACAAAACATCCTTCAATACAATGTTCTTGGTGCAAACTCCAGGGTGGCCACTGTAACGTCCTTGTTTTCATCCACTGATGGCTTGAATCTTGAGGTTTGCCAGTGAGCACACATGATTCATGGCAATGTAGACTTGTCCGTGGCAGAAGATAGGTGAAGGTAGACAGTTGCCAACTTGGTTTGCCTGGCTGCAACATGCAGCATGCCAGGGCCCTATCCAGCCTCATCATGAAAGAGCAACAAAGGGTAACCAAAGGGTCGCCATGACTCTCCATGTAGGACACCTTGTAGCACTGCTTACCATTAGGGTATACAATCAGACAATGATCAGTGACAATGTTGCGGATGAAGTCTGGAACCATGAGCAGTAGTAGTGGTAGTGAAACCTTCCTGCCCTGGCATCAAAGAAGTGACAATGTGTCATTGAAAAGTGAGGCATCACAGTGTTTGCAAACATTGACCTGGTTGCCAATATTAAACCTGTTAATGTTAGTTGCAGGATGCATTCCAACAGATACATTCTGCCTCCTATGCCTGGGCTAGGGATGTAAGAAAGTCACTTACCTTTCCGCGGATTATGTTGATGGTGGGGGGGGGAGGCTTTCCGTCCCTCCCCCCAGAATCCTCGACGAGGGGGAGGCGATCCGTTCCTCCCCCCCAGAATCCTCCGCAGCCAGCTGTGCTCCGTGGCATCTCCGCGGAGCAGCCAGCCAGGCCCAGCCAGGCCAGAGCCACCCGCAGCCAGATTTCTGGCCACGTAGGGCTCTGGGAAACAAAAAAAGAAAAAAACTGTGTACACAAATGGCGGCTCCTTATTTTTGCGTTCCTCATTTTTGCCGTCTTAATCTATGTAAATATTTACGGAGACTATGACGGCGAAAATAAATGGGAACGCAAATAGCGTAGCGGACGCTATTTGCGTCCCTTTTTGATTCACCATTTTAACCTACGTAAATATGTCGCCGCCCGAAAGATCTGCCCCAGGTAAGTCTCGTCCAAGGGGGGATCCACGGGGGGGCGGGGGGGCGGGGGGGCAGGCCGTTCTGCCATGGAGTTTGGGGGGCCGAATGCACTGGCATTTGGCCTCACCGAGATCCGTGGCAGAATTCTGTGACATCCCTAGCCTGGGCTAGTTTAAGTAACTAGCCAATGCAAGTTCTGCCCCAGCTTCGCTGTCATCAAAAGCTTTCATATGCAGGTAGGGATGGGTTCATCCCCGTTCGGATTCTCCGTAAACCCGCCTGGTCCCTGTCCTCACTCACTGGTCCCTGGACTGCGCTTGAGCCCATCCTGTGCTCGGCAAGCAGCCCACACTTACCCCAGCAGACTCGTCAAGCTCCACAGTCACCATTTAAAAATAAAGCAATATGGCAAGCACTAAAATGCTCATTTTTGTATGCATATTCTCATGCATGAAATGTACATTTTTGCAAAGGCACACATTAGTAGGGATGGTGGATAATTCTGCCACGGACCCCAATGAGTCAGTTGTTCATGGCAGAACAGAGCACTTACCTCCGCCTTCCTCCGGAATACCCCCTCGTCTGTATCCAGCCCACAGCGACTCTGCGGACCCACCAGTTGGCTCTGTGGAATCGGTGCGGGGTGGAGCCAGCTGAAGAGGATTCTGAGGGGAGGGACAGATCGCCTCCCCCCCAGTGCCGATTCCCCTCCAGAGCAGTAGGTAGGGAATCCGCCCATCCCTACACATTACTGTGTGTGTGCCAAAATGTGCGTTTTTTTACATTTTTGTACATATTTGTGTATGTACATTTTTGCACATACACAAATATGCACATTGGCAAAAATGCGCATTTTCATGCGTTCACAAATTTGTTCATTTTTGCAATCACCATTTTCTTCCTCCAAAAATGGTGACCACCAACCTTGATGAGGGCACTGGGGTGTGTGCAGGCCATTCGCTGAGCGCAGGCAGGGGGCAAGTAGGGGCAGGGCCTCAGCGAGCGGGGCTCAGGGGTGTGTTCAGAAGCGGTCTGCCGGATTCCTGGGCTGAATCGGGTGCCTGCACCATCCCTATATGTAGGCTTTTGGAGGCAGGCATGGCAGCATCCAAGTGCAGGTGCAAAGCTTCTTCTCTTGGGGCAGGAGGGGTAGAATTAGCATTGTGTCATGAGGCATGCTTAGACTTGTGGTTTGCCTGCTGGTTACTATTACCAGTAAGCGTTTGACCTCTAGGCATGTTAGTACTGTATGGACTATATGAATGTTATTTTGTTTACTTTAACAGCTAAAGACTTCCTTTCTGAGCAATGACTAAACCTTGACTGGGCTGCTTTTAAGTGTACGTTTGTGTTAATCCCTTCCTTACAGGTTGTATGCTACTAACATATCATTGTACTTTAGACTGCAGCTGTGTTTATAAAGGTACAGAGAGACTTTTTTGATGTTCATATTTCATTTTGCTCCAATTTGCAAGTAATTATGTTTGTTTAATTTGTACTTGACATTTATTGATATTAAAAATAAAACTGAAAGTACATTATTATAGAAAATAGCCTCGTTCATGAATGAATAAATAAATAAATAAATAAATAAATAAGTAAAGCAAGCAAGCAAGCAAGCAAGCAAGCCTTATGGACATTAACTCCCAACTTTGAATTATAATGACAAATGTTGTTATTCATGGAATCTGCATGTCAAGAACTTTCCAAAGATGTCTTTTTCAAGATACGTGGTCAGCGGGAAGGCAGTCAAAAAGGGATGACCAACTATACCCCGACTTGGAATTATAATGGAAACTGTGGTTATTCATGGAATCTGCATGTCAAGAACATTCCAAAGAAGTCTTTTTTCATGAGATGTCAGCTGTGCTCAGTGGGAAGACAGTAAAAAAAGGATGACCAACTAACCCCTGACTTTGAATTATATATATGTGATTAGTTCATTTCATTGGCCAGTGTGGCCACTGAGAAAAAAATCTTGGCCACTAAGTAAGAATTCCTTCTTTTTTAAGGAATTAGGTAAGGCAATGCATATAAAAGACTCCTAATAATTACACATTTAAGTGGTAAGTATCTCTCTTCCTAAACTCCCATCGTAATCTGGATCTCCCTAATAACATTACTTTCAGTAGGGGATGAAACAGTAAACATGAGGAAAGGGCTCTAGAACTGGGAGAGGAACACACTCCATTTCAAGGTATGAGGAATGAAACAGCAGCTCACCAAAATTGTGTTGCCGTTGTTGTTAAATGTATGTCTGCTTTTTTAAAAAAAAAAAATGTTTTGGGGGTCTGAGACGTTCAAGGAATGTACACTCTCTGATTGGAAATCATGTGCAATTCCATGTGCAATGTAATTCCCTGTTGGGGCTCAGTGGGCTCTACAGTTTGGTGTAGGTTTCATTTGTGGGCTAAGTTCCCTTGTCACTTAGATCATTAGGAGGTGTGTTATTGCAGCCCCACCATTGCTTTGAAGCAGATGACCAGGCTAGCTCCCTTTTCTAGGGATATCATCTTTAAATTCCACAGTTTATTGTCCATAGTATATTGCCTGTAACCCTTCATGTTTGTGACTTCCCTCCATCTGGGCTGTGATAAATACTTCTCACCAGGACTTTAGTCTGTTTCATCTGAATAGTCTGTTTGATTTGTGAACCACTAAGAAATACGAACCTGCCATGGAAGGGATTGGTATAGTTTTCAAAGATCCTGAATTTTTCTTCATGGTGGATTATTTATCTTCGATAGCCCAGAGTGCCTGCTGCCTTGGATTGATCGTGACTCTTGGATTTTTCGGTGCCTTGCCCATGTAGCATACAGATGACAAAGTGGAAACTATGGTTGTATCTCTCTCTCTCTCTCTCTCTCTCTGTGGTTTTGTGTGTGTGTGTTTGTGTAGTGTTACTTTGGGCATACTCTTGAACTTATGTGATGACTCTTGGATTTAATAGGCCTTGACCCATGTAGCATGGAGGTACCAACCAAGATCTCAAGATTGGACTAAATATCTGCATGTGTGGATTAACCTAGGCTTCATTCTAGAACCATTGTCTTAGGTTGCCTGGGTTGGTTTATACTAGGGGTGGACGAAAGTCACTTAGCTGTCCTCGAAGCTTGTTTGCGGTGGGGGGGAGGTGCTTTGCTGCTCCCCACGCGAAGTTCAGGCCGGGGGGGGAGGCTTCCCGCCTCGCCCGGCCGAAAATAAGGCCGGGGGGGAGGCTTCCTGCCTCGCCCGGCCGCAAACTCAATTAAAAAAAAAAAAAAACACCCCCGTGATACGTTACGTGACGATTAATGTAGCCTATCACGGCTAGATCTGCAAAGTCAGCCGTGATAGGCTACGTTAATCGTCACGTAGCCTATCATGGGTGATTAAAAAAAAAAAAAAAGCACGTATGCTAATGGCGGCCCCCATAGGGAGCCCCCATTCGCGTTCCTTATTTGGTCGCTGTAGTCTAGGTAAAACTTTACGTAGACTACAGCAAAAATAAGGGCAACGCAAATAGCGTTGCCCTTATTTTCGCCGTAGTCTACGTAAAGATTTACGTAGACTACAGTGACCAAATAAGGAACAGGAATGGCGGCTCCCTATGGGGGCCGCCATTATCCGTACGCGCTTTTTTTTTTTTAAAGTCACCCGTGATAGGCTTCGTGACGATTTACGTAGCCTATCACGGCTGACTTTGCAAATCTAGCTGTGATAGGCTACGTTAATCGTCACGTAGCCTATCACGGGGGCATTTTTTTTTCTTTTATTGGTATGGCGGGGGCAGCAGCCGGTCGAAAGACCGGCTGCCGCTCCCGCCCAGGACCAACACCCGCCGAACCGCTGGCCGGACCCGCCGCCAGGAGGGACATT
Source organism: Heloderma suspectum (assembly GCF_057233095.1). Lineage (NCBI taxonomy): Eukaryota > Metazoa > Chordata > Lepidosauria > Squamata > Helodermatidae > Heloderma > Heloderma suspectum. The sequence continues at coordinate 91,461,356 of NC_139463.1, forward strand.
CGGCGAAGGTAAGTCCCGTCCCGGGGGGGGTGTGGGGGGCGGGGGTGCAGAGAATTTCTCCCTGAAACTTGTTCGGGGGCCGAATACGTTGGCGCTCGGTCCCCCGAAGTTTCGGGGAGAAATTCTCCGCCATCCCTAGGTCATTTACACAAAATTACTGGCGTAAATGGTCCATTTACATCTGTACCTTGCACAACTGACCCCTTAATGGCTGCCATTGTTGCAGATGGATGTTTAGAACAAGGATGAGCTGCGATTTCCCCACAAAACGGTGGCTTCTTGAGGAAGTGGGCCGCCGCGCCCTTGCCCAGCTCAGCGCGTGATGAGCCGGGAAAGCAAAGGGATTTGCAGACTGGTGTTCAGTGAGTCAAGCTGGCGATTTCTTGCCAGGCTTTGAGCCCCAGTTCGACAACCATGACATCTATAGCTGTGAGAGCTGAGAAGCTCATCTATGAAACCTGATTTGGTACCAACCGAAGTTCTCATTGTTTCTGGTGTTTTGTGTTAGCCAGCCAGGATTTCTTGCATGAAAAGGTGGGCACAAGACATACTGTCACAACAGCAACATTAGTGTCCATTCTGTCCATTCATTCACACTTAATTCAATATGGGGAACAATGATTTAAAACACTTCAAAGACCATCCTGTCATGACCCCCATTTTAACTTTGTTTATTCAACTCTTAAATGGGGGGGGGAGCGAACAGTAACCGGGGATGCGTTATCCTCCCCTCTGGCTGCACTGTGGTCCCAATCCAAATTTGGGCCATGCACACGTACATTAGAGTAAAAAGAAAGAGATGAGTCAGCTGCACACTGTGTACTTAATGTAATGTGCAGTTGGTATACCTGATCTTTTTGTTCTTTGCTATTTTAAACTCTGTGTTTTATGTTTATATTGGGGAAGTATTTTTTATTCATTGTAGCATTGTGGACCATCCTGGAATCAAATTTTGATGAAGGATGGCATGTACATCCATTCATTTCATTAAACTAAACATTAGCAGGAGTGGGAGAGACCAACACATAAGACCTTCAGGAGTTGCTGCCATGTATGTAAGAGGTACTGGGCTACATGGTCTCACTCAGGTTAAGATGGTTAAATACATTATCCATGGTATCTATTTGCAAACCCTTGTGTTTTCCTTTGATACCCAGCTCCACCCCTTTCTGAAAAGAGTAGTGTTTAACAACAGTGCTGGGGATGAAATTTCTTTTGACCAGCATGGGAAATTGGTAGCTGAGTTTGATATCACAAACTGGGTCACATTCCCAAACCAATCCTTTCATCAAGTGAAAGTTGGAAAGCTGGATCCCCAGGTGTTTGCAGACAAGATGTTGACCATTAATGATAATGCCATCACATGGCATGGCGGCTTTAATCAGGTAGGATTCTGACTGCAGGTAATTGGGGGATCATTCCAATTTCAAATGAATTTCTGGTTTGATGTCCAAACTGAGCTTCCACTGAAAGTGCTAAGCACTTTGACATGCTGAATTCTTTATTTTTGGTAATATATATAACATTGGAAGGGAAACATAGGAGAGGGAGAAAGGTTATCAAATAAGTTGTAAATAATTATTTTGAAGAATTGATCAATGAACCAATGTTAGCAACATCCTGACAGTATAGCCTGAAAATATAAGCAGTTGGGAAACCTATATCCTTTCTTTCTGCCTCAGCCTGCATTAAGTTACCAGTCTGACCACCTAGACTCTGACTCCGATGCAAGCAAGATAGCAATTTAAAATCTCACAAAGCAGGGATAGCTGAGCCATTATACAATATGCCCCTCAGCATTCAACAAATGTTGATGTGAATCCAAAAAATCCTATGGAAATAAATAGAATTTAAAGATACATTATTGTTAGTCACAGTACAGTCTCAGATATATATGTACTCAGAGAAAGCCCACAGTGTTCAATGGCACTGATTCTTGGAGTTTGCAAAGGAATTTACCTCAGAGTATATCTGATTGAGAGCCACTATGGTGTATCAGTTGGAGTGTTCAACTGGGACTCTGGGGACCAGGTTCTAGTCTTGACTTGGTCATGAAGCCCACTGGTGACTTTGGACCAAACACTGCCTTTCAGCCTAACCTGCGTCACAGGGTGTGTGGTGAGGATAAAATGGAGAGGAGGAGGACAATGTAAGCATCCCTGGGTTCCTTGCAAGATGAAAGGAAGGTGGGATATCAATGTAATAAATAAATAGGGCTCATTTCTGAGCAGACACGTACATGTCAAGTTTCATTATAAATGTAGAATTATTTGCTGGAGAGCTGTATTACTTCATGATTTGCAGTGTCAGCAGCCAATTTTCTTAACTGTTGATCCACCATTTCTACAATTTTCCATACATATGTTCTCAATGCTCATAGTCTATTTATTTTCTGTTTATGAACGAGGCATTGCCTCTGTCTGTCTGTACAGAAAGCTGCCACCCTGGTTACTTCAGGCAAAAGCAGGAAGGGAAGCAGATTTGCTGTTACGATTGCCTCCCATGTCCCAAAGGAAAAATGTCAAGTCAGAAAGGTAAGAGCTGTAATGTGCAGAATTACCTTATGAACCTGAGGAAGATGCATGCTAGATCTGTGTAGCCATCCAAGTGGAAGACAGACTACAGGGTTTGTATGCAGGATCCAGATTTTGCCCCCACCCCACCCCAAAGAATGACCCTATCTGTAGCACTTTAGATTTTTCAGTGGTGATGAATACCATCTGTCTACAGACTTAGATGAACAAAACTCGAGATTACACAAGTACAGTCAGTCTAAAACTGCCATCTATTAGTATCAAGATCTAGGCAGATGGGTCAGGGTCAAATTGTATTTTGGAAAAATGGGACAGGGATAAAAGTTATCAAATAACTTGTAAACAATTATTTCAACAATAACTCCTTAAATAATAAACAGGCATTAGTGACATCCTGACAGAATATCCTGAGAATATAAACATCTGAGGAACCTAAAATGCCATTTCCTTCTTTTCTCCATTGATTTAAGTTAATAAACTCTATGTGAGTCTATGTGAGTCTAAGGCAGGTGTGGGAAGCCTGCAGCCCTCAAAATACTGTTAGCTGGGTTGGTCTCCCCCTTGGCTTGATGTTCTTCTGGGAAGCAAGGGTTGCAGACTCCCAGTAGGGATGCAGACATCCAGTGGTATACATAGACACACACAAACACACAGACACACACATATACACACACACAAATAAGGGTAACTAACCAGAAGTAACAAAAACAATAAAAACAATAAAATAAATGAATCATAGTTGACAATCTGTATCTATTTCAGATATGTATTCCCCCCCCCCAAATCTGGGTTCTCCAGGCACCCACCTAGCCCCTGCTGCCACTCACACACCCCCAGAACGGTGCTTGAGCCCCACATCCACTCACCAAACTTCCCACAGTTACCCAAGCCCTGTCCTACTGAATGGCAATTTACATGTTGCCGTGTTGCTAAAATGGTCTATTTATGCCTGCAATTTTGCACATGTGGGGAATTCATAGCACCATTTTGCATATACGTCTATGTGTGCATTTTTGCGATTGCCATTTTTTTTTTTTGCAACATGGTGATTGTAGGGATGTACGAAAGGGACTTACCTTGTCCCGCAGCTTGCTTCACGGTGGGGGGGGGAGGCGTTTCGCTTCTCCCCCCAAAATTCAGGCCAGGTGGGGAGGCGCCCCGCCTCGCCCAGCCGAAATTCAGGCCGGGGGGAAGGCGCCCCGTCTCGACCGCCCGAAATTCAGGCCAGGGAGAAGCGCCCTGTCTCCCCGGCCATGAAATAAAAAGTAAAAAACAAAAACAAAAACCCGTGATAGTCTACATAACGATTTACGCAGCCTATCACGGCTAGATTTCCAAAGTCAGCCATGATAGGCTACGTAAATCGTTATGTAGCCTATCACGGGTGACTTTGAAAAAAAATAATAAAGCGCGTACGCAAATGGCGGTGCCCATGGGGCGCCGCCATTTGCGTTCCTTATTTATGTAAATTTAAAAATAAAATTAAAATAAAATTAAAATTAAAATAAAAGATGTAGACTACGGCGAAAATAAGGGCAACGCAATGACTTTGGAAATCTAGCCGTGATAGGCTGCATAAATCATCACGTAGCCTATCACAGATTACTTTTTTTTTTTTTTAACTTTACTTGTAATGGCGGAGGCGGCAGCCTCTCGAAAGACCGGTTGCCACACCCTCCCCCGCCGAAAACCCAACGAACCGCCACCGGGACCCGCCTCCAGGAGGGACATTCGCCAAAGGTAAGTCCCATCCCGGGGGGGGTGGCAAGGGGGTGGCAGAGAATTTCACCGCCGATTTCGGGGGACCGAATGCATTGGCACTCGGCCCCCCGAAGATTTGGGGAGAAATTATCCGCCATCCCTAGGTAATTGTGCACAGGGGGATGGAGCCCAGGTGAGCGTTGGTGGCTCGGTAAGTGCAGGGGGGGTGTCAAGTAGTGGCAGGGGCTTGGTGAGAAAGGTTTGAGGGGTACAGGCAGTCCGCTGGACTCCCGGACTGAAACAGGCACCCACACCATCCCTATAGACAACAGGACTTAAACTGAGATTCGAAACCCATTCGGATAGTACTGCCTTCATAATCCCCTAAAATCATTCAAGTGTTCAGTATTGGGCAATCTGTATGAGAAGAAAAATAAAAACAAGCTTGGGAAACTGAAAATAACTCTTTTCATTTTCAGATATGGATGACTGTGATCAATGTCCAGAAGATCAATATCCAAACAAAGACCAGGATTCATGTGTTTCCAAAATAGCAACCTTCCTGTCCTATGAAGAACCATTGGGGATCAGTTTAACTGTTTTGGCTCTTTCCTTTTCTTTCTTCACAGTTCTGGTGCTAGGAACATTTTTGAAACACCGCAACACTCCCATTGTCAAAGCCAACAACCGGGACCTCACCTACACTCTCCTCATCTCCCTCCTGCTATGTTTCCTTTGCACATTTCTCTTCATCGTTCCACCTGGAAAGATAATATGCCTTCTCCGACAAATTAGTTTTGGCATCATCTTCTCAGTGGCTGTGTCTTGTGTGCTGGCAAAAACCGTCACTGTGGTTCTGGCTTTCATGGCCACAAGGCCAGGCTCCAAGGTCAGGAAATGGGTGGGGAAAAGACTGGCCAACTCCATTGTTCTTTCCTGCTCCCTTATTCAAGCATGCCTTTGCATTGTATGGCTGGCCATCTCTCCCCCATTCCCAGATGCCAACATGCATTCAGTGGTTGGAGAAATTGTACTGGGATGTAATGAAGGGTCTACCAATATGTTTTACTGTGTTCTGGGCTATATGGGCTTTCTGGCCATTATCAGTTTCACCGTGGCTTTCTTTGCCAGGAAGTTGCCTGATAGCTTCAACGAAGCCAAGTTTATAACGTTCAGCATGTTGGTCTTTTGCAGTGTTTGGTTATCCTTTGTTCCCACCTACCTCAGCTCCAAGGGGAAAGACATGGTAGCTGTGGAGATCTTTTCCATCTTAGCTTCTACTGCTGGTTTGCTTGGTTGCATATTTTCCCCAAAATGTTACCTCATTGTCCTAAGACCGCAGTTAAACACCAGAGAAGAGTTAATGAGGGGGAAAACCACTGAACAAGCAAATTTGGGGTAAGGTTGAGGATTGCCTTCATAAAATTTGCTTATTATTTTTCAATAAATAAATAAATAAAGGAATAAATAAATAAATAATCCCCTTTTCATTGTTTCTCATTTTAACATCACGTTCACATTTCCAATCTCTTAAACACTTTTTCGTGTTTAAAGTTCAGGTTTGGGGTTCTTTGGGTGTAGTTGTACTGAAGGAAATTCTCAGAAAACTCTGACTTACAATATTTGAAAATATGTTATCTGTGTTACCACTGTCCATCTAGGACAGTTCTGTCCAATCCTATTGGCACAGTCCAAGGTCTCACACAGGGGTCTGACCTGTAATATACTTCTGTATCCTTTTCACTGGAGACATTGCAAACTGAATCTGGGAAACTCAGTATGTGTTTTCCTTCTGAACATTCCCAAATTAGTGCTGGGATGAGCAATTTTAGCTCGAAGTACCAAATGCAGTTTCAAAGGAAAAGACACAGGACCACTTCAGTATTAGCAGAATGTGCATCATAGAGCATTGTATGAAATCTCCAGTTGATAAACCCGTAATATGCAACATTAATATTAATTAATATAGGCACAGTTCAGTCAGTGCACGTGAGAATTAATAGGCCATGATATTTTTTTAGGACAAATTATATTGTGTTAATTGAAAAAGGAATGTCACATATCTTTCTGACTGTCCAGCTTTCTATCTACAGTAGCAGATGTTTATGAAGACTGCATTGAATCACACAGCCATTAATTCCCTCAAGGAAAGGCAGCAATAAAAATAAAAGTATCTGAGGCCCTCTTAAAGGCCCGTACTGAAGGGACAACACAAATGTCAGTCACAAGGGTGCTCTTCATCTGTGAGCCCATGACCGAGAATGCTCCATTCGCAAGCGGAGATGGGTCAAAGAAGACACAGACAACAAGCTTGCATTGAAAATTGGGCCACCTTTATTGAAATATTTGCAAAGGGGTAACTAGGACGGGCATCTAACTGTGTCAGCGGCTAGCTGACACTTCTTGGGCGAAAACACACCCAGCCTGAGGGGTGGCGGTGATCTCTCCATCCCTCCGTACTGCCCCTTCTGGGGGAGGTAGACCTTCCAGTGTCACCCCCAACTCGGTGCTGCACAACACCTGGGTGAGTGAGTAGAGTTGGTCTCCCAGGCAACCCTTATCTCCCTGCCGAGCCACACAACCTGTTCGGGGGGCCTCAGGTGTCACCTGTAACCATAAGGTGCCTCTCCGTGCACACCGTCCCTACTCCCTTTCCTGTTTTGCCCGTCCTAGCTGCCAAGTGGAATGTGACTGATGATATAGACTGTATTCCCCTACAGGACACACTCAACCCGCATAACAGTGTGATGTAGGCAAGAAAGACTCACAGTCCTAGGCCAATCTGGCTGTGAACCAAAAAATTCCTACATGGCTCCCAAAGGGGCAACCGGCAAAACCCACACTGCTAAGGGGAGGGTGGGAGGGAGCTGCGTCATGCCAAAGAGCTGAGATAGGGAGGGGGGTCGAGTTTAAGACAACTCGGCCTGCTCCTCCCTGACTAGTGGTACGACTGGGGTGCACCAATCAGAGGCCCATACATCTTATCACCCCACCCGCCCGCAATGGCCCCCCCTTTCAGCCAGACAAGCTGGTGCCGGGTAGGGCATTTGCGAGCGGAGATGGGTCAAAGAAGACGCAGACAACAAGCTTGGGTTGAAAATTGGGCCACATTTATTGAAATATTTGCAAAGGGGTAACTAGGACGGGCATCTAACTGTGTCAGCAGCTAGCTGACACTTCTTGGGTGAAAACACACCCAGCCTGAGGGGTGGCGGTGATCTCGCCATTCCTCCGGACTGCCCCTTCTGGGGGAGGTAGACCTTCCGGTGTCATCCCCAACCTGGTGCCACACAACACCTGGATGTGTGAGTAGTGTTGGTCTCCCAGGCAACCCTTATTCCCCCGCCGAGCCGCACAACCCGTTCAGGGGGCCTCAGGCGTCACCTGTCACCATAAGGTGCCTCTGCATGCACACCATCCCTACTGCCTTTCCTGTTTTGACCATCCTAGCCGCCACAGGAGTCACAAGCCTATTGCTTGTGAAACTCCCCCCACCTGCGCAGAACTTCCCGCAGGCCCCTTTGCAGATTGGCCAAAAGTAAGTCGTTGCCTATGTCTGACAGGTGGATGCCGTCCTGCCTGTAAAGCTCCCTCCTAATCCAATGGATTCCTTGGTGGTTGATACAACCATCACCATGCTCTGACAACCCACGTGCCAGTTCTCTGTTCACCTTGCGCCGGGTCTGTTCCATGGCCGCATTGCTCTGCGCCCTCCACATGATTCTCAGGAGCATTGAGGACCATAATATGGTCACCCCCGGCCAGCGATGTCGGATCATCTGCAGATCAGCCAATGCCTGCTCAATCAATCCCTATCTGGGCTTGTAGCCCAGGTCGTTCCCTCCTAGATGCAGCACCAGGACCTGTGGAGGGAAACTGACCAAACCTCGTTGAAAGAGTGTGGGAAGAAAACAGTCCCATTGCATACCCCGTCAGCCGAGTCATTGTATTGCCACCCGTTGGGGAAACTGCAGCCGGGATCCGAAGGCCGACGTAGAAGCTCTGTGGGCAGCCCAAAACACCATACTGTGCCCACAAATGAGCACCCGTACCGGCCTCGGTCTAATCCCATATAAATAAAACATTGGGGAAGGCGAAGAGAATCATCATGAAGCATCAGGCAACTTGCGAATGTAAGAACGGAAGGCCCTGGAGCTCCATCTCCCTACCGTCTTCACTTGCTTGGAAGAAAAACCTATGGCAGCTGCCGTAGAGGCCGCCCCAATACGGAATGAGTGAGTCCCGAAACGATAATGCCCCAGACCCAGTGTGGTCAAGGCTAACTTAGTGACTGCCCAAAATTGGAACTTTGTCAGTGGTGAACTGTCAGCATAGCAAAATAGGGGACCCTCCTTTGCCCCGCGATGCTCAATGAAAGCCTGCAAGGCCCTGACAGGGTGTAACTTGTCAGCCTGGGCCTGGTTAAAGGTCACCAATGTTCCCTTGCCTGACTGATCAGTTTTTGAATGTCAAATATGGAGGTGAATCAGGCTAGAATGATCAGGATATCGGAATACCTCAAGGCCCTCCCGGTGGTGTCGGATTTGGATGCCCAGACCAGTTCTGAAATCCTAAGAGCCCCAAAAAAGGCTGTTAAGGCCGCAGAGTGAAAGAGGGAGGCTTCGTATGGAGAAGAGCAAATGGAGGGCCACAATGCTTAAAGCCCTATAAGAATAACTGGCAACAAAGGATGTCTGGAGTCTGGCAGGGTGGGAGACATCCGTGCCCAGCCTTGGACAGCCTTCCTGATTCAGAAATCTGAGGTGGAGTCCTCCACCCCTCGCACTTTGGCCCAGAAGGCCAAAGAGGCGAGCTTCCCTGAAATGGTCCTAGTGGACAGTCCCTTGTTATGCAAATGTACGCAGAATTGTAACAAGTGGTCCACAGGTAAGGGCCACACATCCAGCAACTGAAGTCCACACCTGAAGGCGCTAAACTCCCTACCTGCTCTCTCGTAGGCAGCTCTAGTGCTGGGGGCTATAGAATTCAGGATAGCGTGTTTGACTTGAGAGCACCAATCTCCCACAGTTCGTCTGGCATGGGGTCTGGCAGCGGACGTGCCCACGGAGCCAACGCACGGAACCGGTCGATCTGGTTTCGTGACAAAGCATCGGCTACAGGTTTCCCCACACCCGGCACGTGGCGGGCGCAGAACCATATGTTGTGACGTAGGCATTGAAGGGTAAATGCTCTAACTAACTCCATAACCCTTTGGTTTCTGGAGGATAAAGTATCAATGACGTGCACTACAGCCAAATTGTCACACCAAAAAAGAGCGACAGAGTTGGCCATCAATTCTGCCCATATATGTACAGCCATGTAAATGGGGAAGAATTCCAGGAAGGTGAGGTCATGACAGATACTGCTGGCATGCAGCCCAGCTCTCTGTCCACTGGCCCTGGCACCACCGGTCTCACCAAATTAGCCCAAAACTGAAGGTGCCAGCCACGTCCGAATGGATCTGCATGTCGGCACGTAGAAGTAACTCATGCCTCCAAAAGGAGATGCTGTTAAAGTCTCTCAGAAATTTAAGCCATACCAGCAGGTCCATGCGCATAGCGGAGGTGACTCTGGTGCGATGATGCGGGAGTCGAAGACCCTGCATTGCCCAGCAGAGCCATTGCAGGAATGCGCGGCCGGGGGCCACCACCCTACAAGCGAAGTTCAAATGGCCAACGACTTCTTGGAGGGCTCTAAGGTAGACTTTATGAAGGTGCAAGATGGACTGGAGCTTATTCTTAAGTACCAGCAATTTATCGTGAGGGAGACGAGAACACTGTGCGAGGGTATCGAGCTCGATCCCCAAGAATGTCAAAGTAACAGCTGGGCCCTCTGTCTTCTCGTATGCCAAAGGGACACCTAAATCTGAGGAAAGGGATATGAATGCCTTAATCAGGTCAGAGCATTGACTGCCATCCCCGGGTCCAGCAAACAGGAAGTCATCCAAATAGTGGACCACATCTCCGCAGCCCGTCTTATCCCATATGGCCCATTCCAGAAAGGTACTAAACGTTTCAAACGTGGCGCAAGAGATGGAGCATCCCATAGGGTAGATTGTAGGGTAGATGGTGCAAGAGATGCAGCATCCCATAGGGTAGATGCCTGTAGATTCAAAATTGTTGTGTAGCCGTGCTTTATACAAATTCAGATGCAGAAACTTACTGGACATAGACCAAGGAGAGGAAAGACTAAGAGAGATACTCCTGAAGAGACTCCTGAAGGAAATGATATGACATAACAAATGATACATCGTAACGTATGACCCCGCTCACTGGGGTACCTGGTTCAGCACCAGGGTAAGCTCAAGGGCTGGGGCAGGGTGGTTGCTGTGGTCAATTGTGTTGGGCCAATGAACAGATCAGGGATCCTGTTTGTGAACTGACCATGCTGCTGCTCAACAGAGTCCCTAGCTGAGCTGACAGAGGTGGTCTTGGCTGCGTTGTTGAGACCCCCCAGACTCTTGGTTGTTGGACAGCTCAACATTCATGCTGAGGGCACCTTGTCAGGGGTGGTTCAGGATTTCCTGGTCTCCATGACAACCATGGGACTGTTCAACTTGTCATCAGCCCAACACATGTAGCAGGGCATACTCTAGACTTGTTTTTCTCAAGACTGAGATGCTGTTAGTGGGTGGTTCTCCTGACCAGATGGAGGGTGCTCAACCTGTTCTGGATGGGGTTGCACTCCCCCTGAAGGAGCAGGGTCATAGCTTGGGGGGTCCTCCTGGAGCCATCTTTGTCACTTGAGGTTCAAGTAGCCTCTGTGGCATGGAATGCCTTCTTCGGTTGGTGGGCCAGCTACTTGACAAGGATATCTGGACAAGGATAACCTGGCTTCAGTTGTCTATGCCCTGGTAACCCCTAAGATAGTTTACTGCAATGCACTCTATGTGGGGCTGCCTTTGAAGATTGTTCAGAAGCTGCAGCTGGTGCAAAATGTGGCAGCCAGACTGATAACAGGGACCAGAAGGTCTGAACATATAAGACTGATAAGGCTGCCTGTATGCTTCCGAGCCCAATTCAAAGTGCTGCTTTTGACCTTTAGAGACCTACATGGCTCAGGACCTGACAGAACACCTCTCCTGGCATGAACTGACCTGCACACTATGCTCTGCATCTAAGGCCCTCCTCTGGGAACCTCCTCGAAGGAAGCTCGGAGGGAGGCAACAAGGGAGAGGGCCTTCTCGGGGGTGGTTCCCCATTTATGGAATAATATCCCTGATGAGGCCTGCCTGGCACCAACATTTTTGGTGCCAGGTAAAAACTGCCCTCTTCTCTCAGGCATTTGGCAGCGTAGAATGAATCTCTTGATTGTCTTTGGATGATTGTTCTTGTTTTAGATCTATGTTGTTGTCATTTGTGTTCTTTGTGCTATGTTATTACGTTAATGGTATTATATTTTATATAATGCATTTTAATTGTTTTTTTTTTATTTTTGTGAACTGCCTGGAAAGCTTCTCCTGTGGGGCAGTATAGGAATATAATACCTGAAATTAAATGCACATGGAGGATGTCAGCACATACCACTGGCTTCCATACATAGTACTTAGCATGAGAAAAAAAAAATACTTGTCTATTTTGTCTAAAGATGGTTGTATTGATAGGAAACCAGGGGCAAGATTCCATATAAGAGAGGAGAGGAGATGGGGGAAGGACAGAGAGAAATGTCTCCTTTCCTCTCTCCTGTCGCCGCTGATGGATTTGTTAATTTGTTACTCAAACATTTGTTTCTCGATTGAATCAGAGCTGTTGAATCATTTCTGGAAAGCATCATTCAGCTATTAAATTGTAAAAGATCTGTAGCAGACAGATGAGGCCAATCAAGTCCTTTTTCTATGTCACATACATGGTACACATGCACCAGAAGATACACAGCTTCCATGGTGCATGTGGGGACAGGACAGGATGGAGATATGCCCTAACCCGGCACCAGCTTGTCTGGCTGAAAGGGGGGGGGCATTGTGGGAGGGTGGGGTGACAAGACGTAGGGGCCTCTGATTGGTGCACCCCAGGCGCACCACCAGGCAGGGAGGGGCAGGCTGAGTTGCCTTAAACCCGGCCCCCCTCCCTATCTCAGCTCTCTGGTTAGACACAGCTCCCTCCCACCCTCTCCTAAGCAGTGTGGGTTTCTTGCCGGTTCCCCCTTCGGGAGCCATGTAGGAATTTTTTGGTTCACAGCCAGATTGGCCTAGGACTGTGGGTCTTTTTTGCCTACGTCACACTGTTATGTGGGTTGGGTGTGTCCTGTAGGGGAATACGGTCTATATCATCAGTCACATTCCACTTGGCGGCTAGGACGGGCAAAACAGGAAAGGGAGTAGGGATGGTGTGCATGCAGAGGCACCTTATGGTGACAGGTGATGCCTGAGGCCCCCTGAACGGGTTGTGCGGCTCAGCGGGGGGATAAGGGTTGCCTGGGAGACCAACCCTACTCACTCACCCAGGTGTTGTGCGGCACCGGGTCAGGGGTGACACTGGAAGGTCTACCTCTCCCAGAAGGGGCAGTCCGGAGGGATGGAGAGATCACCACCACCCATCAGGCTGGGTGTGTTTTCACCCATGAAGTGCCAGCTAGCCGCTGACACAGTTAGATGCCCATCCTAGTTACCTCTTTGCAGGTATTTCAATAAATGTGGCCCAATTTTCAACCCAAGCTTGTTGTCTGCTTCTTCTTTGGCCCATCTCTGCTCGCAAATTAAAATCAAGCAAGTCTATCCCTAGTATTAGGTAGAGAGAGTGAACCGGGTCAGATGCTAGCAGACAGCAAGGAGGTAATGTGCCACCCAGCCTGCCCTGACAACCCGAAAGTCAGCTACTGCCCTTAAATGTGTTGGAGGTCATTGACCCATCAGCAACTGACAGCGTGGCCAGCTTCTGGATATGGAGTGGGACGGGTGCCATCTTGGCCATGGCCTTAGGCAACAAAATCTCTTGGGCTGGGTCTGGAATCAATCATGAATCTCCCACATCCATTGTACCTTCTTTCAGTACCATGTATTACAGCCCTGTGCTCTTGTAATGTACAAGCTGATCCATAAATCTTCAAACCACAAACAAGGCTGACTCTCCCACTTCACTGTAATTTGATTGTGGGTAGGAAACGTATGCTTTACAAGCAAGGTCTATATCAGGCTTGAATGAAATTCCCTCTGCCTCCCTAAAATGCCCAGTTCACTCACCCATTTGCGGGTGGCAAAGGGCAAAGGGGAAGGGTAAATATTGGCAACTGTTCAGGGGATGGTGGGGAAAAAAAAACCAACCTGTGATAAATTGGCAGGCCTTGCCATTGGCATAAGGCATCCTGTGGCTAGGCTAAGTCACTGTGTGTGTGTGTGTGTGTGTATGTGTGGTGGCCTCCATTCCCTCAGCTCCCCAAGAATATCCTGGAGAGACACCATATTTGTGGCATTCTGGAAGGAGAAATTGGAGACTGTCAGCTAGTGACTAGTACTGAGATGAGCTTCACCATTCTTGGAGCTTTTAAAGAAGAAAAATACATTTTTCACACACACACACACACACACACCAGACTGCTTCCAATGGAATGTCTGTGCTCCAGTGAATGTTCCCCCTGAAATGGCATGCATCCCTGCCTAATGGTGAGGTGAAATTTTCCTGTGAGAACAGTCAGCTCAACGCTGATCTATATATTTATGCAAATAATGTTTGCCAGATAATGGCATTTCCCTGTTCTCCTTTCCCTTCACCTCTGAATCCTTTTCTCATTGCTGGATTCACTTATTTCACAGTGGCTCATTTCAACTTGGCATGCCACTGAAAACAACATTTGAATATTGAGGTTTTCTCTCCCCCTATAATTATCAAAATGACTGTTATCAGTTCTTCTTGTTGTTGAAGCCCATCTGGAGACCCAATTCCCACTAGCAAAGCTAAGGACTGAGAGGGAATGGATAGTGCAAATATATGCTGTACTCTTCAGATCTGGAGCCAGAGGCTAGGGATTTTTCTTTCAGAGCGATCTCTGCTATTTTCAGATTGATCTTCCAGGCTGGAGCAGAATGTGCACAGAGAGGGAGGACTGAATGGCCATTCAGATCAGGCTAGTATATCCATCAAGGCTCCTCAGAATCATGCCGCAGAAACCAGGTGTATGGTCTGAACTGAGAATTAGACTTAGAATGGTCATGGTGGTATTAGGTGCCTTTACTGCGGATGCTGCCTCTCGTGGCATGCAAGACTCAAATAGCGAAATGCACTGTCACTGATCCTCTCCCTATTCTTCACAGGTACTTTCAACCAGGGGACCTCATAATTGGTGGCATTACTTCTCTTGCCTTCCTACCTAAAGACCTAGATAGCTTCCACGAAGACCCCCATCATTCACAGCTTGGTGAACCTCTGTGAGAAATTATTATTTTTTTCTTTCCATAATGTATGTCAGACCAGAACAAATGCTTAACAGCAATCCTAGCTAGACAGGCAGCTGCCTCCAAACTTGGAGGTGACCACCTATCCAAAGCAAGGGAGGAGAAGCATGTGTGTGGGGGATCATTCCCTCCATGCCTCTCCTGCCCTGCTTTTTCTGCTAGACAGCCATTTTTGGCCATCTAGCCATGGGAGGGCTGAGATGTGAGGAGGATGTGTCGTACAGCATCCTCCTCTCCCACTTGGACACATAGGATGTGTCGTACAGGCAGATCCACTCTCCTTACCCCAGAACATCCCCAGCCCAACCCCTTTTCAGCCACTCCATGGTTCTGTTCCAAGCACAGAGTATGGGGCTTCTCCATGCTGCCTCAGGCAGCACGGACGTGGGGGGAGGTTGATTTTCCGGGGACTGACCTCGGAGCATGGGCTCTGAGATCAGTTCCTGGAAAACAGCATATCCTATGGCTGTCTAGCCACTGTGTAGCAGCCATAAGATTGCTCCCTAAGTAGACCACTTCTACATATAGAATTACTTACAGTGATTCCCAACTAAAATGTAAAGAAATATAGCATCTGGATCAGTTGCCACAATTAGTTTCAAATTCCTAGGTAGAGGATAAATGAGATTGTGTTTATTTAATCTCAGTCCATTTACATGTGCTCCTGAAGGGAGCCAATGCTTTATATTGAGGAAGAAATTCAGATAACAGTTCCTTAGTACAAGGGTAGGAAACTCTGCCAGCACAGAGGTCCTATACTTGGATTGGACATGTTTTAATTCTAGCACATATTTTACCAGGGGCTCCATTCACTGTGCTTTGGGAGAGGGGGGAGGATTGAGTTCTTTGGAGTGTTTCAGTAAAATCATTGACATTTTCCATTTCTCTCAGTTCTACAGTGTATCTCTGTGGGAGTAGGAAGTGAGCAGATGTGTTTCTTTGGTGTGTTGGGGTGGGGAGGGGTGTCTTGCCTTCAACATTTGTTGGTTCATGATTTCATTCTTTCTACTTTGATAGAAAGTGAAAGTCTTTCTCTCAGGCTTTTTCCTGCAAAACATTGTGAGTTGTTCAACTTGTTCTGCATCATGTTGACTGTGTATATATAATAGAATTAGGTAGTAAATCCATTTTTGTCTCCCAACCTTAGGGGAAATAACAATAAATAACTTGAATTTTGTTCTCATGTAGTTTTTACAGTGTCTCTCCCTGTGTGTCTTTGTGTGTACATCTCTGTGTTATATCATCCCCTTATTTCTATCCGTGCCTCTTGTTTTGTTAGTCAGTGCACCATACCATACTTCGTTCTACTTTTCCAGTTTTAAATAGTGTTTTTCTTCTTGGATTGTCCGCATCATTTTGCTGCCTCTTTTCTTTCATTCCAGTTTCCATTCAGTAAACTGGATCACACAAATAGGTTTATTAATTATTAGAACTTCGATAATATTTTCATTTATTAATCATTCACTTTTTATTGAAATTCCCCCTGCTTTGTTTGTCTTAAGCTAGACAAGTGGTTTGGTCAGACAAGATGTACCCTCTGTTATGAATTCAAAAACATATATTTTTGATTCCTACTGTATTTGGGTGCCACTGTCCTTTGGTTCCTGTTTCCATTCAGTACATTTGCATTACATTATATATTATTCAATCAACAAAAAGACATCCATGTTAGCATGTTGTGTTAAGGGCTTTCCATGTTCACCCAAGCTCCAAGATGCTAGAAAATTATGGCTGTTAAGTGCCATGCCTTTGACAAATGCATTACTTAGGTAATATGCATATGTATGGTATCCCATGCTGTAGTTTGTTACAGCTTCACGATTACCTTGGGGCTGGATGGCTGTCAGTGGCAGAGTGGTGGACCTAAGTCCCAGATATGTCTATTGCTGGAATAGACATATGGAGTCTATGCAAAGGAAGCTGCCATACAACTGAAGCTACCAACCCATGTCACTAGTGCCCAACTGACAACCAACACCAACCATACAGAATGATAGGGTCTTTGAAGATCATCTAGTTCAATCCCCTGCTCAGGCAGGATAAGCCACAGGTAAAGGCATTACCCCTTACACCCCCGGTGCATCTCCCATAAACCGGCCCGGCCCAAGACATTTTGCTACCTGAGGCAAAGGACAAGATGCTGCCCCATCCCATTCCATGTACAAAAGCTGGCAGGACTGTCAGACAAATCTGTCTTCAAAACTTGTGATCGGACAATGTTCTTCACTAAACTTGAAGGCAGCTTACTCAGGAGGTGCAGAGTAGGCTGCAAGTCACACCATTCTCTCCTTGAACACCTTGCTGCTGCCTCCCAGTAACTGCCACCTGAGGCAACTGCATCAGTCTAATGGTAGGGCTGGCCCTCCCCATACAGGCTTTTGGTTACTTTTGTAATCCTGAAACCAAAATCCAGCATAGTAGGTTAATATTTCCTGATAATGCAGAAGGACCAAAAGAACTGACAGAGACAGAGAGACAGAGAGACAGCCTTACTTTTAAGTGTTTTTTGAGTTTATGAAACTGGAAGGATTCTGGATTTCATAGGTTACTAAACTGCGGATTTCATTGGTTACTAAACTGCACAGTATAATTATTTGCAAACATAGCCAAATGGAAGCCATATGTGGAGACTGAGGTTAAGACAGAGCTATTCTTCATAATTGCGCAGCGCGTTAGTCTGTGCCATTCTCAGTTTAGTAAGTCTTGCCATGTATTGAACTAATTAGGTAAGGCAGGCAATGCATATAAAGCATTCTGACAATTGCAATACTTTATCAAAGTAGTAAAATTTTCTTTCTAAACTCTCATTGTAATCTTGATTTCCATCACAGTGTCAGCCTAGGGGGTGAGAAACTGAGGAGTGGGCCACAGAGCTTGGAAAGGAACAAATTCTGTGGCAAGGCATGCATAATGAACCAGGACTACATCAAAATTGATTTTCTATTCTTAAAAACATGTCATTAAAAATAAATTAAAAAACAACATTTTGGGGCTCAGAGACTTGCAAGCACGTTGCACTTCTCTGATCTGAACGCCTACTCCACAAAGTGTTCTGATGACTCATTTAGGAGGCAATTCCATTCTGCACATGCTCAAAGGCACAACTACTACTACTGGTTTTCATATTACAGACCTGGGATACATCACACTACCTCCATGTATGATGTCGTCCTTGCCTGTCCATTCTCTCACTTATAGTGCAATCCTATCTTTGCCTATTCGGAAGCAACACCCATTGAATTTAATGTGGCTTACTCCTTGGTAAGTGGGTATAGTACTGCAGATTCAGTGGGATAAAAGGGAAGATGTTCCAAATGGGGTTGAACTAGGTAAACTGCAAGGTCCCTTCCAAATCTATCTTCCCATGTGGATGCTACTGGTTGCAGCAAGTTGGGTACTTATATCATGGAATCATAGCTTCTGTTGCATCTGGGACTTGGGTCCCCCACTCTGCCACTGCCAGCCATCCAGCTCCAAGGTAGTGGTGAAGCTGGAACTAACCACAGCATAGGAAACGATGCCTTATGCATATTGCCTCTCTTAAGGGCATGGCCCTTTAAAGCCATAATTCCCCAGTATTTGGGAGCTTGAGTCAAGAAGCCCTTAACACAACATGTTAAACCTAAAGGTTTTATATTTATTGAACTGGAAAACAAGATTGCTTTGAATGGGTAACATTGGTTGCATTCTGTAATGATACATTCCAAGATAATGTTCACCCATTCCCTCTTTTTTCATTAATATCAAATTGTATGTCTGGGTGTTTTTTTTTAAGAAGACATGTATTCCTTATAGGTTTTGTATTTTTGTGATGTTATAAAATTTTCATTTTAAAAAAATTATTTTTTTTTTTAAAAAAAAAATTCCGAATGTATTTGGGTTCCACTCTCCATTCATTCCTGGTTTCATTCAGTACATTTGTTGTTGTTGTTGTTGCTGTTGTTGTTGTTCAACATTATCATCACACTCCCACCTTTTCTCATAAAATTATTTCCTTTCCAAGTCTAATTTAATGAAATTCAGGTTATTATTTCCTGATCAACAACTGTACATCTAAGCTTCCTTCCTTGAGTCTTGTTACTGCTTAAATCCCAGTAAGCCTTGTGGCTCCAACACTTTTCCACTACACCAGGGGTGAAGAATTGTTTTGAGGTGGGGGGCAGATTGCCCACACCCCACACGCTGTGGGCTGGATGTCAGCAGGGGGATGGACCCACCTCTTGATATGACCTCCTTTATCCTTTTCCTTTTCCCCCTTTTCTTTGTGCTGGAAGAAGTCATGGGACTGTGCTTCCTCCCAGCATGAGAAAGTCTGGGCCACCCTACATCCCCACTGCTATCTCCACTCTGAGATCAGAGAAAGCAGCAGAGATGTGGGGTGGACTGGGCATTGGGACCCTCTGATATGGGGAAGAGTGGCCACTTTCCCGGGTGCTCTCACTGCTGTAGGTGAGGTCCACTGCCCATTGCCTCCCAAGCTCACTGCTGTCTCAGATTGGAGATAGCAGCAGGTATGAGGAGCAGCGGGACTCACCCATGCTGGGGGAGGGGCTGCTCTTCCACACATGGGTAAGTCCTGCTGCCTCTCATCCCCACTGCTATCTCCAGCTCAGACTGGTGACAACAGTGGGGATGCCTGCTGAGGGAATTCTTCCAGGGGACAGGGCTTAGAGCCCTGGCGGAACCGCAAGGGGATGCTTGGGCTGGACTGGGGTGTCAGCTCAGGCCCACAAGTTGGAGGTTGTGCACCCCTGTAAAATGCCTTGTGGGTTAAACAATCCAAGTCAGCCTTGGGGCTCCAACAGAATCCTGGCATGCCTTGTAGCTCATCTCGTTTTGTAATTGCTTCTAACTGAAGCAACTCATATAACCTCAAACAATCAAAGTATGCCTTGTGGCTCCAACTCAATCCAATTGTGCCTCGTGGTTCAATTTCCTGGTAAGCTTTGTAGCTGAGGGATATCTTAGTATGTCTTGTGCTTAAAACAATCCAAGCAAGCCTTATGGCTCAAACAATATGCTGGCATATCTTCCTGGCCCCTGTTGTCTACTACTCAAACAGTAAAATTGTGTATTACAGATGTACAGTTTAGGACAAATCCTGAAGCTTCATGGGCACATTTTCATATTGTAAAGAGACGAGTCTTTGCTTGAACAGAGGCTGGATTGCTTTTGTAGAGGAAAAATAAGTAGAAGAACTTTCTGATAGGTTGGTTTCATCCTTGAAAAGGGCCATCAACGCTGGTGAGCATAATCTACATTACTCAGTTCCACTGCAAAGGCTGCTCTTTAAGCCTCAACCCAGATTGTTCTTTTCTTCTGCTGGGCAAGCTCAGCATTTTACCACTTCAGTGACATGCTCAGCTTTCCTGCATCTTTAGACCAGTGGGGTTCTCCCCACCTTCCTTGCTGAACCTTCAACCACCGAACATAAAGTCACCTCGTAGTGAATGTTGTGAAGTCTCTCCTCACAAGGCTAGATAGACAAAATGTTACAGTTAGTTGCATTAACCATCTGGCCAACATACATGAGATGGGGCAGAGCATGGATGGGAGCATTAGATGGCCATTCTTCTAATGACACCGAGCTTCTCTACCAAAAAAGCTTTAAAATGGTTTTTAAGAATCATA
Source organism: Heloderma suspectum (assembly GCF_057233095.1). Taxonomy (NCBI): domain Eukaryota; kingdom Metazoa; phylum Chordata; class Lepidosauria; order Squamata; family Helodermatidae; genus Heloderma; species Heloderma suspectum. The sequence continues at coordinate 91,481,609 of NC_139463.1, forward strand.
ATTCTGTATCTCCTGCATCGATCCTTCTGAAACTTTGTAAATTTATTTCCTCAAGATACATCTATGATGTGTGCCATTTTCAATTACCCCCCCCAAAAAAAACACGTGGAGCAGGAAAAGGTGAACAAATCACAAGGAGTATTTGAGAACACTCCTTCCACAGGAACCACTACACCTATCCTTCTGAAACTTTGCAGGTTTCCTGGCTGTCTGCCATTTTCAGGACAGTGATCCACAACAAAGGTGGTATAAGTGCATACTCTTTTGGAGACCCTTTAGTCCTCTTGTAGTAAAACCCCTGCAGCTATCATTCTGAAATTTGGCATGGTGATTCTCTCAGAAGGAACAACTATCCCAGCAATTTTCATCCAGTTCTGCAATGAAATAGAAAAGTTTTTGGCTATAAAATTGCCTAGCACAAAGATCCTGATGGCTTAGGGATGGGGGAGAATTTCTCCCCGAAACTTCGGGGGGCCGAGCGCCAACGCATTCAGTCCTCCGAAGGTTGTTCGCAGAGAAATTCTCCGCCCCCGCCCCCCCCCCCAGGATGGGACTTACCTTTCACAAATGTCCCTCCCGGTGGCGGGTCCTGGCGGCGGTTCGGCAGGTCGTTGTCAGGGGCGGGGGCGGCAGCCAGTCTTACGACCGGCTGCCACCACCGCCATTACAAGAAAAGTAAAAAAACAACAACACGCCCCTGTGATAGGCTTCGTAACGATTAACGTAGCCTATCATGGCTAGATTAGCAAAGTCAGCCATGATAGGCTACGTTAATTGTTACGTAGCCTATCACGGGTGACTTTAAAAAAAAAAAGCGCGTACGGCTAATGGCAGCCCCCATAGGGAGCTGCCATTCGTGTTCCTTATTTCGTCCCTGTAGTCTACATAAAGATTTATGTAGAGTACGGCGAAAATAAGGGCAACGCTATTTGCGTTGCCCTTATTTTTGCCATAGTCTACGTAAATCTTTACGTAGACTACAGGGACCAAATAAGGAACGCGAATGGCGGCTCCCTATGGGGGCCGCCATTTGCGTATGTGCTTTTTTTTTTTTTCAAAGTCACCCGTGGTAGGCTACGTGATGATTAACGTAGCCTATCATGGCTGACTTTGCAGATCTAGCCGTGATAGGCTAGGTTAATCGTTACGTAGCCTATCACGGGGCTTTTTTTTTTTTTTTACTTTTTTTTTTGAAGTTCGTGGCTGGGGAGACGGGGCGCTTCTCCCCGGCCTGCATTTCAGCCGGGCGAGGCGGGAAGCCTCCCCCCCAGCCTGAATTTCGGCCGGGTGAGGCGGGAAGCCTCCCCCCCTGGCCTGAACTTCGGGGAGAGAAGCAAAGCACCTCCCCCCCACCGCGAAGCAAGCTGCGAGACCATGTAAGTGACTTTCGTACATCCCTACTATTTTTCTGATATTGGGCAGGTATATATTTAAGATAGGAATAATGTCTGGACATATTACAACTTAATTTGGGGTGGGGGTATATTCTAGGGATATACGATACCCCTACCTGGCTCCGTTGAGGGGCATCTGCGGTGGGCGGGAGGCGCTCCTCCCCTCCCCCCGGAATCCTCCTCGGCCGGCTCCGCTCTGTGGCAGCTCCATGGAACCACAGGCCGAGGCCAGCTGCAGCTGGAGTTCTGGACTCTGCCATGCTGCTGCCGCCGCAAACGGCAGCCATCGTAGCAGCCGCCATTTTTGTCCTTGCAGTAAGCCGGAATAGGCTATGTAAGTATTTACGTAGCCTATAACAGCAGAAGGCAGGGGCGCAAATGGTGGCTGCTACACAATTTGCGTGGCTGCCTTTTGCCATAATAGGCTACGTAAGTACTAGGTAATAGGCTACTGCAGTACTCCGGCTGTGGCTGGCCATGGCTGGTGGCTCTATGGAGCCACTGCGGAGCGGAGCAAGATGGGGAGGATTCCAGCGGGAGGGGCGGAGCGCCTCCCCCCCACATGCCCCTCAATGGAGCCAGGTAGGGGCTTCGTACATCCCTAGAATATACCCCAGCCCTAAATTAAGTTTAAGATGTCCAGACATTATTCCTATCTTAAATATATACCTGCCCAGTATCAGAAAAATAGCCTTCAGGATCTTTGTGCTAGGCACAAAGTTAGCTTGGTTATTAATTATAACCAAACTAACACTTCCATACACCCAAACACTGCCCAATGAAATCAGATGAAGTCTGCAGCCCTGGCTTTTAGCTGTCAAATTACATCACATATTCTGCTCACTGTATCCTCTTACGTATCTCTTTAAAAGTCAAACATTTATTTAATCAGATGGCATCCCTAGATTGTAACAAGGGTTGTCTTCTGAACCAGATACTGTTGGTGGGAAACAACTCTTTGTCAATTATTTAGCTCTTCCTGCTTTGGCATTCCAATCCCCTATGATGAAAAGGATATCTTTTTTTGGTGTTAGTTCTAGAAGGTGTTGTCGGTCTTCATAGAACCGATCAACCTCAGCTTCTTCGGCCTCAGTGGTTGGGGCATAGACTTGAATTACTGTAATATTGAATGGTTTGCCTTGGATTCATACTGAGATCATTCTGTGGTTTTTGAGAATGTACCCCACTACTGCTTTTCCCACCCTTTTATTGACTGTGAGTGCTCCTCCATTTCTTCTAAGGGATTCTTGCCCACAGTAGTAGATATAATGGTCACCTGAATTAAATTCGCCCATGCGTGTCCATTTTAGTTTGCTGATTCCCAAGATGTCGATGTTCAATCTTGCCATCTCATGTTTGACCACCTCCAGCTTACCTTGATTCATTGATCTTACATTCCAGGTTCCTAAACAATATTTTCTTTACAGCATCGGACTTTCTTTTCACCACCAGACACATCCACAGCTGAGTGTCCTTTCGGCTTTGGCCCAGCCAGCCAGTTCACTCTTTCTGGCGCTACTTGGAAAGACCCTCTGTTCTTCCCCAGTAGTATAATGGACACCTTCCGACCTGAGGCGCTCATCTTCCGGCGTCATATCTTTTGGCCTTGTGATATGTTCCATGGGGTTTTCTTGGCAAGAATACTGGAATGGGTTGCCATTTCCTTCTCCAGTGGACCACATTTTGTCTGCCATGACGTGCCCTTCTTGGGTGGCCCTGCACGGCAGAGATTATGGCTTCACTGAGTTACGCAAGCCCCTTCGCCACAACAGGGCAGTGATCCATGAAGGGGGTGACAGTGTAGTAGATTATTATTTTTTTGATTTCTCCGAATCTAATCCTGGATGTAGAAAGTTTCTCAGTTGAAGATCAGTCAGAGAGCGACCATCTTCCTATTAAGCTTGTCATTCGATAGGCAGTTAAGCCAACTCAGAATAAAAGTACATATCCTTTTGAAATGGTCACTGCTGGCCACAGACAGCTCAAATGGTCTGAGTCCACGAGTTCAGTGATAATTCACTTATATCAATTGACTAAACTGATATATAGCCTGACTTTATTAGGACGGAGAAATCAAATTCTAGTGGATCATTTGGAGGTCTTGGAGAGTTATCAGAGAATTGCCAAAAAGCTGTGACAGATTTTATTTTCTTGGGCCCCAAGATCACGGCAGACGGCGACTGTAGCCATGAAATTAAAAGACGCTTGCTCCTTGGGAGGAAAGCTATGGCAAACCTAGACAGCATAGTAAGAAGCAGAGACATCACCTTGCCAACAAAGGTCTATCTAATTAAAGCTATGGTTTTCCCAGTAGTAATGTATGGCTGTGAGAGCTGGACGATAAGGAAGGTTGAGCGCCGAAGAATTGATGCTTTCGAACTGTGGTGCTGGAGAAGACTCTTAAGAGTCCCCTGGACTGCAAATCAGTCCATCCGAAAGGAAATCAACCCTGAGTGCTCATTGGAAGGACAGATACTGAAGCTGAAGGTCAAATATTTTGGCTACCTAATGCAAAGAGAAAACTCTCTGGAAAAGACCCTGATGCTGGGAAAGATTGAAGGCAAAAGGAGAAGGGGACAGCAGAGGATGAGATGGCTAGATAGCATCACCAATGCAATGAATATGAACTTGAGCACACTCTGGGAGAGAGAGGAGGACAGGAAGGCCTGGTGTGCTATGGTCCATGGGGTCACAAAGAGTCGGACACAACTTAACGACTGAATAACAACAACAAGAGTGTACTTTCCTTTGGTTTGCCAAATCTCCTGCATTACAATGATTTGGAGACCCCCTGTAAACACTGTCTCCTGACCTCCAAAGTGATTACTAAACTTTTCCAGGAAATCTGGAATGTTAGGTTGATGGTGTCAGGCTTTAAGTCTTACTTAGAGGTGTTTGTTGAATTGCTTGGTCAGGGTTTTCCTGTGGGGAACAAGGAACTACCAACTGTAGAGGAACTACAAAGGAGGAAAGCTCCATTTCAGAGCTCTTGTTGGACAAATTCTCCTCCTGTTTGCAGGAGATTGCCCCAGTGCTGCCTCATCTGAGTGCCCTTGTCGAGGAGGCTGGTTGGATCCTAAAGCAGCTAAGACAGGTGTTATTAACTCCAAACACAACTCAGTCAGGGCTCTAAAGAGTAGTCAAAATCCTGGTAATAGGTTGCCCAAGAGGAAGTTTCTGAGGAAAACTAAATGCATGTTTAATAAAAGATTGGGAGCAGGGGCTTGCAAATAGCCAGACAAATTGCCAGACAAAAGAGTCAGACACGACTGAACGACTGAACAACAAAACCTGTAGCACGCTTGATCAGAGGAGCATTATAAAAGGCTTCAATTATAACTTGTTCATCTTATATGTGCCAAATGAAAAAGAAGAGGGCTGAGTCTATTAGACAAGATGGATGGAGCTGGGATTGGTGGTGAGACAAAAAGGAAATGTCAAATTTTGGAATTGGGTCAATTCAGAGCTATACTTTTTATGCTCAAATTAGAATCTCAAATCCCTGCTTCATTATGGCAACAAGATTTTGAAACTATTTTCCAGGGACCCGCCCCTGTTGAGGTTAATCCTGCTTGTATGGATCTCCCTGACTAGCTGCCCTTCTCAGTCTTCGAGATCAAGCATTCACTCCACAACCTGATAGCTGGCAAAGCACCCAGGGAAGACATGCTCCCACCAGAATTATTGAAATGCAATCTCGCCTGGTGGCTCTAGTGCTGGAGAAGGTGTTCTCATGGGTAAATTAACTGGAATCATCCCTGTCAGGTGGGGGACCAAGATTATAGTCCAACTGCCCCCAGAGGGTGAAAGATCAGACCCGAAGAATTATAGGACAATGAGCCTTTTGGACATTCCTAAGTGTACGGAAGATTCCTGTGGAATAAACTGGAAGCTTGGGCAGAAGAAAACAACATTCTTGCTGATGAACAAGCGGCTTTTTGGTGGGGAAGGAGCATAACTGACCACTGCGTTGTGCTCTCCCATTCGATGTGCAAACATCTCAATAGGCCTGGAGGCGGACTGTATGTTAGCCTGTGTGGGTTTTTCTTCTGCTTTTGATCTAATAGACAAAAGCATTTATGGGAATAATGGTGACATACAAACCCTGATAAGCGGCAGCTGGTTTTGGTGCAGAAAATCCACTCTCGTATACAGATCTCAAAGTTCCTATTGGTCTGAGTGCTTTCTGGAAAAGTCAACACCAGAAGAGGTGTCAGACAGGGCTGCATACTGCCTCCCTTTTTGTTCATTTTTATGGGAATAGTTTGTGTCAGTTTTAAGTTCCTTGGATCACTTTCCTCTATCTTTGGGATCCCAAAAGGTACAAATATTACTTTATGCAGATGATATGGTCCTTCTCTCAACCACTCTAGTAGGTCGAAGGAGAGTTTTCAAGAAACTTAGTTTGGTCTGCAGACAGGAGAAGTTGGTAATAAATTATTCCAAGACCAAGGTTATGCTTTTTGGTTTTGGATTTTTTCCTAAAAGGACATGATTTCATAAATGGTGCCTTAATGAGCAAACAATTGAGCCATGTTCCAGCTTCAAATATTTGGGGGTACAATTTTCCTCCCTTTTAGATAAATTTTAGGAGGTAAATTTTTGAGATTGCTGCTGGCACTCCCACCAAGGGTCCCTTCTTCTCTGCTAAGATTGGAAGCTGGAATTATTTCTATCAAAGCAAGAATAGACAAAACTCTCATACTTTATGGCAAAAAGCTACTCAACTCCACTGATGTGAATTTGGCAGAACAACACTTCCTTGAAAGAACCAGCAAGGGTGGTTGGGCTCACTATTGGCTAGTGCTATCTCAGGCCTATTTTGAGGACTCCCACAATTCCCTAACTACCTTGGATAAGCAGACAGAATTTTCAAAGCAGATTGCCATGAAATTATTCTGGCTAGCCAACGCCAGGCCTTCTCACCATGGTTCGGTTTTTTCAAGAGAGGACAATATTTGCAAAAGTATTTCCAGGATTTAACTTTTGTGGCTCTCAGAAAGGCTTTTAAACCCCTTCATTTGTAAACCATGCTGACTGCTTATTTGAAAGGGAAGTACAATGGGATTCCTTTGGCTGAGTGGACCTGCATTTCTGGCTCTGGAGAAGTTGAGGATATAGTACATTATCTTCTTCATTGCCCCTTGTATAAGGAACCTAGTACCCACTTTTGGGGGGACCTCCTCAAAAGGATAGCTGGCAGATCTCCTGTGGAAAGCATCTGAGATCTAATGGCAGACTATCACAAATTTATTACAATGAGGGTCACATCTTTTGCAGTAGCAGCTCAAAATATCTACCATAACTTTTAAATGACATTTGCTGTGAATTGCCAAGGAGATCATTTACTATAATATAGCTGCATGGTAGCTTGTATTTATAAAGGCATTTGTGCTATGGACAACTAATAAACAAACAAACAATACTCCCAGGTAAGTGTATATAGGATTGCACCCTTAAATATATAACTTTGTATGTCCTTTATTAATTATAACCAAACTAACCCTTCCATACACACAAACACTACCCAATGAAACCAGATGAAGTCTGCAACCCTGGCTTTTAGCTGTCAAATTACATTGCACATCCTGCTCACCATATCCTCTTATGTATATCTTTAAAAAGTCAAACATTTATTTAATCAGATGGCATGCCTAGGTTGTAACAAGGGTTGTCTTCTAAACCAGATGCTGTTGGTGGGAAAGAACTCTTTGTCAATTATTTTGCTCTGTGTAGAATTTGTCTGTAATACAACAGATGATTTTTTTTGGGGGGGGGGTAGTATAATGGTGAACAACTACCAGCATGTCTTGGCTTTAGTATATGCTGTGAAGGAGATCAATGAAACCCCCCAGATCTTACCTAACATCACACTGGGCTTCAGCATTTATGATAGATATGGTGCAAGTTGGACATATCATGCCACAATGGAACTTTTCTCCACTTTTCTCCCGAACTACAAGTGTGGCATTCAGAACAACCTGATCTCAGTCATCGGAGCTCTTCACTCTCAAACCTCCCTTGACATGGCGGATATCTTTGGCCTCTACAAAGTTCCACAGGTAGGATGGGTCAGTGTGGCATGGAACTTTAAGTAAGTCATTCATGGTTTACTTGTCTTTTCAGATCTTTATGATATGGAGACACAGAATTGTATGTTTGAGATATATTTATATTTAATTTACATTTGTCAGTGAAGTATATATAAAGCAGTCAGTTTGTTAAAACCTCTGCAGGGACTTCCTATATGAAGTTCTCCGTATGCAAATCCTGAAGCAGTAAGTGTCATTTCAGAATTTAGATTACTGACAGCAAGACAGTTTCCATGGATTAATGGTAGGGAAGTTGTGGGTGCCTTAAACAGGGGGTGGAGTCTGATGGACTCCCTCCCACTTGGCCCTGGACCCCCATTCATGGACCACACAGCACTCCATGGACCCATCCACAAGCACCACATGGTCTGCACACGTCCAGCAACAGACCCGCTCCTTCCCCAAGCCACCATTTTGCACAACAATCATGGCTTGGTCATTTCCAGGAAGTGAATGTTGTATAGACTGTGGCCATAAAAGGTGATCTACATGACATTACCGGTGCGAATACGCTGTTCATGCCTATAATCTTGTGTAAATGGGAGCTTTGGGGCATTGATTGGCATAAAAGGCTTTTTATGAAGAACAAGGAGCCATGACATTTATGCAAAATGGTGGCTCACTGAGGGGTCAGGCAGCTGCGCACCACTCGCTGGTCCCTGCGGATCAGCCGGCAGCTTGTCCAGGAAGCCAAACAGGGGAGGGTAAGTGACAGCACTCCGGTGAGCGGTGAACGGGGCAGGTGTGGGGTGGTATGTCCATCCCTTTTTGTAAGCAACCATTATAGTTTATACAATGTATCAGCACACATGCAGCACATTTTGCAAATGTTTCTTTATTTGTCTTCCCCAAACTCCCATGCCATTTCCATTTCTACAGTTAACATATGGCTCTCCTCCCGAGATGAATGATCAAAGTGAAACCCTGTCCTTCTACCAAATGGTCCCAAATGAAGTTTACCAATACAAGGGGATTATTCAGCTACTTCTGTACTTCAGGTGGACTTGGGTTGGGATCCTTGTTAACAAAAGAGATGGGGAAAGGTTTCTGCGGATGATGATTTCGATGTTTCCTCTCCATGACATCTGTGTTGCCTTCTTAGAAAGAATCAAGGCCTTTTATCTCAGCAGCCTTGTTGATGATCTGAACTGGTTGAGTGAAATATATCATGTCTGTATGAAGAGCAATGCCAATGCAGTTATAGTCTATGAAAGCTACATTTTACATTTGAGGTTGTTGCTACATTTGCCCAAAATGGAAATGGTGTCGATGCAGCCTAAAGGTAAAGTGTGGATCATGATAGCCCAGATGGGGCTTGCATCAGTCTTTTATCAAAGGAGTTGGGATATTCAAGATATGCATGGTGCTCTGTCCTTTGCTGTTCACTCAAATGAAGTAGCGGGATTCAAAACTTTTCTTAAAGCTAGAAAACATTTCTTAGCAAAAGAAGATGGTTTTCTCAAGGACTTCTGGGAACAGACATTTGACTGCGTATTTCCAAGTCCATTTGATAATGAGAAAGCTGATGGCACCTGTACGGGGGAGGAGAAGCTGGAGAGTCTTCCTGTGATTTCCTTTGAAATGAGCATAACAGGCCATAGCTGCAATATATATAATGCAGTTTATGCAGTAGCACATGCTTTACATGCCATTCAGTCAGGCCAACACAAACACAGAGCAACAGTGAATGGATGGAGACCGAATCTCCAAGATCAACAGCCATGGCAGGTAAAGCCCTCAGCAGGCAAATATGGGACGATTTAACTAGATTGACTATATAAATGCTAAGTTGAGTTATGGGTCCATGTGTGTGTGTGTGTGTGTGTGTGTGTGTGTGTGTATATATATATGTATATATATATATATATATATATATATATATATATATATTTGTTGTTGTTCAGTCGTTCAGTCGTGTCCAACTCTTCGTGACCGCATGGACCATAGCACGCCAGGCCTTCCTGTCCTGCGCTCTCTCCCGGAGCGTGCTCAAGTTCATATTCATTGCATCCGTGATGCTATCTAGCCATCTCATCCTCTGCCGTCTCCTTCTCCTTTTGCCTTCAGTCTTTCCCAGCATCAGGGTCTTTTCCAGGGAGTATTCTCTTCGCATTAGGTGGCCAAAATATTGGAGCTTCAGCTTCATTATCTGCCCTTCCAATGAGCAGTCAGGGTTGATTTCCTTTAGGATGGACTGATTTGACCTCCTTGCAGTCCAGGGGACTCGTAAGAGTCTTCTCCAGCACCACAGTTTGAAAGCATCAATTCTTCGGCGCTCAGCCTTCCTTATAGTCCAGCTCTCACAGCCATACATTACTACTGGGAAAACCATAGCTTTGATTAGACGGACCTTTGTCGGCAAGGTGATGTCTCTGCTTCTTACTATGCTGTCTAGGTTGGCCATAGCTTTCCTCCCAAGGAGCAAGCGTCTTTTAATTTCATGGCTACAGTCACCGTCTGCGGTGATCTTGGAGCCCAAGAAAGTAAAATCTGTCACTGCTTCCATTTCTTCCCCTTCTATATGCCAGGAAGTGATGGGGCCAGATGCCATGATCTTAGCTTTTTAATGTTGACTTTCAAACCAGCTTTTGCACTTTCCTCTTTCACCCTCAACAAGAGGCTCTTTAGATCCTCTTCACTTTCTGCCATTAGGGTGGTATCGTCTGCATATCGGAGGTTGTTGATAATTCTCCCAGCAATCTTAATTCCGACCTCTGATTCATCCAATCCGGCATTTCTCATGATGTACTCTGCATATAAGTTAAATAAGCAGGGTGACAATATGCAGCCTTGTCGTACTCCTTTCCCAATTTTGAACCAATCGGTTGTTTCATGTCTGGTTCTTACTGTTGCCTCTTGACCCTCGTACAGGTTTCTCAGGAGACAGGTAAGGTGGTCTGGTACTCCCATCACTTTCAGAATTTGCCACAGTTTGTTGTGATCCACACAATCAAAGGCTTTAGCGTAGTCAATGAAGCAGAAATAGACGTTTTTCTGGAATTCTCTTGCCTTCTCCATGATACAGCGAATGTTGGCGATTTGATCTCTAGTTCCTCTGCCTCTTCGAAACCCAGCTTGTTCTTCCGGTAGTTCTCAGTTCGCATACTGCTGAAGCCTAGCTTGTAGGATTTTGAGCATCACCTTGCTGGAATGTGAAATGAGCGCAATTGTGCGGTAGTTTGAACACTCTTTGGCGTTGCACTTCTTTGGAATTGGAATGTAAACTGACCTTTTCCAGTCTTGTGGCCATTGTGGAGTGTTCCAGATTTGTTGGCATATTGAATGCAGCACTTTAACAGCATCATCTTTTAGGATTTTAAATAGCTCGGCTGGAATACTGTCATCTCCGCTAGCTTTGTTGTTACTAATGCTTCCTAAGGCCCACTTGACTTCACTCTCGAGGATGTCCGGCTCAAGTTCAGTGACCGCACTATCATGGCTATCAGGGACATTCAGATCTTTCCTGTATAGTTCTTCTGTGTATTCTTGCCACCTCTTCTTAATCTCATCTGCTTCTGTTAGGTCCCTGCCTTCTTTGTCCTTCATCATGCCCGTCTTTGCACAAAACGTTCCCTTGAGATCTCCAATTTTCTTGAAGAGATCTCTAGTCTTTCCCATTCTGTTGTTTTCCTCGATTTCTTTGCATTGTTCATTTAAGAAGGCCTTCTTGTCTCTCCTTGCTATTCTCTGGAACTCTGCATTCAGTTGGGTATATCTTCCCCTTTCTCCCTTTTCGCTTCCCTTCTTTCGTGAGCTACTTGTAAAGCCTCATCAGACAGCCACTTTGCTTTCTTGCATTTCTTTTTCTTTGGGATGGATTTCGTTGCTGCCTCCTGAACAATGTTACAGACCTCCGTCCATAGTTCCTCAGGCACTCTGTCTATCAGGTCTAATCCCTGAAATCTATTCCTCACCTCCACTGTATATTCATCAGGGATATGATTTAGGTCATACCTGAACGGTTTAGTGGTATATATATATATATATATATATATATATATATATATTCTTTACCAATATTTCAGGACCTCACTTTCTCATACTTCTCTCTGTCTCCACCATCTTCTAATATATTGTGTTTATGCAATGTCATGGAGCAACTATTCCCTGAATTCTTTCTGTGTCTGAATTCTGGGATGCAGGAATAAGGAAGTGCATATGACAACCTGATGACATAAGGGTAGGACTAGGAGAGCATTTACATCTCAGCTCTTTCTGGTGTCCATTGCACATCTGTCATTCCCGATATGTTCAAATACAACTGTTCCTGAAGTAGATCATTATTCACTTTCATCACATCCATTTCTTCTGAATGAGAGTTTCTCTCAAAATTGCATCTAAACTTCTATTAATATTTGTGTGTGTGCATGTGTGTGTGTATACAACCCAACTTGACAGGTAAGGGTAAGGAATAGGTGTCTTCATTTCTTGGTTTTTCACATCTCTAAAAGCATTGTTGTTGTTGTTGTTGTTGTTGTTGTATTTTTAGTATTTATTACATTCTTGGGGTTCCAGTGTGGTCTCTCATCCTGACACTGACAAGACCTGCTTAGTTTCAGCAAGGTGGCCACATCACGTGCCCTGATGGGATAGGCCATGAAGAGGAGGGGCCATTGCTCAGTGGTAGAGCACATGCTTTGCATAGGTCCTAGGTTTGGTCCTCGGCATCTCCAGGTGGCACTGGAATAATTCCTGCCTGAAACCCTGGAGAGGTGCTGCCAGTCAATGTTGACATTACTGGTCTAGATGGACCACTGGTCTAACTTAGTGTTAGGCAATTTCCTATGTGCAATGTATTTTGGGGGCTTCCCCTCCTTTCCTGTGTAAGGGTGTATGCTTTTCATTAATATAGGGCTACAAAAATACAGTTGAGCTGGTTAATATTTACCCGTAGTGCAGAATGAAAAAAAAAAAGACCTGGGAAAGACATGTAATTACATCATAACTGTATGCAAACTTAGTCAAATTATAAGACATATGTAAATAGTGCATTTAGAGAAGAGTTGTTCTCAATAACATTGCAGGACAAGTTGGTTACCTGCAAATTTATTTGTTTGTTTGTTTGCTCCTTTGTTTTTTAAAAAGTCTTGGTTGCCTTTCAGGGCAGAAGCCCTCCCAAGGTGGCTCACAGCAATGAAATGCATAGAAACAGTTAAAATATTAAAAGTGAAAAAACATAAGGGCAATAAAATAGCAATAAAAGCATCAATAAAAGCTGACAATAAAGCCAAGCCAACAATAAGAGCAAACACAGCAAGAACAACAAGCGTATCAAGAGAAGGCCATGGTAAAATAATATGTTTTCAATGCCTTCTTAAACGCCTGTCTCAGTATAGGCATTATGTGATCAGATCACTTCACTCCCACAAATATTGGGGCAGACGCATTCTGCACCAGCTGAAGTTTCTGAACCATCTTCCAATGCAGCCCCATGTTCAGCACATTACTGTAGTCCAGCCTGGACATCACTAGTGCGTGGATAACTGAGGCAAGGCTGTCCCCTCGAGATAGGGCTGCAGCTGGGGTGCCAGCCTAACCTCCACCTGAAGTAGTTGGTTTCCCAATCCACACTACCTCCATCTTGTCTGGATTAAGCTTCAGCTTGTTCACCCTCATCCATCCCAAAACAGCCTCCAGACACTGGTCCAAAGGTTCCACAGATTCCCTGGGGTGTGCAGATGAAAATGAGAGGTAGAGCTGAGTATCAGGCTCATACTGATGACATTTCAACCCAAACCTCCTGAGGACTTGCTCCAGCGGCTTCATGTAGAAGTTAAAAAGCATGGCTGACAAGATAGAACCTTGTGGCACCCCACAGCCTAACAGCCATGGGGTAGAACAGAAGTCCCCCAGCACCACCTTCTGAGAGCACTCCCCCAGAAAGGACCAGAACCACTTTGAAACTGTGCCTCCCAAGCCCAATCCAGATAAATGATCCAGAAGGACACCATGGTTGATGGTATCAAAAGCTGAGGAGAGGTCTGAAAGAACCAGCGGGGTTGCACTCCCCCCCCCATTAATTCCACAGTTCAAAGAGAAAAATAAATTCTAGTGAAAGGTTTAACTAAACTAACTGCGTTTATTGAAACATACAAAGTGTTACATCTTTTATCTTTACAAAAAATCCTTCAATACAATGTTCTTGGTGCAAACTCCAGGGTGGCCACTGTAACGTCCTTGTTTTCATCCACTGATGGCTTGAATCTTGAGGTTTGCCAATGAGCACACATGATTCATGGCAATGTAGACTTGTCCGTGGCAGAAGATAGGTGAAGGTAGACAGTTGCCAACTTGGTTTGCCTGGCTGCCACATGCAGCATGCCAGGGCCCTATCCAGCCTCATCGTGAAAGAGCAACAAAGGGTAACCAAAGGGTCGCCATGACTCTCCATGTAGGAGACCTTGTAGCACTGCCCACCTTTAGGGTACACAATCAGACAATGATCAGTGACAATGTTTCAGGTGGAGTCCAGAACCATGAGCAGTGGTAGTGGTAGTGAAACCTTCCTGCCCTGGCAGCAAAGAAGTGACAATGTGCCATTGAAAAGTGAGGCATCACAGTGTTTGCAAACCTTGACCTGGTTGCCAATATTAAACCTGTCAATATTGGTTGCAGGATGCATTCCAACAGACACATTCTGCCTCCTATGCCTGGGCTAGTTTGAGTAACTGGTGGCCAATGCAAGTTCTGCCCCAGCTTCGCTGTCATCAAAAGCTTTCATATGCAGGTAGGGATGGGTTCATACACGTTTTTGTATGCGCGAAAATGCGCATTTTTGCTAATGTGCATATTCTCATGCATGAAATGTACATTTTTGCAAAGGCACACATTAGTAGGGATGATGGATAATTCAGCCACGGACCCCAGTGAATCCGGTGTCCATGGCGGAACAGAGCACTTACCTCCGCCTTCCTCCAGAATTCCTCCTCGTCTGGATCCTACCCACATCGACTCTGTGGACCCACCAGTTGGCTCTGCGGAATCGGTGCCGGGTGGAGCCAGCTGAGGAGGATTCTGAGAGGAGGGACAGATCGCCTCCCCACCCCAGGGCGGATTCCCCCCCAGAGCAGTAGGTAGGGAATCCGCCCATCCCTACACATTACTGCGTGTGTGCCAAAATGTGCGTTTTTCAGAAAATGCACATTTTTGCACATACACAAATATGCACATTGGCAAAAATGCACATTTTCATGCGTTCACAAATTTGTTCATTTTTGCAATCCTTCTCGAGAAATGGCAACCGCAAACCTCGATGAAGGCACTGGGGTGTGTGCAGGCCATTCGCTGAGCGCAGGCAGGGGGCAAGTAGGGGCAGGGCCTCGGTGAGTGGGGCTCAGGGGTATGTTCAGAAGCGGTCTGCTGGATTCCTGGGCTGAATCGGGTGCCTGCACCATCCCTATATGTAGGCTTTTGGAGGCAGGCATGGCAGCATCCAAGTGCAGGTGCAAAGCTTCTTCTCTTGGGGCAGGAGGGGTAGAATTAGCATGGTGGCATGAGGCATGCTTAGACTTGTGGTTTGCCTGCTGGTTACTGTTACCAGTAAGCGTTTGACCTCTAGGCATGTTAGTACTGTATGGACTATATGAATGTTATTTTGTTTACTTTAACAGCTAGAGACATCCTTTCTGAGCAATGACTAAACCTTGACTGGGCTGCTTTTAAGTGTAAAAAAAGGTAAAGGTGTCCCCAACCAGTCGTGTCCGACTCTAGGGTGCGGTGCTCATCCCCGTTTCTAAGCCGAAGAGCCAGCGCTGTCTGAAGACACTTCCGTGGTCATGTGGCCGGCATGACTGAACACCGAGGTGCACGGAACGCTGTTACCTTTCCCGCCGAGGCGGTACCTATTTATCTGCGTGCAATTTCTTGCTTTCGAACTGCTAGGTTGGCAGAAGCTGGGACTGAAGACGGGAGCTCACTCCGTCACGCAGCACTCGGGTCTCGAACTGCTGACCTGCCAACCTTCCAGTCTGCAGTTCAGCGTCTTAACCACTAAGCCACCGTGGCCCCAACTTTTAAGTGTACATTTCTGTTAATCCCTTCCTTACAGGTTGTATGCTACTAACATATCATTGTACTTTAGACTGCACCTGTGTTTGTAAAGGTGTACAGAGACTTTTTTGATGTTCATAGTTCATATTGCTGCAATTTGGAAGTAATTATGTTTGTTTAATTTTTACTTGACATGTAATAAAATAAAACTGAAAGTACATTATTATAGAAAATAGCCTAGTTCTTAAATAAATAAAAAAGCTTTATGGACATTAACTCCCAACTTTGAATTATAATGAAAAATGTTGTTATTCATGGAATCTGCATGTCAAGAACATTCCAAAGAAGTCTTTTTCATGAGATGTCAGATGTCAGATGTGGTCAGTGGGAAGGCAGTCAAAAAGGGATGACCAACTAACCCCTGACTTTGAATTATATATATATATATATATATATATATATGTGTGTGTGTGTGTGTGCGCGCGCGCGCGTGTATGATTAGTTCATTTCATTGGCCACTGAAAAAAAATCTTGGCCACTAACTAAGAAGTCCCTCATTTTTAAGGAATTAGGTAAGGTGATGCATATAAAAGACTCCTAACAATTACACATTTAAGTGCTAAGTATCTCTCTTCCTGATGCTGGGAAAGACTGAAGGCAAAAGGAGAAGGGGACAACAGAGGATGAGATGGCTAGAAAGCATCACCGATGCAATGAATATGAACTTGAGCACACTCTGGGAGAGAGTGCAGGACAGGAAGGCCTGGCGTGCTATGGTCCATGGGGTCACGAAGAGTCGGACACGACTGAACAACAACAACAACTTCTCTCTTCCTAAACTCCCATTGTAATCTGGATCTCCCTAATAACATTACTTTCAGTGGGGGATGAAACAGTAAACATGAGGAAAAGGCTCTAGAACTTAGAGAGGAACACACTTCATTTCAAGATATGATGAGGAATGAAACAGCAGCTCACCAAAATTGTGTTGTTGTTGTTGTTAAATGTATGTCTGCTTCTTCTTCTTCTTTTTTTAACTGTTTTGGGGGTCTGAGACATTCAAGGAAGGTACACTCTCTGATTGGAAATCTTGTGCAATTCCATGTGCAATGTCATTCCTTGTTGGGGCCCAGTGGGCTCTACAGTTTGGTGTAGGCTTCATTTGTGGGCTACGTTCCCCTGTCCCTTAGATCATTAGGAGGTGTGTTATTGCAGCCCCACCCTTGCTGTGCAGCTGATGCCCAGGCTAGGGTCCTTTTCTAGGGATGTCAACTTTAAATTCCACAGTTCATTGTCCATAGTATATTGCCTGTAACCCTTCATGTTTGTGACATCCCTCCATCTGGGCTGTGATAAATACTTCCCACCAGGACTTTAGTCTGTTTCATCTGAATTGTCTGTTTGATCTGTGAAGCATTAAGAACCTGCCATGGAAGGGATTTGTATAGTTTTCAAAGATCCTGAATTTTTCTCCACGGTGGATTATTTATCTTCGATAGCCCAGAGTGCCCGCTGCCTTGGACTGATCGTGACTCTTTGATTTTTCTGTGCCTTGACCCATGTAGCATGGAGATGCCAAAGTGGAAACTATGGCTGTACATCTCTCTCTTTCTCTTTCTCTCTCTCTGTGGTTGTGTGTGTGTGTGTGTGTGTGTAGTGTTACTTTGGACATACTCTTGAACTTATGTTATGACTTTTGGATTTAATAGGCCTTGACCCATGTAGCATGGAGGTACCAACCAAGATCTCAAGATTGGACTAAATATCTGCATGTGTGGATTAACCTAGGCTTCATTCTAGAACCATTGTCTTAGGTTGCCTGGGTTGGTTTACACCAGGAATCATTCAAGCCCTTTGCCCTGTATTCTGAGCCATAGAGATTGCAATGGGGACACCAAGATGTACAGGTATAGTTATTAGCTTTAGATAGTTCTTTGAATTAAACATTGAGCCTCTACCTATTTGCCTTCAGCTATATGATTTCTGGAGAGCTGCATCCATTAAGCGCTTGCTGTGAGTTGGGGTGGGCAAACTCACTGGTGTTCAGGTCAGATACCGCTTGCCGACCCCCCACTGGCCCACCGCCCCTGTTCACTGTACCACATGCTGAGCTGGGTAGCCTGCAAGCATCTGGTGAGCAGTGCACGGCTGCCCACTTCCTCACCGAGCAGCTGTTTTGCAGAAAAATGGCAGTTTGTCCTTGTTTGTAAACATCCATCACAAATGGCAGCCGTAAAGCAGTCATTTAAACAAAATTACAGGTGTAAATGGTCCATTTACATCAGTAACCTTGTACAATAGACCCCTTTATGGCTGCCATTGCTGCAGATGGTTGTTTAGAACAAGGATGTGCTGCCATTTCCGCACAAAACAGTGGCTCATTGAGGAAGTGGGCCGCTGCCCCCTTGCCCAGGTCAGCGTGTGATGAGCCAGGCAAGCAAAAGGATTTGCAGACTGGTGTTCAGTGAGTCAAGCTGGTGATTTCTTGCCAGGCTTCGAGCCCCAGTTCGACAACCATGACATCTATAGCTGTGAGAGCTAAGAAGCTCATGTATGAAACCTGATTTGCTACCAACCAAAGTTCTCATTGTTACTGGTGTTTTGTGTTAGCTAGCCAGGATTTGTTGCGTGAAAAGATGGGCACAGGACATACTGTCACAACTGCAACATTAGTGTCCATCCTGTCCATTCATTCACACTTAATTCAATATGGGGAACAATGATTTAAAACACTTCGAAGACCATGCCATCATGACCCCCATTTTAACCCGTTTATTTAACTCTTAAATCGGGGGGCAGCAAACAGTAACTGGAGATGTCTAATCCTCCCCTCTGGCTGCACTGCATTCCCAATCCAAATCTGGGCCCTGCACACCTACATTAGAGTAGAAAGAAAGAGATGAGTCAGCTGCACACTGTGTGCTTAATGTAATGTGCAGTTGGTATATCTTAACTTTTGTTCTTTGCTATTTTAAACTCTGTGTTTTATGTTTATATTGGGGAAGTATTTTTTATTCATTGTAGCATTGTGGACCATCCTGGAATCAAATTTTGATGAAGGATGGTATGTTCATCCATTCATTTCATTAAATTAAACGTTAGCAGGGGTGGGAGCGACCAACACATCAGACCTACAGGATTTGCTGCCATTTATGTAAGAGGTACTGGGCTACATGGTCTCACTCAGGTTAAGATGGTTAAATACATTATCCATGGTATCTATTTGCAAACCCTTGTGTTTTCCTTTGATACCCAGCTCCACCCCTTTCTGAAAAGAGTAGTGTTTAACAACAGTGCTGGGGATGAGATTTCTTTTGACCAGCATGGGAAATTGGTAGCTGAGTTTGATATCACAAACTGGGTCACATTCCCAAACCAATCCTTTCATCAAGTGAAAGTTGGAAAGCTGGATCCCCAGGTGTTTGCAGACAAGATGTTGACCATTAATGATAATGCCATCACATGGCATGGCGGCTTTCATCAGGTAGGATTCTGACTGCAGGTAATTGGGGGATCATTCCAATTTCAAATGAATTTCTGGTTTGATGTCCAGAGTGAGTTTCCACTGAAAGTGCTAAGCACTTTGACATGCTGAATTCCACATTTTTGGTATTATATATAACATTGGAATGGAGACATAGGAGAGGGAGAAAGGTTACCAAATAAGTTGTAAATAATTATTTTGAAGAATTGATCAATGAACCAATGTTAGCAACATCCTGACAGTATAGTCTGAAAATATAAACAGCTGGGAAACCTATATCCTTTCTTTCTGCCTCAGCCTGCATTAAGTTACCTGTCTGACCACCAAGACTCTAACTGACTCTGATGGAAGCAAGTGGGAAAGCAAGATAGCAATGTAAAATCTCACAAAGCAGGGATAGCTGAGCCATTATACAATATGCCCCTCAGCATCCAACAGGATGTTGATGTGAATCCAAAAAATTCTATGGAAATAAATAGAATTTAAAGATACATTATTGTTAGTCACAGTGCAGTCTGATATATATCTACTCAAAGAAAGCCCACAGTGTTCAATGGGACTGATTCTTGGGGTTTGTAAATGAATTTACCTCAGAGTATATCTGATTGAGGGCCACTGTGGTGTAGTGGTTAGAGTGTTCAACTGGGACTCTGGGGACCAGGTTCTATTCCTAACTTGGTCATGAAGCCCACTGGTGACTTTGGACCAGTCACTGCCTTTCAGCCTAAATTACGTCACTGCGTGTATGGTGAGGATAAAATGCAGAGGAGGAGGACCATGTAAGCATCCCTGGGTTCCTTGCAAGAGGAAAGGAAGGTGGGATATCAATGTAATAAATAAATAGGGCTTATTTCTGAGCAGACATGTATATGAGAGGTTTCATTATAAATGTAGAATTATTTGCTGGAGAGCTGTGTTACTTCATGGTTTGCAGTGTCAGCTGCCAATTTTCTTAACTGTTGAGCCACCATTCCTACAATTTTCCGTACATATGTTCTCAATGCTCATAGTCTATTTATTTTCTGTTTATGAACTAGGCATTGCCTCTGTCTGTCTGCACAGAAAGCTGCCACCCTGGTTACTTCAGGCAAAAGCAGGAAGGGAAGCAGATTTGCTGTTACGATTGCCTCCCATGTCCCAAAGGAAAAATGTCAAGCCAGAACGGTAAGAGATGTAATGTGAAGAATTACCTTATGAACCTTATGGGTGACCATCCAGATGGGTGATTTAATAATAATAAATTTAATAATAATAAATAATAATTTAATAATAATAAATAAATAAATAATGAACCTGAGGAATATGCATGCTAGATCTGTGTAGCCATCCAAGTGGAAGATAGACTACAGGGTTTGTATGCAGGAGCCAGATTTTGCCCCCCTCACCCCACAGAATGACCCTATCTGTAGCACTTTAGATTTTTCAGTGGTGATGAATAGCATCTGTCCACAGACTTAGATGAACAAAACTCGAGATTACACAAGTACAGTCAGTCTAAAACTGCCATCTATTAGTATCAAGATCTAGGCAGATGGGTCAGGGTCAAACTCTATTTTGGAAACATGGGACAGGGATAAAAGTTATCAAATAACTTGTAAACAATTATTTTAACAATAAATCCTTAAATAATAAACAGGCATTAGTGACATCCTGACAGAATATTCTGAGAATATAAACATCTGAGGAACCTAAAATGCCATTTCCTTCTTTTCGCCATTTATTCAAGTTAACAAACTCTATGTGAGTCTAAGGCAGGTGTGGGAAGCCTGCAGCCCTCAAAATACTGTTAGTTGGGTTGGTCTCCCCCTTGGCTTGATGTTCTTCTGGAAAGCAAGGGGTGCAGACTCCCAGTAGGGATGCAGACATCCAGTGGTATACATAGACACACACACACACACGCACACACACAGACATATGCATATACGTGTGTATGTGTATATACACACACACAAATCAATGTTACTAACTAGAAGCAATAAAAGCAATAAAATAAAAATGAATTAATACTACCATAGTAGACAATCCCTATCTATTTCAGATATGGATGCCCCCCCCCCCCCGGTCTGTGTTCTCCAGGCAACCCACCCAGCCCCTGCTGCCACTCACACACTCCCAGACCTGTGCTTGAGCCCCACACCCACTCACCAAGTTTCCCACAGTTACCCAGTCCCCGTCCAACTGCCTGGTGATTGACATGTTGCTGTGTTGCATAAATGGTCTATTTATGCCTGTAATTTTGCATATGTGGGGGATTCATGGCACCATTTTCCATATAAGTCTATGCGTGCATTTTTGCGATTGCCATTTATTTTTTTTGGCAACTTGATGATCATGGCACGAGGGGATGGAGTCCAGGTGAGCGTTGGTGGCTCAGTAAGTGCGGGGGGGGGGGGTCAAGTAGGGGCAGGGTCTTGGTGGGAAAGGTTTGAGGGGTGCAGGCAGTCCGCCAGACTCCCAGACTGAAACAGGCACCCACGCCATCCCTATAGACAACAGGACTTAAAGTTGAGATTTGAAACCCATTAGGGTTGTACTGCCTTCATGATCCCCTAAAATCATTCAGGTGTTCAGTAACTGGGCAATCTGTATGAGAAGAAAAATAAAAATAAGCTTGGGAAACTGAAAATAACTCTTTTCATTTTCAGATATGGATGACTGTGATCAATGTCCAGAAGATCAATATCCAAACAAAGACCAGGATTCATGTGTTTCCAAAATAGCAACCTTCCTGTCCTATGAAGAACCTTTAGGGATCAGTTTAGCTATTTTGGCTCTTTCCTTTTCTTTCTTCACAGTTTTGGTGCTCGGGACATTTTTGAAACACCACAACACTCCCATTGTCAAAGCCAGCAACCGGGACCTCACCTACACTCTCCTCATCTCCCTCCTGCTATGTTTCCTTTGCACATTTCTCTTCATTGTTCCACCTGGGAAGATAATTTGTCTCCTCCGACAAATTTGTTTTGGTATCATTTTCTCAGTGGCTGTGTCTTGTGTGCTGGCAAAAACCGTCACTGTGGTTCTGGCTTTCATGGCCACAAGGCCAGGCTCCAAGGTCAGGAAATGGGTGGGGAAAAGACTGGCCAACTCCATTGTTCTTTCCTGCTCCGTTATTCAAGCATGCCTTTGCATTGTATGGCTGGCAATCTCTCCTCCAGTCCCAGATGCTGACATGCACTCAGTGGTTGAAGAAATTGTACTGGGATGTAATGAAGGGTCTGCCAATATGTTTTACTGTGTTCTGGGCTATATGGGCTTTCTGGCACTTCTCAGTTTCACTGTGGCTTTCTTTGCCAGGAAGTTGCCTGATATCTTCAATGAGGCCAAGTTTATCATGTTCAGCATGTTGGTTTTTTGCAGTGTTTGGTTATCCTTTGTTCCCACCTACCTGAGCACCAAGGGGAAATATATGGTAGCTGTGGAGATATTTTCCATCTTAGTTTCTACTGCTGGATTGCTTGGTTGCATATTTTCCCCAAAATGTTCCCTCATTGTCCTGAGACCTGAGTTAAACACCAGGGGAGAGCTAATAAGCAGAAAACAATTGCAAAATAAAACTACTTGGGAGATGAGTTAATGACTGACTTAATGGAATTGCTACTAATATTTCAACACATTTCAATAATTAAACAAAAAATAATTTATGTTTCAGCTTCTGGGCCATTCCCCCCCTTTCCTTTCCTTTCCTTTCCTTTCCTTTCCTTTCCTTTCCTTTCCTTTCCTTTCCTTTCCTTTCCTTTCCTTTCCTTTTGAAACTGGATGCTATGAAAGTTACATTTATGGTTTTCATTATGGGTTCTATGGGGGCAGTTGTAGAATAAAACTTCTTCAGAACAATTCTGGCTTACAATATGAAGGTACCTCATCTGAGTCACACCACTGGTCAATCTTACCCAATATGATCTAATACAAGTGCTAGGGATGGCGAGGAATTCCACCATGGACCCCAATGAGGCTGGATTCTAAAGAATCCAGGACCCTGGAGTCCATGGCGGAACAAAGCACTTACCTCCGCCTCCCTCTGGAATCCTCTTCGACCAGATCCTCCTTGCAGCGATCCTGTGGAGCCACTGGCCAGCTCTGGAACGCCAGCGATACGGCTGCCATTGCCATGCCGCATTTCTAGGTTAAAGGCTGACTCCGGATGCAAATGGCATCCAACACACCATTTATGGCCGTAAAACTCTTAGTTTAAGCTAAATGCAGGCATTTATGGCAGCATTTAGGTTAATCTAAGAGCTTTATGGGCACAAATGATGCAGTGGATGCCATTTGTGTCCGGAGTCAGCCCTTAACCTAGTGATATGGTACGGCAATGACGATCGGCCGTATCGCTGGTGATAGAGAGCCAGTGGCCGGCTCCATGGAATCGCCACAGAGTGGAGCTGGCCAAAGAGGATTTTGGGGGGAGAGATGGATGGATCACCTCTCCCTGCAGGCAGATTCCCCCCAGGATCAGCAGTCTCAAGTGTGGTGTTGGAGGAACCCAGGACAGTAATTCTGGGTGACTTCAACTTCCATGCTGAGTCTGTCTCTGGAGCCCCAGCTGTCTGGAGCATGGAGCTGTCTCAGTTTGTCATCGGCCCAACACATGAAGTAGGACATACCCTTGGTTCTTGCTCCAAGCTGTGAGATGACTAATCTGAAAATGAGGGGGAGTAACCCCATTGTCATGGTCAGATCATGTCCTGGTTAGCTTTGAACTCACAACATTACTTCCCTCCTGCAAGGGTGGGGGACCCATTTACACCAACATCTCTCCCTTCTCTGTCTCTCCCTCTGTATTTCTCTCCCTCTCTCTCTGTCTCCATCTGTCTCTGTCTCTCTGTCTTTCTCTCTCTCTGTCTCTCTGTCCTATCTGTCTGTCTGTCTGTCTATCTATCTACTCCCATAAAATGTTTATGGTAATCATTTTTTCTCCACACAATATGGTTTTGTTTGTGAAAAGCATGATCCATCAAGGGAACCTTGAGAAAACAGAGACTAAGCTTTCACTTTTCACACACGGAAGACTGTTTTAAATGTCCAAATGATCAGTATCCAAACAAGGACCATGACTTCTGCATTCCGAAGATTATAACATATTTAGCTTATGAAGAACCTTTGGGGCACAGTTTAGTCTTCATTGTTCTTTCCCTTTCTTTGATCACAGCTCTAGTGTTGGGAATCTTTATGAAGCACCACAACGCTCCTATAGTCAAAGCCAATAACCGGAACCTCACTTACACTCTCCTCATCTCCCTCCTGCTCTGCTTCCTTTCCACATTGCTATTCATCAACCATCCTGAGAAAGGGACATGTGTCCTCCAACAAACTGCTTTTGGCATTATCTTCTCTATGGCCATATCTTCTGTGTTGGCCAAAACCATCACTGTAGTTCTGTCTTTCATGGCCACCAAGCTGGGAAGCAGGATGAGGAAATGGGTGGGGAAAAGACTGGCCATGTCCATAGTCCTTGGCTGCTCCCTTATCCAAGCAGGCATTTGTACTGTGTGGTTGGCAACTTCTCCCCCATTCCCTGATGTTGACATTTACTCAGTGACTGAAGAAATTGTACTGGAATGTAATGAGGGCTCCATGACTATGACAAATATTAATGTATATTAATGTATATATTTGAAATTGAAGTGTTAAATCCCCCCCCCCTTGTATTCTTTCCCTTATATCAAGGGAGATGTCAATGACTTCTTTGTATTGACATGTTTTATGATAACTTTTTCTGTTTTTGATTTCTTTTTGTTATTGTTGTTACTGTTGTGCTGCAAATATACATATATATCTATACACACACACACACACACACACAGTATATGGATTTGGAAGTTTTCCCTTTATTGTTCTTGGCTTTGTGGAGAATGAGTTAACCCAAGAAAGCTTTCAGTCTGGTTTTAAGCCTATGTTTTAATTTTTGTAAGCTGCCTTGTGTCCCAGTACTGGGGAATATAATAATAATAATAATAATAATAATAATAATCACTTAAAAACAAAACACAACAACAACAATGAATATAATTTCTTCCTCTACTTTACTGATGTCATTTTCTCACTGTGGTTAGTGTAAGCATAAGCCCATACATTTTTTCACATATGATTCATGAGTATTCCAGCAAAGACTTGGAAGTAATAAATATGTTTTCTTCAACATTTCACAGAGAAAACATACTTTGAGCAGGTACCTGTTTTCCCTCCTACTGTATATTTATTAAAAAAAAACAACACCTGTGATTAGTCCTATTCCTTCTCGGGAACCCTTTCTATGCCCTACTGGCTTCAGGGGGAAAAAATAAACAAGGAGTTCATGGGGAATGTATTCCCTGTACTGTTCCTACCTGGTGAGGGAGACAAGGCAGAGGCAAATTGCAATACTCTTTCCTCCTTTACTTCATCCTGATTTATGATACTTTATTTATACTCCAGGCTGCAGAACAGATTAAGTGTAGGATGAATGGCTAGTCTGGTGTACTATTTGAAGCTCTAAGGGTAGTGGGAAAACATTAAGAGGGGAAATATTGAAAGAAGATTTGCATTTAGGATGGTGTTATTACTGATTTTGCAACAGATGCTACTGCTTTGTGTGGCATCCATATCTCATACAGAAAAATGCCACACTGGTGATCCTCTCACTATTCTTCACAGGTATTTGCAACCTGGTGATTTGATCATTGGTGGTATTACTTCTCAGATCTTAATGCCGGATGACCTGAATGACTTCACAGAACACAGAAACACCTTCACAGAACTGATTGGAGACACTCTGTAAGTTTCCCCCCCACACACACACACAAACCCACTTTTCATAATGAATATCTGTCTGGATAGGCCAGGTGTATAGATTAGGTTTAACTACAGCATTGCATGAACTGATTTTTCCATCTGTAATGTTCCAAGAAAATGTATCTATAATAAAGGAGGAAACAGTATTGCAACAGTATTGCAACATTCCATTTTACTGGAAGGAAAATTTCTCTAATTCTCTTATGTGCAGAGATGTGCAGTTTTAATGTTTAAGAGTGCAACGCTATCTGTGTCTACTCAGATGCAAACCCCACTGGACAGTACCACAGGTACATTGCACTGTCTGTGTGTCAGATAGCAGCTAAACACTCAATTTACACCTAAATTTAGAATCTTTTCCCATTGCCATTGTTATTAACTCCATCAATTGCCTGACCATACCAGATATATTAGGATTTCGGCTAGGAATGTATTCAGTGATTAATGAATTGTTATTCTGACAACTGATCTGGAACTTGTTCTTTCATTGAAATACATTTTCAAGTTTTAACAGTCTCAAAATAATTTCCTTTTTGAGATATTAAGGATGTTTGTATACCTTACATTTTGGTCATTAGAAGGAAACACCCTCTTAAATATTTGCTTTTAAACAATCCTAATATAATACAGCTAAAAGGACATAAACTAAACCAGTAGAAATGTGTGTGCCTTTAACTGTCTGCCATATGAATTCACACACACACACACACCACCACCACCACAACCTAATACCATAAAATGAACCAGGCAGGATCCAAATAAGGGTCCAGCCAGCTCATAATTCTGTACATGAAGTGGCCAATCAGGTGCCA
Source organism: Heloderma suspectum (assembly GCF_057233095.1). Taxonomy (NCBI): domain Eukaryota; kingdom Metazoa; phylum Chordata; class Lepidosauria; order Squamata; family Helodermatidae; genus Heloderma; species Heloderma suspectum. The sequence goes on from NC_139463.1 coordinate 91,508,154, forward strand.
GTGACAAACCCCAAAGTAGGACGTGAGTACAATAGCACCAACCCACTTGCACTCTCCAGCAACTGTTACATACAGACATAGTGGCACTGATACTGGTGGTACGATGTAGCCCACCAGGCTTGTAGCTGCTCACTCCCTTATTGTCCATGAATTTCTCTAATCTGCTTCTAAAGCCATACAAATTGGTGGCCATCACAACTTCCTGTGATTGTTTATCCTTAATGTAACTGTGTGCTGTGTGAAGAAGTACTTCCTCATATCTCTTCTGAATTTCCCACCAATCAGCTTAATGAGATGACCCTGGGTTCTACTATTATGAAAGAGAGAGAAAAATCCTCATGATCTACATTCTCCATAACATGCAAAATTTGTAATTCTCTATCATATCACCCCTCACTCCAATTTTCTCTATGCTCAACAGTTCCAGTCAATGACCTGGTTCGCACAATAACTCTGAGCTAGCCCAGGGTTATGTGAGAGTTGTTACCTCTCCAATAAGTCAAACCACCTGGGTTTGGACAAGACAACAAGCCCCCTCCCCCCCCGGTGGATGTTTTGGTAAATGGCACCAGCACACACCATGACTTAAAGAAGGTGCAGTATCCTGTTTAACCCATGGTGGCCGTGCAAACCAGCCCAATGTAACATTTCAACATAGGTCATTCCATCTTCTTGATATTATAGTTGCCCTTTTCTGCATCATTCCAACTTTAAAGTATCCTTTCTAGGTGTGGTGACCAGAACAATACACAATATTCAAACTGTGGCTGCATCATAGATTGTTATAAGGGCAATACGATATTGGTAGTGTTATTTTACATTACTTTCCTACTTATGCCTAATATGGATTTGACTTTTTCAACTCAGCCACACACTGGGTCAACATTTTCATGAATATGACCACCACAACCCCAAGATCTCTTTCTTGGTCAGTCACTGTTAGCTCCAATCCCATCAGCTTATATGTGAAGTTGGGATTTTTCGCACCATTGTGGGTTTTTTTTTCCAATTTGTTGCTCTTTCTCCCACTTTGGAGAAAACCTTTTGGAGCTCTTCACAATCCCTTTTTGTTTTAACTACCCTTAATAATTTGGTGCCTGTAAGCAGACATACATGTTTTGGTACATAGCTTTTTCTAAATAAATTAACTGAGATAGTATGGTGAGTAGTATCTTCTGAAATAGATGCTGTATGACAGGCAACTCTCATTGTAGCATGTTGCCTAAGAACTACCAACATGCCCTAGCTCTGGTATATGCTGTGAAAGAGATCAATGAAAACCACCAGATCTTACCCAACGTCACCTTGGGCTTCCACATGTATGAAAGCTACTCCATTGCACACTGGACCTATCATAGCACAATGGAACTTCTCTCAACACACAAGAGATTCATCCCAAACTATAAGTGCAGCATCCAGAACAAACTGATGGCTGTCATTGCGGCTCTTAACTCGGCAACCTCCCTCCACATGGCAAACATCTTGAGCACCTACAAAATTCCACAGGTAGGATGTGTGGGTGTCAGCCTGGGAAGCATTCAGTGATTTGAACTTCCTTTTCTATCCAACCAGATGTGATTTTGTGCAATTGATATAGAATAGGGCATGTTTTGAGACAAATATACAGCCATGCACATGAGGTATCAGCAAAGTTACTCTTTTTGAGAACAAAGCAGGGTTTTAAGACATGCGGTATGATATCTGTGTTTGTTGAACAGCTTCCTTTTTCAATAAGTTTAGAGTCTTTACATTCAGTATAATAGCAAATTGGATTTGTATAGATAACAAAGATCTAGCCATATAATAGACTGAGAATCAGTAGCATGTGAATTAGTAGTAAAGTAAGGCAGGTATGATATGTCTCATTTTTCAGAATACAGTCAAGTAACTAAAACTGCATGAGTGACTTTGTAAATGTTAGACTAGGGAGAAGCAATCAGTTTCCCACTGAAGAGTTTTGATGCTCAGTGATTTTCCCATATAATTCAGAAAGGGCAAGCCTCTGAAAGCTAGACACTTTGGGTTTGTGTAAACACCCTTATGCAGTAGCTTTCTGGATAAGAAAACAAAGTTCAAGGAGCTGCCAATTAGACAATTAGATCTGTCTAATTGGCAGATCTGATTTCTATGCACAATATTTTGCAGGTTATGGGTGTCTATTGCACTTCTGTATAAGCACAATCCAGGGCATCAATCTGAAGCACTGTGTATGTTCAGTTTATGTTTTTTGTTATGGCGTATAGTTATTATGGCTTACATAAAAAGAAGGATGGATTCACCTCAGAACTATGTACAATAATACACACATTTGAAAAAGATAACTCATCCATGAACTAAAAGCACATATTTTAATATATAAATCCTGTCTCTATTTTATCCCAATTCTATATTTGTTTTCATTTTGGAGGGAAGTTCAAGTAGAGTTCAGGTTCTTAAAGAATGTTCTCTTGATGTTTTTTGTTTGTTTGTTTTATTTCTAGTGTTGTGCTTTTATTGGATTTCATTATACATTTCATTGAGGGCCCTGGTGTGCAGAAAAGTGATATATACATACTTATAATAAATAATAAATAAACTGTTATTAATAATAAAATGATCTTCATAATAATACAGTGATAATAAATTATTTTAAAACAACTGAACTAAGTTCAGTCAGACTTACTCTGAAGTAAGGCCTCTATGATTACTTATCTTGGAGTGGAAGAGAGGTGAGACAACAACTCTTGTTTCACCAGGGGCTATTTTCTAGGAGTGAACTACCTTAGTGCTCTGACAGAATTTTCTTCTCCATATTTCACCACTCTCATTTCATTTGATGAAAAAGGAATTGCTTTTGGAAAAAGAAAACTCAGAAGAGAATGAACATGTTCTTAGATATTCGCTTGGGTTGGGTGCAGGGCTCTTGTACTAACTCTAGTTACAGAGGGTGGAGGGAGCTGCACAGTGATGTCAAGTTGTGTAACACAGACACACAAAAAGCACACCCAAACCCAAAACCCACCACCAGATACAGCACCCTCTCAATGACAAGGTAAGCTCAAACACACCACCAAAATAAATGCAAACAACTTTCTAAGCCACCCTTAGAATACAACAGGAAAATGGGAGCCTCTTTCCCAGGTTGGAGTGAGGAAGGCATCCCACAATAGTTTAACTTCCGCTATCACTCAGGAAAACCAGGGACCATGTGACAAATTTCTGAATGATATACCGGTCCCAGGTTCTTCCTTGTCCCAATTCATCTCTCCTTTTTTCCCATGATAAGAGTTATCTCTCATCTCCTCATCTATTCAAGATTCTACTTTTACTGATACAATACTGAACTATTACCTCTCTTTTCCACAACTTCAATCCTGAAAGCCTTTTCTTTACCAAAAAACCCACACCGAAAACAAACCTTCCTTCTTTTTCCTCCCTTACTTTTTTACTGTGATTTCCTCCTCCTGGCTCTTCTCGGGGGTGGGAGGGAGGAAGCAGCAAGCTATCTCAGTTTTGTCAGGAATCCTTCCAAAGACAAGTCCTCACCTTCCTCTTGAGGTGCAATTTTGTATCCTGCAATTGAAAGGAGCAACCCAGTGAGCAACAGTTTGCAGGTCTCAACCACCTGATCATGATCACTGATGGAGAGAGGAGGAATCAGAGCTCAACTGTATGGGATCTGATCGAGGCTGAGGGAGTCTGGGCATTGCCACTATGGAGCACATTGTCCTCTCCTGGGAGAAAATTGAACCCTGAGCACATGGGATCTGATCAAGGCTCAGAACTGGGGTGTTGCATCTATGGACTACACCTCCTGTTAAAATCCCCCCCCCCCCGAAAAAAAGGGGGAAAGCCAGTGTGCTGTGAAATTTGCAGGTTGGATTCATGAAAATCTGAACTCATTTGGTTTCATTGTGGAATTCTCTGACATCCCTACCATATGCCCCACCTCTGTTACATGGAGGATCTGGAGATCCTGCTGTATGCAGCAGGATTTGGTTTGGGAGGAAGGGGGGTTCTCCAACAATAGGTAGATGCACTTTACATGACACAATCTGCACTCAAAGAAAGAGCTTCACCATGGGGGTGGTGTTCTGAGGGCGATGAGCACCAGGTTAGTGCATGTTGATCTTGGTAAGGCCGAAAAGTTCAGACCAGAGAACCTTTTCCCACATATTTGCTGTGTCTCCAACATGCTTTTGGCAAAATCCAAATGTGATTTGATATGGGGTTTTTCTTCTTGCCACTCTTCCATAAAGCACAGCTTTGGGGAGCATCTTGGTGAAAGTTGTCTCATGGAAGGTTTCTCCTGTCTCAGCTGTGGATCTCTCCAGCTCCTTCAGAGTTACCATTGGCTTTTTGATTGCTTATCTGACTAATGCTTTCCTTACCCAGTCACCAAGTTTTGCTGGATGGCCTTCTCTAGGCAGAACTGTGGTTGTGCCATATTTCCATTTTCCAAAAATGGATTTAACAGTGCCCCAGGGGATGTTCATTGTCTGGGATATTTTTTATAACCCAACCCTGATTGGTGCTTCTCCTGAACTTCATCCCATATTTGTTTTGATAGCTCCTTGGTCTTCAGGATGCTGTTTGTTAAGCTCCAACAAACTCTGGCGTCTTCCAGAAACAGGTGTATTTAATCTGAGATCACGTGACACTTGAGTTCCATGCAGTTCAACTCCAGTCAACTAATTATGTGACTAATTATGTAATTATGTGAAGGCAATCAGTTGCACCAGAGCTTATTTAGGGGTGTCACAGCAAAGGGGGTGAAGACTTATACAATCCAGACTTTTCAGTTTTTTATTTGTAAATAACTTTGTAAAATATGTTGATATTTCCACATTTATGGACTATTTTGTGTAGAGCAGTGACAAGAAATCCTAATTAAATCCATTTTCATTCCAGGTTTTAACACAACAAAATGTGGAAAAGGGGGCAGGGGAAACTTTTGCAAGACATTGAATATCAATGCACAAAGTCCTTCAGACTATCAGGATCACTATTCTTTTCTTACCACCCCACCTCCATTGGGGAAGAACATATCTAGACCCACCCTAGCTAGGTGGTTAAAAGAATGCATATTTTTAGTGTACGAGGCTTCATGCCATACTAAACCTCTTAAGATCAAAGCACACTCAAGAAGATCAGCAGCCACTCCAGCAGCCTTAAGCACCAACACATCCTTAGCTGAGATAACTATGGTGGAGACATGGCAAAACCCACATTCTTTTACCAGACACCATAAAATCGATGCATATGATGGATGTCTCCTTGAAAGAAGAGTCCTTGGGAAGATAGTTGTACAGCAATAGACTGTGTGTTCAATTGCTTTCCTACCTGAATTGGACAATAGCATGAGCATATCCATTGTTGGATGCTTTCCTCTCACCTCCCTGGAGAAGGGAACATTGGTACTTACTGGGACGGTTCCTTCTGGGTTGGTGTGCAGAAGGCATACAGAACAAACAACCAAGTCTATACACATCTACGTTATCTACCTGCCTCTCTGTCCACAGGGCCGGAACTACCCCAGAGGGTAGCAGCACTCGCTGCTCCTATGGAATTTCTACCTCTATCAAACTGTTTACTAACCTATGATTTTCTTCCAATGCAGACTTGAGAAAGAGATTTATTTTCTATCTCTGAGCAGTGCCTTATCACAAGAAATACAGAACATGCTGGTTGTTCTAATACATTTTTAAAAGGTAAATAGGAAATAATTTGCATTCACATTTATTTTATTTATATTATTTATTTAAATCATTTGTATCCCACCCTATATCATTAAGATCTCAGAGCGGCGTACAGATAAAATCAATTTAAGCAGTATAAAACAATAAAGAATTTAAACACCTAAAAACACATTAAACCATTAAACAAGCTAATACCAATTACAATCTAAAATGATAAAGCAGTTAAAACAGTGCACTTCTTTGGGAATGCATTTAGCCCTTAAAGGCTTTTGTAAAAGCCTTTAAGGGCTAAATGCATTCCCAAAGAAGTGCACTTTGCGCCGAAATGAAACCAGTGTCTGCGCCAATCAGGCCTCCAAGGGGAGGGCATTCCACAACCGGTGTGCTACTGGAGAGAAGGACGTCTCCCACGTCCAATCATAGTGTATGTCTCACACTGGTGGGACTCAGAGAAGGACCCCTCCAACAGATCCCAGTCTTCAGGCAGGCACATATAGGGAGAGGTGCACCCTCAAATATCAAGGTCCCAAGCTGCTTAGGGCTTTAACTGTCATCACCAAAACCTAAAATTCCGACCAGAAGCATATTGACAGCTAATGCAATTCCTTCAAAACTGGTGTTATATGATTTTATGAGATGTTCCAGTCAGTGGTCTAATGACTGCATTTTATACTAGCTGCAACTTCTGAGTTGTCTTCAAGGGAAGTCCCACTTAAAATGCATTGCAGTGGTCTAATTGGGAAGTTACCAGCACATGTACTACTGAGGCTAGGTTATCCCTGTCCAGGAAAGGCCAGAGCTGGTGGATCAGCTGAAGCTGGCCCCAAGTACTCCAAGCCACAGAGTCCACCTGGGGCTCCAGTGACAGGGATGGATCTGGGAGTACACTCAAGCTATGCACCTGCTCCTTCAGGGGGAGTGCAACCTCATCCAGAACAGGTCATGTACCCAATTCCCAGACACAGGAACCATCAAACCACACAGCTTCCATCTTGTCAGGACTTAGCGTCAGTTTATTGGCCCTCATCCAGCCCATTACAGCCTCCAGGCACTGGTCCAGTACCTTTACCACTGACTCCAGTGACAAGGAGAAGTAGACCTGAGCATTATCAGCGTACTGGTGGCACCCCACCCCCAAACTCCTAATGACCTTTCCCAACGGCTTCATACTTATAGATGTTGAACAGCATGGGGAATAGAATAGAACCCTATGGCACCTCACAGCTTAATAGCTATGGGGTAGAACAGGAATCCCCCACTACCACTATCTGGAATTGTCCCTGCAGGTAGGAGTGGAACCACTCTAAAATACAGTAAATCATATTATCATAGATAACCATGACTGACACTGCAATGAGTGGTGCAGCAATGGCTGGAACTTGGGGCCAAAGTCGAGGGCACTGCAGCCCATGGACTACCCAAATGACCACCAAAAGAGTGGCAGGTGATGAGGACATCTGGGCAGCAGAAGCAGACTCCATTATATTCCCATAGTCATGGTGGCGCTATGATTTAAGTGAGTTCAAAATGCAAAACTGCACATGCTCAGATTATTTTTATTAGTGTTGAATTATAAAACTATGTTTTTAAAAAATCCTACATTGAGCAACTTGATAATTAGGAGTAGACATTACAATTTTCCCTCTTCCCTAAATATTACGGGGAGCAAAAGTAAACATATTTCCTTTTGAAACTATTTGCTTCTCTTTCCCTCCCTTTACTCCAAGCCATCCATTTCCTCTCTCCATAGTTTACATATGGCTCTGTTCCACTGATGAATGATAAAACGGAAACTTCTTCCCTCTACCAAATGATCCCAAATGAAGCCTATGAAATTACAGGGATTCTCCACCTGCTATTGTACTTCAGATGGACATGGGTTGGGGTTATTGCCAAAAATGACGAGAATGGAGATAGCTTTGTGAGGTCAATGAGTGGAATGTTTCCCCAAAGCCACATCTGTTTTGCCTTCATAGAAAGAATCAAGAAAATTTACATCAATGAACTTTCTGAAGCAATGAGTTGGTTGATGGGGATTTACATTGTTTCGATGAAAAGCAATGCCAATGCAGTGACTGTCTATGAAGAAGATATAATAAATTTCAGATGGTTGTTGTATCTGCCAGAATTGGAAGAGAATATCATGACACCTGAAGGGAAATTGTGGATTCTGACAGTCCAACTGGAGCCTTATCAAAAGAGTTGGGATATGAAAACCATGCATGGTGCTCTGGCCTTCACCAGTCACTCAGAGGAAGTGTTAGGATTCCAAAGTTTTCTTCAGACCAGAAACCATCTGGGGACCAAAGAAGATGGATTTATCAGGGTGTTCTGGGAACAGACATTCAACTGCGGCATTCCAAATCAACTGACGGGCACAACAGCTGAGAACACCTGCACTGGGGAGGAGAAGCTTGGGAGCCTTTCAGGAGCTTTTTTTGAAATGAGCATGACTGGCCACAGCTACAACATCTACAATGCTGTCTATGCTGTGGCCCATGCTTTACATGCCATGCAGGCAAACAGCCCCAGACAGACAGGAATGGTGAACATTCAGGATCAACAGCCATGGCAGGTAATGGCCTCAGCAGGCAAATATGAGAGAGCAGCATATTTATTGCTGTAACAGGATCCATCATTTCCTGTACATCCTTCTAGATCCTTTCTTTGACTAAGGAATGAGGAAAGAGATACCAAATAAAATGGCACCTTTAAGGGCCAAAACAGACATTACTTTAAATAAATGTCTAGCAGCTAAGTCTTTCCCCCATTTTTATTCTAGCGTAGATACAAAAGCCTGAAATATAGCCCAATGCAATTTGTTGAGAAAGTCGCTCATTAAAATAAAGACGAATATGGGGAATTTGCTTGTGGGTTTCCTATGTGGACCTGGTTGGTCACTGTGTGAGCAAAATGCTGAATGAAATGGACCCTTGGTCTGATCCAGTATGGCTCTTTTTATGTTCTGATGTTGTTCTTATGAATACTGTTGCCAGGTGGAGTAGACAGGGCTGGGCTAGTTAAACTGATTTTAATTCAACTTTCCACCTCAATATGGGATAGTTGTATATGCAATCTCTTGACATGTTCTTGAAAAAATTATCTTTTCTTTATGATTCTAGATCCACCACTTTCTAAAATACTTATCATTTAACAACAGTGTTGGGGATGAGTTTTCTTTTGACTTGAGCAGAGAATTGGTAGCTGGATTTGATATTATAAACTGGGTCACTTTCCCAAACCAGTCCTTTCAAAGAGTGAATGTTGGAAATGTGGGTCCACAGGCAAAATTATTCACTATTAATGAAGATGCCATCACATGGCACAAGAGTTTTAACCAGGTAGGGTATCACTGCAAGTAGTTTCAAAAATGTTCCAATCCAGAGCAAATACTGAACCTAGGGATGTATGAATCCACCCCTGTCCAGGATTGCTTGAGTCCCCCTGGACCAACACTGGAACCCTCTCATAATGCCTCTAATATTGTGTAGATGAACATTTCCCAGCCCAAATGTGTGCATATTTAAAGATGTGCATTTTTTTCTGAGTACCCTTTTTTTTGTTAAAAAAAAAAAAAGTCAGCAAAATGATGGGTGCTTGCCAGACAGGTCCAGATGAGCGCAGGGAGCATCTGGGTGGGCACAAGAAGGGGTGAGCGAAGCCAGGGTCTTAGTGGGCATGGTCTGGCGTGTGGGTGGGGGGGAGCCCAACAGACTCCCGGACCCAGTTGGGTGTCCATGACATCCCTAACTGAACCACATTCCTCCTGGAAATTGTGAAGGAAAATTCATTCTACAACTTTAAGATCTTTAAAAATACTGGGTTAGATACAGATTTAGATCCATACAGATAGGTTGGCAAAAGCAGATTTAGCCACACCTATGCTAGGGATGTACGGATTGTGTGAAATCCATTCTGTCTGTGTTTTGTCTTCAGTTCCATTGTCAGCCCATCTATAGAATGAGCTTTTTTTGTTGTTGTTTCCAAATTCGCACAAATTCTTATTTGTGTGAATGTACAACTGAACAAATTTGCATGTGCAAAAGTGTGCAAATTCCCCCAAGATGTTTATTTTCACACTTTAGGCTATAGAAGAACTGTGCATTATTGGCCTTTTTTATAATTTGAGTATTTCTCTAGATGAAATTTATGCAAAATTGAGGAAAGTTAAAACAAAACAAAACAAAACTGGTCCACAAGACTGCAAAACCACCCAAAAGAGGAAAAGCCAGTTCACTGTGGAAACCACAGGTTGAATTCATGACAATGTTAACTCATTTGGTTCCATTGTGGAATTGTCCAACATCCCAACCCTATGCTCCACCTCTGTTACATAGAGGGTCAGGGAATACTGATGAATGGGGTACAATTGAGTGTGGGAGGAAGGGGGATTCTCCAACATCAGGTAGAGACACCTTGCATGAGACAATCTCAACTCAAAGAAGGCAGTTCTCTCCAATTTTGATGGAATTTTCCCTCCCAGACCTACCACACCAGAGCAAAACCCATTCAGTATGGTCCATCAACCCTCTGTGTAGCAATTGCATGGGGTAGAGGGACAGTCAAGGAGAGGGGCAGGGGAAACTCCACTTCCTCCAGCCCAGGTACAACTTTCAACCCAACCCATTGACTCCCTGATTATGTATGGATGTTTTTAATTGTGGAACTTGATTGCATTTGATACTTAGTATGGGGACAACCTACTGGAATAACATTTTAGAAATTTAATTGCAAGCTCCTGAACAACCAAGGATACAGTTTACATTTAGATAAAAGATAAGTAAGGATGTTTCATTTGCCCTGGAATATGCTTTGCTGGGATCTATGGTTCAGTTATGTTGAAAGTAACCACTTCACCTTGAGAATTGAATGAAGAAGCTGGACAGAATCGAAAGAAGGGAAAGAAGTCATATACATCCTGAACAACAAGATAGAAGTAGACATTTAGGAGGTTTTTAATTTATTTAGATTAGGGAAAGATGCATACATGGAGTGGATACGGAACATAATGGCGTATGTAACAACTACACACGTTCAGATAGAAACTCATAGAATAGAACATCATTGTCTCAATCTTTATTACCGAAGCCAAGCACTGCAGTGATATAACATGCCATGCATAGGAAAGCTATGCTTCACATGGCGTATTTTCTCCAGAATCTTGAGGACACTTTTTTCTACAACATCCTCTTTCTTTAACTGTTGAACTACAAATGGCATGCCAATTCCCCAAATATGTTTGGTAATATTCTTTATTTTTGTCTCCTTCTCATGGCCCAGGTTTTGTCTTTTTCAGTGTGTAATGACAACTGCCACCCTGGTTATAGAAAGAAAATGAAGGAGGGGGAGCCCTTTTTCCTGTTATGATTGCAGCCGATGTCCAGAAGGGAAGATTTCAAGCCAAATGGGTGAGAGATAGACAGAGTTATCTTACGATCCTAAGGAACATATAGGATAGATCCATGTAGACATAAGATGAGTCAGACTGCAGAGGACAAGTGCAGGGATCAGGTTTTCTTCCCCTTAAAAAAAGAAAAAAATGAGATGTCTTTCTATTTTGCCCAACAAGAAAGAGAAATAGTGACATTCCTAAAAGTATGCATTTAAGTACCACTGAAAATTTTTTTGTGAAATTAACTATATAAGTGCTATATGCAGATATATATGAGGTTTTATTCCAAGAAGTAACCCTACACATTTCAGCCCTGGATATGGTACTCGTGGGGGGGTCAGATTTAATATATAACTGCCTGCAGAGATATCTGATTGCTTACAACTTATCCTCCGTACACCTGAATGTTTCCCTAGTCTTTTAGGCCTAAATTTCCTAAATCGGATATATGGAGTCCCTGGGACCAGGGACCAGCAAAGTTGCCTCCACATTGTCCTTGTCCTTTGTTGCCTTATGAAGCATATGAACCTTACTTTGTTGCTAGAGCAATCCTCCTGTGAACATGACAGTGTGTTCCTTCTAAGCGATCAGAGGCTGCAGCTGGCAGGGTGGGTTGAAAAGTGAGAGCAGTAAGACTAGATGCTTCATGAGGCAGTGCAGGACCAAGAGAACATGAGGCGTCTTCACTGAACAATGTGTAGGTGCATGATGGGGTATGTTGTAAGCAGACACACCTTGTGACATTGTAGAACATCATCAGTGATCACAGAGGACATCAGTTTGGCATCAACCATAGATTCCAGTGTTCTGGCTTACTTGAGTTACATAGCCAACAAACTGGGAACCCCACAAGGAATGCCAGAAAAGCCCAAAGCAGAGGGCTACACAAAGAGGATGTTTATTTCAGTGGAAACAATTCCAATGCCCTTTGGTCCCTCTCCCTCAGGTCCTTCTTCAGGCCAATTTGGTATAGTGAAATGCTCGCATAGGGGACTGGAGTTTGAGGAGACCACAACAACACCCATTAAATTATATCAAATTGACCTGAAGAAGGACCTGGGGGTTCCAAAAGGCACTAGAATTGTATTCATTGAATTAGACATCACTTTTGTCTACCCTTCTTCTTTGGGCTTTTCTGGCATTCTTTGTGTCAAGTTTCAGCCAACACGAGATAGCCTTAACTATGGATGTAAATTGACAGGCTTTTTCTTAATTGAATTTCCCTATTTTTCTAAAAGGGAACTGTTAGGGATGTTGGAAAATTTTGCCACAGATTCCAGGGAGGCCGAATGCCAGCGCATTCGGCCCCCTGGAATCCATGGTGGAACGAAGCCACCCGCCCCACCACCGTGTGAAATGGGCCTGGAATGGAGCCTATGTTTGTCGGCCGCTCTGGTGCTCCTCGAATGGTGGCCATGTCTGCCATGATAGGCTACATAAGTATTTACGTAGCCTATCATGGCAAAAGACAGGGCTGCAAATGGTGGCAGCTACGGCAGCTGCCATTTGCGTCCCTGCACAGCCCAGCAGCTGGATGTCTGGCTGCGGGCAGCCCCGGCCGGCGGCTCTGTAGAGTTGCCGCGGAGCGGAGCCGGCCAGAGAGGATTCTGGGGGGAGAACGGAGCACCTCCCCCTGCCGGATTGCCTGGCATGAAGCCAGGTAAGAGTTTTGTACATCCCTAGGAACTGTATCATTAAACTATTGGCAGTCCTCCTCTCCCCCCAGAGAACATGTATCTGTTTACTTAAAGTTACACCTAAATGATAAATGGGATTATAAATGTTTAACTAATGGAAATCATGATTCCCTTTCAAGAATACAGATTATAAATTCTCAGGAAGAAGTTCCACAAATAGGGAAGCCCGTCCTCCACAGAGAGTGACCCTCCACATGTAGAAATCAAGGAAAATGGTGATGGAGAGGGAGATAGTGAGCTCATCCCTGCTTCCTTTCATCATGAGTAGAGTTTACACATGACAAGAATCACTGAATAGGCTAGATTCTCACAGACATCTTAATGAGTGTACATACAGTGGGAAGGATTGACTGATTTGACCTCCTTGCAGTCCAGGGGACTCGTAAGAGTCTTCTCCAGCACCACAGTTCAAAAGCATCAATTCTTTGGCGCTCAGCCTTCCTTATAGTCCAGCTCTCACAGCCATACATTACTACTGGGAAAACCATAGCTTTGATTAGATGGACCATTGTTGGCAAGGTGATGTCTCTGCTTCTGACTATGCTGTCTAGGTTTGCCATAGCTTTCTCCCAAGGAGCAAGCATCTTTTAATTTCATGGCTACAGTCTCCATCTGCGGTGATCTCGGAGCCCAAGAAAGTAAAATCTGTCACTGCTTCCATTTCTTCCCCTTCTATATGCCAGGAAGTGATGGGGCCAGATGCCATGATCTTAGTTTTTTTAATGTTGAGTTTCAAACCAGCTTTTGCACTCTCCTCTTTCACCCTCAACAAGAGGATCTGGAGATCCTCTTCGCTTTCTGCCATTAGGGTGGTATCGTCTGCATATCGGAGGTTGTTGATAATTCTCCCAGCAATCTTAATTCCGACCTCTGATTCATCCAACCCAGAGTTTCTCATGATGTACTCTGCATATAAGTTAAATAAGCAGCAGAAAGTAAAGGGAAGATGGCAATGAATAATATGAAATTGATTCAGTTTTAGGAGCATGCTACTGCTCCAGACCCCCAAAATCCTATGCAGAGGCTGGGCAACCCTGTTGAATGGGGTGAGATGTGGTAGTGGTGAGATGCTCTTGAACATGAACATTTTCAGAGACACCATCTGACAATGAAGCCCTTCGATCTATGGAATGCAAAGCATGGATCCAATCCAATAAAGATGTTAATCATGAACAGGTGTCTAAATAAGCAGGTTTTTATACCTCACCTAGAAAGCCAAAAACAAAGGAGGTGGTGGTTAATAACAACAACAGCAACATATTAGCACCACTGCTACTAACACTACTACTCATTATGATCCACAGCCCAGTAAATTTAATCAGGTTTTGAAAGCACTGTGTGATTCAGCTTAAGAAGCTATTATGAAAAGAAACAAAGTTGAATTCAAAAGCTTGCAACATTTATAGGGAATCTATTCATTTCTACTCAGTGGTAGATGCCATTGCCTTTAATGCGTCACACACATTAAATTTTAGGATTCTATACTATTTCATCCTATAGTTAATATCCTAGCTATAGATTGATGACAATTTCATTTAAGTCCAGTATTCATATGGATATGCCCAAAATTGCTAAGATCATAGAAAAGAAAGAAAGAACTTGAATTAAAAGAAAAGAAAAGAATAAGAGAGAGAAACAAACACTGATCAGTTTGGTCCATCCCTAATGCCAGCCAATAAAGCTCTATGGACAATGGCAAGGGGCTCTAAAATAGGCTCCACTCACCTTTTATTCCAAGCTTTAGGAGATATCAAGGAACAGGCTGTCATACACAGTGCCTTCCATAAGTATTCAGACCCCTTTGACTTGTCTACATTTTCTTATATTACACCCTGCAATGAAAATGGATTTAATTAGGATTTCTTGTCACTGTTCTACACAAAAAAGTAGAGATGGCAGAGAATTCCACCACGGATCTCGGTGAGGAAGAATGCCAGTGCATTCGGCCCCCCGAAATCTGTGGCGGAACAGCCTGCCACCTAGGGATGTACAAAAGTCACTTACTTTTTAGCGAAAATGATTCGAGGTGGGGGGGAGCTGCTCTGTCCCTCCCCCCGAAATTCTTGCCAGGGGGGAGGTGCTCCATCCCTCCCCCCCAAAAATCTGGCCGGCTGGCTCCGCTCCGCAGGGATTCTGCGAAGCCGAAGGCCGGCTCCGCCAGCGACCGGACATCCAGCCGCTGGCTAGCAGGGACGCAAATGGCGGCACCCGTAGCCGCCGCCATTTGCGTCCCTGCAGTCAGCCATGATAGGCTACGTAAATGTTTACGTAGCCTATCACGGCTGATTTAAAAGAAAAAAACGCGCATACGCAAATGGCAGCGTCCACGGGCGCCGCCATTTGCGTTCCTTATTTTGGCATGTCTTAGTCTATGTAAACATTTACGTAGACTAAGACGGCGAAAATAAGGGGAACGCAAATAGCGTAGATGCTACGCTATTTGCGTTCCCCTTATTTTCGCCATCTTAGTCTACGTTAATGTTCACGTAGACTAAGACGTGCCAAAATAAGGAACGCAAATTTGCATGCGCGTGTTTTTTTTTCTTTTAAATCAGCCGTGATAGGCTATGTAAACATTTATGTAGCCTATCACGGGTTTTTTTTAAATCTAGCCATGATAGGCTACGTAAATCTTTACGTAGCCTATCACTTTTTCCTTTATTTTAACTGGAATGGCGGTGGCGGCAGCCGGTCGGAAGACCAGCTCCCACGGCCGCCACCGCCAAACCGCCGCTGAACCGCTGCAGCAGCTGCCGCTGCCAGGAAGATCCGCCCAAGGTAAGTCCCGTCCCGGGGGGGCGGGGGGGTGGCAGACCGTTCTGCCACCGATTTTGTGGGGCCGAATGTGCTGGCATTCAGCCTCCCCGAGATTCGTGGTGAAATTCTCTGACATCCCTACTGCCCCCCTGCCCCCCCCGCGGATCCCCCCCAGGACGAGACTTATCTGGGTCGGATCTTCCAGGTGGCGGCACCTCCGGCAGCAGCAGTTGCGGCAGCTGGTCTTCCGACCAGCTGCCACCGCTGCCATTTGTCTTGTAAAAAACAAACAAACAAACAAAACGACGTGATAGGCTACGTAAAGATTTACGTAGCCTATCATGGCTGGGTTTAAAAAAAAAACAAAAAACGATGTGATAGGTTACATAAAGATTTACGTAGCCTATCATGGCTGAGTTAAAAAAACAACAACAACCCGCGTTCGCAAATGGCGGCGGCTATGGCCACCGCCATTTGCGTTCCTTATTTTTGCTGTCTTAATCTATGTAAATATTTACGTAGACTTTGATGGCAAAAATAAAGGGGAATGCAAATAGCATAGCAGGCACTGTTTGCGTCCCTTTTTGATTTGCCGTTTTATCCTATGTAAAGATTTACGCAGGCTAAAACGGTGAATCAAAAAGGGACGCAAATAGTGCCCGCTACACTATTTGCGTTCCCCTTTATTTTCGCCATCATAGTCTACGTAAGTATTTATGTAGACTAAGACGGCCAAAAATAAGGAACGCAAATGGCGGCGGCCATAGCCACCGCCATTTGCGTATGCAGTTTTTGTTTTGTTTTTTTCCCCAGAGCCCTCCGCAGCCAGAAATCCGGCTGCGGACAGCTCTGGGCTGGGTTGGGCCTGGCCAGCTGCTGCGCAGAGCTGCTGTGTAGCACAGCCGGCCATCAAGGATCCCGGGGGGGAGGAATGGATCGCCTCCCCCTTGTTGAGGATTCCGGGGGGAGGGACAGAACGCCTCCCCCCCACCATCAACATAATCTGCAAAAGTTAAGTCACTTTCGTACATCCCTACAAAAAAGTCTGTAATGTCAAAGTGGGGAAAATCTGCATATTTTACTAAATGATGTACACATAAAACACTGAAGAGTCTGGATTGCAAAAGTATTTACCCCCTTTGCTGTGTATCCCCTAAATAAGCTCTGGTGCAACCAACTGTCTTCAGAAGTCACATAATTAGTTGAATGGAATCTGCCTGTGTGCAATTCAAGTGTCACCTGATCTCTGATTAAATATCCCTCTTTCTAGAAGGACCTAGTTTGTTGGAGAGCATATCTTTACAAACAGCATCCTGATGACCAAAGATGTTTCAAAACAATTCTGGAATAAAGTTCTGGAGAAGCACCAATCAGGGTTGGGTTATAAAAAATATCCCAATCCTAAACTATAAACATCCCCCGGGGCAATGTTAAATCCATTATTCTAAAAATGGAAAGAATATGGCACAACTGCAGCCCTGCCTAGAGAAGGCCATCCACCAAAACTCAGTGATCAGGTAAGGAGGGTGTTAGTCAGACAAGCAATGAAGAGGCCAATGGTAACTCTAAAGGAGCTGGAGAGATCCACAGCTGACATGGGAGAAACTGCCCATGGGACAATTATTACCCATACTCTCCACAAAGATGAGCTTTATGGAAGAGTGGTGAGACAAAAGCTGTTGTGGGCGGGGGGACATATAAAAATCACATTTGGATTTTGCCAAAAGGCTTGTGGGAGACACAGCAAACATATGGGAAAAGGTTCTTTGGTTTGATAAGACCAACACTGAATGTTGTGGTCTTACTGCATAATGCTACTTCTGCAAGGCAGTGTGTGTGTGTGTGTGTGTGTGTGTGTGTGTTATAGAAAGACTAACAACAGAGTATTAACAATATTTATTTTAAGCTGAACAGCTTTCTTATACATCTTAATTGAGACTAACTGTATCCACAGTGGACCCAGAGCTTCCTTGTTGCAAACACACACACTTCATATAAATGTATGCAATTCACACAATATTCCTTTATTTGTGTGAGAAGGCTGGTCCATCAAGGAAGGTTTGGGAAAACTGAAGCTAAACTTTACCTTTCAGACATGGAAGACTGTTTTAAATGTCCAAATCATCAGTATCCAAACAAGGACCATGACTTCTGCATTCCGAAGATTATAACATATTTAGCTTATGAAGAACCTTTGGGGCTCAGTTTATTCTTCTTTGCTCTTTCCCTTTCTTTGATCACAACTCTGGTGTTGGGAATCTTTATGAAGCACCACAACACTCCTATAGTCAAAGCCAATAACCGGAACCTCACTTACACTCTCCTCATCTCCCTCCTGCTCTGCTTCCTTTCCTCATTGCTATTCATCAGCCATCCTGAGAAAGTGACATGTGTCCTCTGACAAACTGCTTTTGGCATCATCTTCTCTGTGGCCATATCTTCCATGTTGGCCAAAACCATCACTGTGGTTCTGTCTTTCATGGCCACCAAGCCGGGAACCAGGATGAGGAAATGGGTGGGGAAAAGACTGGCCATGACCATAGTCCTTGGCTGCTCCCTTATCCAAGCAGGCATTTGTGCTGTGTGGTTGGCAACCTCTCCCCTATTCCCTGATGTTGATCTATACTCAGTGTTTGAAGAAATTGTACTGGAATGTAACGAGGGCTCCGTGACTATGTTTTATTGTGTCTTGGGTTATATGGGTTTTCTGGCAACAATCAGCTTCATTGTGGCTTTTCCTGCCAGGAAGTTACCCAACAGTTTCAATGAGGCCAAGTTTATCACGTTCAGTATGTTGGTGTTTTGCAGCGTTTGGCTATCTTTTGTTCCCACTTACTTGAGCATGAAGGGGAAATACATGGTAGCTGTGGAGATCTTCTCCATCTTATCATTGAGTGCTGGGTTGCTCGGTTGCATCTTTTCCTCCAAATGTTTAAGGATGGACGAACGGGACTTACCTCGTCCCGCAGCTTGCTTCGCAGTGGCGGGGAGGCGCTTCGCTTCTGCCCCCAAAGTTCAGGCGAGGGGGGGGAGGCGCCCCATCCCTCACCGCCAAAATTCAGGCCGGGTAGGAGCGCCCCGTCTACCCGGCTGCGAAAAAAAGTAAAAAAAACCACACCCACACATGTGATAGGCTATGTAACGATTTACGTAGCCTATCATGGCTAGATTTCCAAAGTCAGAGTTGAGAATGTTGTTGCACTTCAAGAATAACCCAAAATGCCCTGTTCATAACCCTGATGCAATCATGACAGCATTTTCTCAAGCTTGTGATCACATTTGCAAAAGGAGTCCTTTTAATAAAAAGTGCACTTTAAAATGTTTTAATATTTTCACACTGTAATTAATGGTGGAAAAGTGTGAATTTGAGTGCTTGCTTTGAGAAATCTACATTTTTCCTCTTCAAAAATGTGCATTTCCCATATTAGAAACCTCTGCCCCCTGCACTGGCATTCAAGAGAGATAATTAGGTGAACTCAATATCATGGCAGAGAAAACAGAGAAACTCAAGAAGTTTGAACATTGCTCGTTCTCACATCCCTCCTTGTAAGGTTGTAATACCTAACACAGGAGAGCTCACTAGCAAGTTTAAAGAACAAATAGGTGTCACAGAAAAATTATTTGTGAATGTTGGATGCAGGGGCTTATGTCTCAGCTACACATTCAGACTTCAAAAAAAAATTACAAAAAAAAAGTCGATATGAACAACAGAAGCAAAAACAAAGCAAAAAAAAAGAGGGGGGAGAAAATCATATCATACAACACATCCATACAGAATAATCATTAACATCTCCCTTGAAATATATAAAAAAAGAAAATAACAGAAGCCGGGGAGAGAAAGATTTAACATTCCATTTCAAATATATATGTTAACGTAAGCAGGCCACATATCTAAATAAGCATGTAAATGACTTTGACTGTTGTACTAGACATGCTCAAATGTAGCAAGAGAAATGAGATATTCAACCTATTGAGTGATAGGTGGTGGATGTTTTTCCTTCAAATGTTGGAGTAAAGGCTTCCTTGCAACAGCTGTTTTTAATCTTTATTTTATCATATAGAATACAATTTTAAAATTAACATAAAGACTCACCCCATGCACGTGTACATATCTTTCAGCAACAACAAAAATCAAATCAGGGAAAACAATGAATATGGGTGAACATTATCTCTATATTTATCTTTTTTGAAATCATTTTTACTGTCAGTTTCCACAGAACATTTAAAAAAAAATACACACACACAAAAAGGAAAATTTTAGCCTATGTAAATATTTACATAGGCTATTACGGTGAAAAAAAGGGGAACGCAAATAGCGTAGTGGGCGCCATTTGCATTCCTCCCCCCCCCCCGTTTTAGCCTACATAAATATTTATGTAGGCTATTACGGTGGAAAAAAAGGAACGCAAATAGCACCCACTACGCTATTTGCATTACCCTTTATTTCTCCGTAATGGCCTACATAAATATTTACGTAACCTAAAATGGCTAAAAATAGGGAACACAAATGGCAGCCGCCGTAGCCACCATCATTTGCATATGCTGGGGTTTTTTTTGGCTTGCCGTGATAGGCTACGTAAATACTTACGTAGCCTATCACGGCCTCTGCAGGGACGCAAAAGGCATCCCTGCGTTAGCTGTGATAGGCTATGTAAGTATTTACGTAGCCTATCATGGCTATGATGAGGAAGCAAATGGCCACCATTTGCAAGTCAGCATGGATGGCAGCAGGTAAGTGCTCCATTTCGCGCACCTTTCATGGGTTGGGGGGCGGAGGCTTCATTCTGCAACAGATTTTGGGGGGCCGAATGCACTGGCATTTGGCCTCACCCAGATCCATCGCGGAATTCTCTGACATCCCTAAATAGCACATGCCAGCAAAAGTCGAATATCAATGAGGAAAGTGGACAACCTTGCCTGGTGCCCCACCCAAGTGAACTAATAGCTGAAAATAAACCGTTAGTCATTACTCTCACTCTTGGAGTTGAGCATAAATTTTAATCCATTTCAAGAATTCTATAGGAAAACTGAAATTAGCCAATGTGGTAAGAATAAATTTCCAATGAATTTTGTCAAAGGCCTTCTCTGAATCCAAGGAAATTATGGCCACCTGGTCAGTTCTTTCAGAGTTTAAAGTAGGGATGTATGAATCCCTTACCTGGCTTCGTGCCAGGGCATCTGCGGTGGGGGGGAGGCGCTCCGTCCCTCCCCCCAGAATCCTCCCCTGCCAGCTCCGCTCTGCGGCGGCTCTGTCGTAGCGGCCACCATTTGTGTCCTTGCAAGCAGCTGTGATAGGCTATGTAAGTATTTACATAGCCTATCACGGCAAAGAGCAGGGGTGCAAATGGCGGCCGCTATGCTCTTTGCCGTGATAGGTTACGTAAATATTTACGTAGCCTATCACAGTAAAGGCAGCCACGCAAATGGCGGCCGCTACTCCATTTGCGTGGCTGCCTTTACCATGATAGGCTACGTAAATACTTGCATAGCCCATGACGGCAAAGAGCAGGGGCACAAAAGGGGTAGCGGCTGCCATTTGCATCCCTGCTCTTTGCCGTGATAGTCTACGTATGATAAATACTATGTATGATAAATACTTACGTAGCCTGTCATGGCTGCAAGAATGCAAATGGCGGCCACAGCAGCCTGGCCTTGGCCAGCCGGGAGACCAGCCAGAGCCGCTGCCACCAGAGCCTCTGCCGCTGCCCCATCCACCCCAGGTAAGTTCCGTCCCGGGGGGATTCTGTGGGGGGGGCAGGAGGCCATTCCACCACAGATTATGGGGGCCCGGATTCTAAAGAATCCAGCCTCACTGGAATCCGTGGCAGAATTCTCTGACATCCCTAGTTTAAAGTGATTAGATGGACAATGAATCTAAGATTATCTCCTCCCTGTCTATTTTTAAAAAGTCTCACCTGGTCTGTTCTAACAATGTGGCAATAACTGCTTGCAGTCTATCGGTCAAAATTGCTGTTAATATTTTGATATCTACATTTATTAATGCTATACGTTGATAGCACAATAGGCACGATCCTTGCCAGGATAAGAATCATGGTAATATAAGCATCATTTAATGGTGAAGAAAGGGAGCCCATCTCAAAAATATGGTGATAGAGATAGTACAGCTTTGGAGATAAAGAATGGGCTGGATAATGTTTTATGCCACTCAGTTGGGAATCCCTCAGGATGGGGTGATTTCCCAGTCTCCATATTCATAATTGCATTCATAATTTCCTCCAAATGCAAAGGAGCCAAAAGAAGCTGTCATTGTGAAGAATCGAAGCATGGAAGATCAATATGAGATTGAGAAGGGAGAAAAAAGCTTCCATATCTTGCTCTGATATCTTGCTACCAGTGCTGTAAATATCAGAATAAAACCTTAAAAATTGTGGGTGTATATCTAGAGGAGAAGTCTATACTTTGTCACTGTCTTCTTTAATAGCTGAAATGACAGTTGATGTTGATGCTGTTTAAGACTGTGTGCAAGGTTCTTACAAGAACGTTCAACATTTTCCCACTATACCTGTGATAAACAAGTCAGAGCAAATTCCGCCTGTTGTGAAAGAATATTATTCAACTCATGCTTACCATTTTGCAGCTCTTGCTGCAGTATTTGCAGCAATACAGAAAATGGCAAACTGAGTTATATGAGATTTCAACTTTCAACTTCTTATTTAAAAACATCTGTTTAGGTTTTGTTTGTTTTTTTAACTTGTTAAGAAGCATAAACAATAAATCGGCTCCTTATAAGAGCTTTACTGGCCTCCCACTCAGTGGTGCACAAACCCAACACACCACATTAGTATTAAAATACTCTGTCAGTTCAGCTGACATCTGAGTTTTAAAATTCTCATAATTAAAAAGAGAAACGTTAAGGCACCAAAGACCAGGGAACCTAGGAGGTGTCAGAAAATTGCAGTACTAAACATATGTGAAACTTGATCTGAGACTACCAATGTGTCAGCCTTGCAGTCTTTTATTTGACATACCAAATATGTAAGGACCAAAAAAAATAATCTGATCTAAAGCAATTATGGTGAACTGGTGAAATAAAAGTAGGGATGGACAAAAGGGACTCACCTGGTCCCGCAGCTTGCTTCGCGGTGGGGGGGAGGCGCTTCTCCCCCCGAAGTTCAGGTGAGGGGGGGAGGCGCCCCGCCTCGCCCAGCCGAAATTCAGGCCGGGGGGGAGGCGCCCCATTCCTCGCCGCTGAATTTCAGGCCGGGGAGGAGCGCCCCGTCTCCCCGGCCGTGAAAAAAAAAAGTAAAGTACAAAAAAACCACACACACCCGTGATAGGCTACGTAACGATTTACGTAGACTATCACGGCTAAATTTCCAAAGTCAGCTGTGATAGGCTACGTAAATCGTCACGTAGCCTATCACAGGTGACTTTGAAAAAAAAAAGTGCGTACGCAAATGGCGGCGCCCATGGGGTGCCGCCATTTGCGTTCCTTATTTTGGCACGTCTAGTCTACGTAAAGAATTACGTAGACTACGGCGAAAATAAGGGAACGCTATTTGCGTTACCCTTATTTTCACTGTAGTCTACGTAACTCTTTACGTAGACTAGATGTGCCAAACTAAGGAACACAAATGGCGGCACCCTATGGGCACCGCCATTTGCGTACGCGCTTTTTTTTTTCAAAGTCACCCGTGATAGGCTACGTGATGATTTACATAGCCTATCATGGCTGACTTTGGAAATCTAGCCGTGATAGGCTACGTAAATCGTTACGTAGCCTATCATGGGTGTGGGGTTGTTTTTTTTTACTTTACTTTTTTTTTTTTGCAATGGTGCTGGCGGCAGCCGGTCGGGAGACCAGCCGCCGCCCCCAGCCCCTCCGAAATGCTGCCAAAACGCCGCCAGGACCCGCTGCCAAGAGGGACATTCGGCCACGGTAAGTCCCATCCCGGGGGGGGGCGGGGGGCCGGTGGAGAATGTCCCCACCAATTTTGGGGGGCCAAATGCATTGGCATTCAGCCTCCCAGAGATTCGTGGAGAAATTCTCCGCCATCCCTAAATAAAAGTATACTCTCTGCCAGCAGGATGTAAAATTCTCAGGATGTAAGGAGCAGTTAAACTGTATTCCATCAGGTAAGCCTAGAGTGCCAGTCTCACAGCAGATTGGGTCTTAGGGGGAGGTGTACTCCTATCTAGCAAAGGATCTAAGATCTCATTAAAATCCCCACCAACAATCAAATAATCATATGCAGTATCAACCAGTTTAGCAAAACAATCATGAAACATAACAGTAGAATCAATATTAACCCGATATACATTGATCATAGCAATTAATTTCTCCATATACTTCCCAACCAGGATCAAAACACCCCTCAGTGTCAAGAATCACCCGTTGAACTAGGGATGTACGAAAGTCACTTAACTTTTTGCGGATGTGATTCGCGGTGGGAGGGAGGTGCTCCGTTCCTCCCCCCGGAATCCCCGATGGGGGGGAGGTGATCCGGTCCTCCCCTCCGGAATCCTGCCTGGCCGGCTCCGCTCCGCGGCGGCTCTGCAGAGCAGAGCTGCCGGCCAGGGCAGTCCGCAGCCGGAGTTCCAGCCATGGACGGGCTGCTACGGATGCAAATGGTGGCCACTTTAAACAGCTTCAGTTTGGCCCTGATTTGGTAGGCAAGGTTCCTTTGGGGACTAAGACTAGTGTGTTTGTATTCACCCAGATTTACTTAAATTCTATAAATAAGGACTAAAACAATGACATAAGCTAAAAGAATTTACTAAAGTAAGATAAAGGATAAAGTTTTAACAAGCACACAAACCTTCCACGCAGCAAAAAAGCAAATATAAGATATACTCACAAAGCATAACTTTGCCATGAAGGGACTCTCTCATACTCCAAACCCTGGCTTCAACCATGACCTGTAACATAGACCACAGTGTAGCAGGTTTCCTACAAAATGGGTCTAAGTTCTCATTTTATGTGGTCAACAGCTCCATTTTTCTTCCCTTTATTTCCAGACAGGGGAATTCCAAACCACAATGTGTTCTTATCTATGACCCCTTACTTTTTACCCAGTTGACTTATAAGGAAGACACAGTTGATAAGGTTAGAAGGTTATAAAAACATCTCTTCTCAGCATCAGCATCTAGCAAGCTTCTAATTTATAGGGATGGGGGAGAATTTCTCCCCGAAACTTCGGGGGGCCGAGTGCCAACGTGTTCGGCCCCTGAAGTAGTTTCGGGGAGAAATTATCTGCCCCCCGCACCCCCCCGGGACGGGACTTACCTTTCCCGAATGTCCCTCCCGGCGGCGGGTCCTGGCGGCGGTTCGTCAGGACTTCGACAGGGGCAGAGGCGGCAGCTGGTCTTTCGACCGGCTGCCGCCGCCGCCATTCCAATAAAAGTAAAAAAAAACAAAACACCCCCATAATAGGCTACGTGACGATTAACGTAGCCTATCACGGCTAGATTTGCAAAGTCAGCCATGATAGGCTACGTAAATCGTCACGTAGCCTATCACGGGTGACTTTAAAAAAAAAATTAAAAAGCGCATACGGCTAATGGCAGCCCCCATAGGGAGCCGCCATTCACGTTCCTTATTTGGTCGCTGTAGTCTATGTAAAGATTTACATAGACTACGGTGAAAATAAGGGCAATGCTATTTGCGTTGCCCTTATTTTCGCCATAGTCTACGTAAAGATTTACGTAGACTACAGTGACCAAATAAGGAACACGAATGGCGGCTCCCTATGGGGGCCGCGATTTGCGTATGCGCTTTTTTTTTGTTAAGTCACCTGTGATAGGCTACATGATGATTAATGTAGCCTATCATGGCTGACTTTGCAGATCTAGCCATGATAGGCTACGTTAATCGTCACGTAGCCTATCACAGGGGCGTTTTTTTTTCTTTTTATTTCGCGGCCGGGCAAGGCGAGGCGCCTCCTCCCCGGCCTGAATTTTGGCCGGGCGAGGCGGGAAGCCTTCCCCCTGGCCTGAGTTTCGGCCAGGCCCCCCCCGGCCTGAACTTCGGGGGGAGCAGCGAAGCGCCTCCCCCCCACCGCAAAGCAAGCTGCAAGACCAGGTAAGTGGCTTTCTTGCACCCCTATTCTAATATAGTGGATCTTACTCCCCTACTTCTCCCATGGCACATTAGCTCCCCTGCTCCCATATTGTACCCCAATGTAAATCGCAGGGCCCAAGACAATCCTTACAATAAAATAGTAACATGATAAAAAGATAAAAGCAGCAGATTAAAATTAAGCTATAAAACAGAATACTAATAGAAACTGTGATTGGTCAATTAAAGAATGCTTCCTGGAACAGTGCTGTTTTCATGAGGCACCTGAAACAGCACAGTGCTGGTGCCTGCCTGACCTCCAGGGGCAGGGAATTTCAGAGAAAGGGGGCCACCACACTGAAAGCTCTTCTCCTAGTGGACTCCAATCGGGCCATAGGTCCATGTGGAACCATGAGGAACATGTCCTCCAATGACCTCAGTGACCAGGCAGGTTACTAAAGGAGAAGGTGCTCTCTCAGTTGTCCTGTTCTCAAGTTGTTTAGAGCTTTGTACACTAGTACTAAAATCTTAAACCTGGCCCAGGAGCAAATAGGCAGCCCGTGTAGTTCCCTCAGGAAATGAGTTACATGCTGAAAAGGGGCAGCTCCCGACAACAGCTGAGCTGCTGCATTCTGCACTAGGTCCACCTTCCAGAGCAGCCTTAAGGGCAGCCCCACATAGAATGCAATGCAGTAATCCAGTCTTGAGGTTACTAGTGCCTGTATCACTGTGGCCAAGCTATCCCTGTCAAGGAGGGGCCATAGTTGACAAACCAGTCAAACCTAGTAAAAAGCACTACAAGCTGTCAGGGCCACTTGGGCTACCAGTGACAGTGATGAATCTAGGAGTCCCCTGGACCTGATCTTTCAGAGGGAGTGGAGCCCCATCCAGAACAGGCAATGAGCACATATGCATATATGTGCATTCACAAAAATGTGCATTTTTGCACATACGAAAATATGTGCATTTTAATGATAGCCATTTTATTTCTCAAAAGATTGTGACCATGAAGTTTGATGAGGCCACTGGGGGGAGTGCAGGCCATTTGCCAAGTGTGGGC
This sequence comes from Heloderma suspectum, assembly GCF_057233095.1. Taxonomy (NCBI): domain Eukaryota; kingdom Metazoa; phylum Chordata; class Lepidosauria; order Squamata; family Helodermatidae; genus Heloderma; species Heloderma suspectum. Next base: position 91,534,756 of record NC_139463.1, read on the forward strand.
AGGGGGCAAGCAGGGGCATGGTCTCGGAAAGCGGGGTCAGGGGTGCAGGCAGGGGTGGTTCCACTAGATTCCTGGACAGAATCAGGCACCTGCGCCATCACTACCCATTACTGAGTTCAGGCACTGGTCCAGGACCTGCACAGCCTCACCTGATTCAGTTGTCACAGGGAGATAGAACTATGTGTCTTCAGCATACTGATAGCACTTGGCTCCAAATCCCCTAATAATGGCTGCTCCCAGAGGCTTCATATAGATGTTAAATAACACTGGGGACAAGATGGTACCCTGCCAAACCCCATTGCTCAATTGCCAAGGAGTTGAGGAATGGTCATCCAAAGTTACTGTCTGAAATTGGCCCCGCAGGTAGGACCGGAATCACTGTGCCTCTGATACCCATCCCACGGAGTTGATCCAGGAAGGTACCATGGCCTATGGTATCAAAAGATGATGAGAGATTGAGCAGAATTAACAGGGTCCCACTGCCACTGTCCCACTCTTGATAAAGGTGACCATCAGGGCAACCATGGCTGATTCAGTCCCATAACCAGGATGAAACCCAGATTGGAATGGGTCTAGATAATCAGTACCCTGCAAGAGTGCCTGCAGTTGTTCTGCCACAGCCCTCTCCAGAATCTCAATTAAGAAAGGGGTATTTGCAACTGGGCAGTAGTTGTCTAATACCACTGGGTCCAGAGTGGGCTTCTTCAGGAGTGGTCGCACTATTGCCTCCTTAAGGACATCAGGGACCACCCCATCCTGCAGGGAAGCATTAACCACACCCTGGACCCACCCAGTCATACCCCCCTTGGCTAGCTTTTATTAGCCAGGAGGGGCAAGGATCGAGAAGGCACGTGGTTGGTAGCATTGCCGCAAGAACCTTGTCTATGTCATCAAGCTGCAACAACTGAAACTGATCCCACAAAATTGGGCATATTCAACTACAGCATTCATGGGAGTCTCTATGTAGGCCAACTGCAATGAGTGCTTCAGCACTTCCTACACTGTTGGAGAAATTAACTGGTTCTTTACAGGCTTCTCTACAGAAAGCTAAGCTTATAATAGCTATTTATAAAAGTCTGTTGGAATGTAGTAAAGTCGATGTTCAGAAGGTTAGATCGGAATGGAATGAAGAACTGGAGTATTCTGTATAGTCAAATCGATTGAAGGTTGCCTTAGCTTCCGTATGTACTCTTTCTGTAGACCTAAAACTCAGACTGATTCAACAACAACAACAACAACAACTTTATTGCATATAGTGGAAACCACAGAGGCTTGTTGAGAAGAAGCTGGCTAGCTCTGCTAGATGGTGGTTACGTAATGAGGACAAGGCCTCATTGAGGGATATGATGTGGGCATATCCTGTAATCGCTCCTTTTGGTTTGGAAGTCATTGCTTGTATAATTTTTTTTCCTGAACCAGCTGTGATGATAGAAAATATAAGCACACTTTTAAATTACATCCATGTGATCTTGGGATTAAGACATGGACAGCAAATGTGGAGACTGAGAGCCTTTCCATCTGCAAAGAGACTTTTACACGTCAAGCTTGGAAGAACAGAACACCCATCATCTATCATTCCATGGACTGAAGGTATCACTGCTGTTGCTACATTTGAGTGAATCTCATGCAACCAATTGAATGGATGCCTGTTTAGATATATGACTGCCTATATTGGATATATACATTTGAAATTGAAATGTTAAATCCTTTTTTGCCCCTCTTTGTGTTGTTTTCTTCTTTTCCTATACCAAGGGAGATGTTAATGATTTCTGTGAATTGATATATTTTTTTCTTTTCTTTTTTTACACTGCTGACAAAACTATATTAAAGTATAGAAACAAATAATTGGACCAAGTATTATCAACAATTTAACAATAGATAATATAAACATATGATTTATGATGTGATTCCCCCTTTTTCTTACTTTCTTCTTCTTCTTCTTCTTCTTCTTCTTCTTCTTCTTCTTCTTCTTCTTCTTGCTGTTGTTGTTTTTGCTGTAGTTCTGTTGAGGGATAGATAGATAGATAGATAGATAGATAGATAGATAGATAGATAGATAGATAGACAGACAGACAGATGAATGATTGGAAAGTCTACCATTTGTTGTTTCTGGCTTTGTGGAGCATGAGCCAACCTGAGATAGCCTTAAGTTTGGTCTTCAACAACCAGTTAAAAAAATAATAATCACTAAACAAAAGGTAACTTCCTCCAATTTGCTGATGCCACTTTCTTGCTATTGGTTACTGTAAGCCCACATGTCTCTTCCTATCTCATTAATGAGTATTCCACTAAAGTCTCCAAGATGACAAATATGTTTTCTTCAACATTTCAAGGAGAAAACATACTTTGAGCAGGCACCTTTTTCCCTGCCACCCTATAATTATAACAATGACTGTGATTAGTCCTATTCTTTCTTGAGGACCCTTTCCTTGCCCTGTGGCCTGCAGCAAAATTAAGAACGAAGAGAGTAGGCTGAATCTATTCCCTCTACTGTTCCTACCTGGGGACAAGGACTAGGGAGAGGCAAGGTTGCATCACCCTGATTTCTGATACTTTAGTATTTGGGTCCCAGGCTGAAGAAAAGAATCTCTGTAGAATGGGTAGCCAGACTCAGTACCATTCTTGCCACTAAGCATAATGAGGTCATGCTGAGGGCAGATTTGCATTTAGGATGGTGACATTACTGATTTTGCTGCAGATGCTGCTGGTTTGTATGGCACACATATCTCATACTGCAAAATGCCGCACTGGTGATCCTCTCGCTATTCTTCACAGGTATTTGCAGCCTGGTGATTTCATCCGTTGGTGGTGTTACTTCTCAGATCTTAATGCCGGAGAACCTGTATGACTTTGAACAACACCTTCATGAACAAGTGAATGAAGACAGTTTGTAAGAATTTTTCCCCTTTCCATAATAAATATCTGCCTATATTGGCCTGGCCTATAGATTAGCTACAGCAGCACATGAACTGATTTTCCAAAAGAGTTTATATGAGCTCACACTTATTCATCCGTATTTCTTTTCCTTACTTTGCTTCTGAAAAGGGCTGAAGCAACTGCTTCTGTTGTCATCTGTGACCCCAAAGGAATGTAACCAACAGTACCTAATTTTTCAAGCATGAAGGATGGATACTGGTGCATGATTTTGCTGGGACCAGAGTGATAAATATTAGGATCTACTGTCTAAAAAAAAAAGGGCGGGGGAGAAATAGTCTTGGATTTTGCTGTGAGAGCTGCAATTTTCAAAGAAAATTTATGTATAATAAAGAGAGAAGAGTAATACAACATTTCATTTTACTGGAAGGAAAAAAATTCTATTATTCACTATTATGCACTACAGGGAGGTGCATTTTTAAACCTTAACAGCACACTCCTAACCAGGTCTACTCAGAGGTAAACCCCATTGAGTTCAATGGGACATACTCCCAGGTCATGTGTGTGCATGTGTGTCAGATAGCAGCTAAGCCCTCAACTTAGCCCTAAATGTGGTACATTTTGCCATTGTTCCACGAATCGCCCTGGCCTTGCCAGATGCACAAGCCTTTTCCGAGGAATCTAGCAACAGATTACTGAATTGCAATTACTGAATTGTTATTGGTGAAACTGATACGGAAATTGATCTTAAGCTGAAATACATGTCTGTATTATAACAGTCTCAACCATATTTTCCTATTGGAGATATTAAGGAAGTTTCTGTGCCTTACGATTTCATCATCAAAAGCTAGTGCTCATTGTCAGAAGGAAAAGCCTGTTAGACATTGGCTTTTAAACCATGATGAAATAATACAGCAAAACTGATGTAATCTAAACTGGTAGAGATCTGTGCATCCTTAATATCACCCAAACACACACCAAGCCCCCACATAAGAACATAATCAATGCCATGCTAGATTCCCGGGTGCATTTGGTTGATCTTTCTGTTCATACAGTGGCAAAACAGCAGCTTGTGAGAAAAGCACAAGTAGTACAGTAGTGCAAAAATATCCTCCAACTTGTGCTACCCAGCAACTGGTATACCTATATATAGCAGCTATGATACTGGAGGTAGCATATAGCCATCAGGACTAGTAGCCATTGATAGCCTTATCCTCCATGAATGTGTCTAATCCCCTTTTAAGACCATCCATATTGGTGGCCATAACCACATCCTGTGGCAGTGAATTCCATAGTTTAACTATGTGCTGTATGGAGAAGTACTTCTTTTTATCAGTTCTGAATTTTCCACATCAAGTTCATGCCATGAGCCTGGGTACTATGAGAAATGGAGAAAAATATCTGCATTTCCCATACCATGCATAATTTGAAGACCTCTATCATGTCTCCTCTTACTCAACTTCTTCTCTTAGCTAAACAGTCCCAGACACAGTCCTGTTCGCACAATCACCATGGGTTAACCTAACAACAGCCCATTGGTTATTTGAGGGTTGTTTCTCCTTCCAGCAAGCCATGACACCTGGGTTCAATGAGATGACAAACTGCATCCAGATGGGTAATTAGGCAAATAGTTCCTGACACACACCACAGCTTAAAGTAACCGCAGTGCCTTGTTAACACACAGTGATCATGAGACCAGTCAAATGTAACCTTTCATCATAGGGAATTTACTGCAGCCACACAATCATTTCAGTTTCTCCTTTCTGCACTGTCTATCATTTGGCAATATCTTTTTTTTAAGGTGCAGTGACAAGAACTGTACACTCTATTCAACATGTGGCTTCATCATAGATTTTTACAAGGTGGTACGATATTGGCAGTCTTATTTGACATTCCTTTCCTGCTGAACATGGACTTTGCCTTATTCACAGCAGGTACATGCTGGAGGAACGTTGTCATCAAACTGTCCACCACAACCCCAAGATCTCTTTCTTGGTCAGTCACCCCTAGCTCTGATCCCATCAGCTGATATGTGAAGTTGGGATTTTTGGTTCTTTACACTTGCTTACATTGAACCACTTTTGCCACTTGTTGGCCCATTCTTCCAGTTTAGACAGATCCCTTTGGAGCTATTCACAATACCCCCAGAAGGTGATGGTGGTTCTTCTTCTTCTTCTTCTTCTTCTTCTTCTTCTTCTTCTTCTTCTTCTTCTTCTTCTTCTCCTAACCACCCTGAATAATAAGTGTCCATAAGCTGTCATAAGTGTTTTGGTACACACTTTTTCTAAATAAATTAACTAAGATAGTGTGGTGAGTATCATCTCCTGAAACATAACCTTTTTGTGGAGCACAACTCTAAAACAGGTGCTCTTGGTGGAGCACAACTCTGTAGCAATACTTTAATAAGAACAAAGTTTTTCTCTGATATAACATACAAATAACAAATCTCATTGTAGTGTTATTGCTAAGAACTACCAGCATGCCTTAGCTCTGGTATATGCTGTGAAAAAGATCAATGAAAACCACCAGATCTTACCCAACATCACCTTGGGCTTCCACATTTATGAAAGCTATTCTCTTGGACACTGGAGCTACCACATCATAATGGAACTTCTCTCAACACAGAAGAGATTTATTCCAAACTATAAGTGTGGCATTCATGACAAACTGATGTCTGTCATTGGGGCTCTTTATTCTGCAACCTCCCTCCACATAGCAAACATCTTGGGCACCTACAAAGTTCCACAGGTAGGATATGCGGGTGCGAGCTTTGATTGTGTTCAGTTATTTGCACTTACTTCTCCTTTCCCACCAGCTGTGACTTTGTGTTATCAATACAGAGAAGGGCATTTTTGAGACAAATAAGCACGCATGCATATGGGGCATAACCAAAGTCACCTTTTTAAAGAATTAAGCAGTGGTTTAACACAAGAGGTTTGATATGTGAGTTGGGGACACAGCTTTCCTTTTCAGTCTGTTTAGGGTACTTCCATTCAGTGTTATTGCAAATTACATTCATATAGTTAACAAGGACCTAGCCATTTACATAGGCAGAGACATAGTACTATGAGAATGAGTAGTAAAACCAGTCAGGTACAATGTGTCTCATTCCCCAGAACAGAGTCAAATAGATAAACCTGTATGAGTGACTTTTCAAACTAAGACTGAGGAGAAGCAATCAGTTGCCCACGGGAGAGTTTTGATGCTTTTGGCGCAATCCTATGAATGCATTCACCACCTCCAAACTCGGGGGCTGGGGACTATCCTATGCAGGTCAGCTGGAGCATGGAGGGGTCCTCTCCTCCATGCTCCAGCTGCCCTGCATTTTTAGCTAGACACAGAATTTTAAATATTAGGGGGAGAAAAAGTATACATGTTTCATTTTGAAAAGATTTACTACTCTTTCCCTCCCTTCACTCCAAGCCTCCATTTCTTCTCTCCATAGTTTACATATGGCTCTGTTCCACTGCTGAATGATAAAACGGAAACTTGTTTCTTCTATCAAATGATCCCAAATGAAGCCTATGAACATACAGGGATTCTGTGCCTACTATTGCACTTCAGATGGACCTGGGTTGGGGTCATTGCCAAAAATGATGAGAATGGAGATAACTTTATGAGGTCAATAAGTGCAATGTTTCCCCTGGGTCGCATCTGTTTTTCCTTCATAGAAAGAATCAAGCAAATTTATGTCAATGAACTTTCTGATGCGATAGCTTGGTTGATGGGAATTTATAATGTTTCAATGCAGAGCAATACCAATGCAGTGATTGTCTATGAAAAAGACATAATAATTTTCAGATTCTTGCTGTATCTACCAGAAATGGATCTGGATGTAATGAAGCCTGAAGGGAAAGTGTGGATTTTGACGGTACAGCTGGAGCTCATATCATTCAGTTACCAAAGAAATTGGGATATACAAACCATGCATGGTGCTCTGGCCTTTACCAGTCACTCAAAGGAGGTTTTAAGATTCCGATTTTTTCTTCAGACCAGAAACCATCTGGGGACCAAGGAAGATGGTTTTATCAGGGCCTTCTGGGAACAGATGTTCAACTGTGAAGTTCCAAATCAACTGATGGGCACAATGGCTGAGAGAACCTGCACAGGGGAGGAGAAGCTTGGGAGCCTTCCTGGGGCTTTCTTTGAAATGAGCATGACTGGCCACAGCTACAGCATCTACAATGCTGTCTATGCCGTAGCCCATACTTTACATGCCATGAAGTTGAACAGACCAAAACAAAGAGGAATGGTAAACCTTCAGGATCAACAGCCATGGCAGGTAATGGCCTCAGCAGGCAAATTGGTGAGATCAGCATATTTACCGGTGTAGTAACAAGATACACCATTTCCTGTATATTCTTTGAGATCCTCTAAGAATGGGGAAAGAGATACTGGATAAAACAGTACTGGGCCAAAACTGACGTTACTTTGAATATGTGTCTAGCAGCTACATCTTTCTCCCCTCTTTACTCTAGAGTAAGTGCAGCGGCCTGAAATAACCCAATCCCCTTTTGGTGGGAAAGAAACCAATTAAATGGAAGAAGAAAATGGAGAACACGCCTGTAGGTCTCCTGTGTGCAGCTGGTTGGCCACTGTGTGAAGACAATGCTGGATGAGATGGACCCTTGGTCTGATCCAGTATGGCTCTTGTTAAGTTCTTATGATGTTCTTATGAGTACTGTTGCCAGTAGACTGGACTCAACAAGTTACATCAATGTTAATTCAACTTTCCCCATCTCATCTGTAAAATATAGTTGCATATGTTATCTCTCCACATTTTCTTGAACAATGTGTTTTTTTTTAATGTTTCTAGCTCCATCTCTTTCTAAAACACTTCTCATTTAACAACAGTGCTGGGGATGGGATTTCTTTTGACTTGAACAGGGAATTGATAGCTGGATTTGATATTATAAACTGGGTCACTTTCCCAAACCAGTCCTTTCAAAGAGTGAAAGTTGGAAGGGTGGATCCACAGGCGAAATCATTCACCATTAATGAGGATGCTGTCACATGGCACAACAGTTTTAACCAGGTAGGCTGTCAGTGCAGGTAGTGTGGAAAGTTTTCCAATCCAGAGATGAATACCAAGCCACATTCCTGCTGAAAACAGTGGAAGAAAATTCATTCTACACCTTTAAGACCTTTAAAAACACTCATTTGGATCCAAATTTAAAGACATACAAATTGTTTGGCAGAAGCAGATTTAGCCACCCCTATGCTCGGATGTACGGATTGTGTAAAATCCATTATGTCTGTCTTTCACAGATTGTCAGGTGCCTTTCACTCCATCGTCCACCCATCTACAGTATCAGATTCTTCTGTTTCTGAATTTGCACAAATTTGCATTTGGGCAAATGCACAAATTGCACAAATTTGCACATGTGAAAATGCACAAATTCCCTCAAGATGTACAAGTGCACAAACTGTGCAAATATGCACATGCAGAAATGCACAAATTCCCCCAAGATGTGCAGTTTCATATTTTAGCATATAGGGGGAATACACATTTTGGGCTGTTGTTGTTGTTGTTGTTGTTTAAATGAAGTATTTCTCTGGCCAATTTTGTGCAAAATTCGGGAAACATGAAAATGTGGTCCATAAATCTGCAGAATCCACCAGTCATCTTTAGGAGAATCTGACCTCATTTGGCTCTGTTGCAGATTTCCCTGACATCCCTACTCTACAGCCCACCTCTCTAACACAGATGTGTAAGGGATAGGGCTGTACGGGGTAGGAGTTCTGTGGGAGGAAGGGGGATTCTCCAACATCAGGTAGAGGCACTTCACAAAAGCCAATCCCCTGCCCAATTTTGTTGGGGAAGGCTGCTGCCTTCCCCCAACCCCACTATACCTAGGGATGTCAGAGGATTCTGCCATGGATCTCAGTGAGGCCAAATGCCAGTGCATTCAGCCGCTGAAATCCATGGCAGAAAAAAGCCCCCCCGCTCCACCATCACATGAAAAGCACGTGAAATGGAGCACTTACCTGGTGCCATTTGTGCTGCTATGCGAATGGCGGCCGCATCTGCGGCCACCATTCACTTCCCCATTTTTGCCGTGATAGGCTATGTAAATACTTATGTAGCCTATCACGGCACAAAAGGGAAGGCAAATGGTGGCTGCCATAGCTCCCACCATGTGCGCCCCTCTTTTTTTGCAGTGATAGGCTACATAAATATTTACATAGCCTATCACGGCAAAAAAACTAGGGGTGCACAAAAGTCACTTACCCGGTCTTGCAGCTTTTTGCGGTGGGGGGGAGGCACTTCACTGCTCTCCCCCTGAAGTTCAGGCCAGGGGGGGAGCCTTCCTGCCTTGCCCGGCCGAAATTCAGGCCGGGGAGGAGGCGCCTTGCATCGCCCGGCCGCGAACTAAAAAGTTTTTTAAAAAAAAAACAACGCCCCCATGATAGGCTACATGACGATTAACGTAGCCTATCATGGCTAGATCTGCAAAGTCAGCCGTGATAGGCTACGTAAATCGTCACGTAGCCTATCATGGGTGATTACGTAGACTACGGCGAAAATAAGGGCAACGCAAATAGCATTGCCCTTATTTTCACCATAGTGTACGTAATCTTTACGTAGACTACAGTGACCAAATAAGGAACATGAATGGCGGCTCCCTATGGGGGCCGCCATTAGCCGTACACGCTTTTTTTTTTTTAAAGTCACCCGTGATAGGCTACGTGATGATTTATGTAGCCTATCACGGCTGACTTTGCAGATCTAGCCGTGATAGGCTACATTAATCGTCACGTAGCCTATCACGGGGGCGTTTTGTTTTGTTTTTTACTTTTATTGGAATGGCGGCGGCGGCAGCCGGTCGAAAGATCAGCTGCCGCCCCTGCCCCTGACGAAGACCTGACGAACCGCTGCCGGGACCCGCCACCAGGAGGGACATTCGGGAAAGGTAAGTCACGTCCTGGGGGGGGTGCGGGGTGTGTGTGGAGAATTTCTCCCCAAAACTTCTTCGGGGGGCCGAACACGTTGGCACTCGGCCCCCCGAAGTTTCGGGGAGAAATTCTCCGCCAACCCTAAAAAAAACAGGAACGTAAATGCTGGCCGCCGTAGCCGCCATTTGTGTCTGCAGGCCCCACATGCCAGAAAATGCACCCAGCTGGCAGCTCTGAGGATTTGCCATGGAGCGGAGCCAGCCAGGTTAGGATTTCAGGGGGAGGTGCGGAGCGCCTCTGCCCCAACATGAATCACCCCTTCGAAAAGGTAAGTGACTTTCGCACATCCCTAACTATACCAGAGCCAACGCCATTCAGTATGGTCCACCAACATTCAGTGAAGCATCTGTACAGGGCTAGGGGAACAGTCATGGAGAGGAGGGAGCCATTTCCTCCAGTCCTGGTAGAACAATGGACCCAAACCATTGACTATGTGTGGATTTTTAAAATTATTCTTATTGCTATTATTATTATTGGGTTGTTGTTGTTGTTCAGTCATTCAGTCGTGTCCAACTCTTCGTGACCCCATGGACCATAGCATGCCAGGCCTTCCTGTCCTGCGTTCTCTCCCGGAGCGTGCTCAAGTTCATATTCATTGCATCGGTGATGCTATCTAGCCATCTCATCCTCTGCCGTCCCCTTCTCCTTTTGCCTTCAGTCTTTCCCAGCATCAGGGTCTTTTCCAGGGAGTTTTCTCTTCGCATTAGGTGGCCAAAATATTGGAGCTTCAGCTTCATTATCTGTCCTTCCAATGAGCACTCAGGGTTGATTTCCTTTAGGATGGACTGATTTGACCTCCTTCCAGTCCAGGGGACTCGTAAGAGTCTTCTCCAGCACCACAGTTCGAAAGCATCAATTCTTCGGCGCTCAGCCTTCCTTATAGTCCAGCTCTCACAGCCATACATTTCTACTGGGAAAACCATAGCTTTGATTAGATGGACCTTTGTCGGCAAGGTGATGTCTCTGCTTCTTACTATGCTGTCTAGGTTGGCCATAGCTTTCCTCCCAAGGAGCAAGCGTCTTTTAATTTCATGGCTACAGTCACCGTCTGCGGTGATCTTGGAGCCCAAGAAAGTAAAATCTGTCACTGCTTCCATTTCTTCCCCTTCTATATGCCAGGAAGTGATAGGGCCAGATGACATGATCTTAGTTTTTTAATGTTGAGTTTCAAACCAGCTTTTGCACTCTCCTCTTTCACCCTCAACAAGAGGCTCTTGAGATCCTCTTCGCTTTCTGCCATTAGGGTGGTATCGTCTGCATATCGGAGGTTGTTGATAATTCTCCCGGCAATCTTAATTCCGACCTCTGATTCATCCAACCCGGCATTTCTCATGATGTACTCTGCATATAAGTTAAATAAGCAGGGTGACAATATGCAGCCTTGTCGTACTCCTTTCCCAATTTTGAACCAATCGGTTGTTCCATCTCTGGTTCTTACTGTTGCTTCTTGACCCTTGTACAGGTTTCTCAGGAGACAGGTAAGGTGGTCTGGTACTCCCATCACTTTAAGAATTTGACACAGTTTGTTGTGATCCACACAATCAAAGGCTTTAGCGTAGTCAATGAAGCAGAAATAGACGTTTTTCTGGAATTCTCTTGCTTTCTCCATGATGTAGTGAATGTTGGCGATTTGATCTCTAGTTCCTCTGCCTCTTCTAAACCCCGCTTGTACTTCCGGTAGTTCTCGGTTCGCATACTGCTGAAGCCTAGCTTGTAGGATTTTGAGCATCACCTTGCTGGCATGTGAAATGAGCGCAATTGTGCGGTAGTTTGAACACTCTTTGGCGTTGCCCTTCTTTGGAATTGGAGTGTAAACTGACCTTTTCCAGTCTTGTGGCCACTGTTGAGTGTTCCAGATTTGTTGGCACATTGAATTCAGCACTTTAACAGCATCATCTTTTAGGATTTTAAATAGCTCGGCAGGAATATTGTCATCTCCGCTAGCTTTGTTGTTACTAATGCTTCCTAAGGCCCACTTGACTTCACGCTCTAGGATGTCCGGCTCAAGTTCAGGGACCGCACTATCATGGCTATCAGGGACATTCAGATCTTTCCTGTATAGTTCTTCTGTGTATTCTTGCCACCTCTTCTGAATCTCATCTGCTTCTGTTAGGTCCCTGCCTTCTTTGTCCTTTATCATGCCCGTCTTTGCACAAAACGTTCCCTTGAGATCTCCAATTTTCTTGAAGAGATCTCTAGTCTTTCCCATTCTGTTGTTTTCCTCGATTTCTTTGCATTGTTCATTTAAGAAGGCCTTCTTGTCTCTCCTTGCTATTCTCTGGAACTCTGCATTCAGTTGGGTATATCTTCCCCTTTCTCCCTTGCTTTTCGCTTCCCTTCTTTCGTGAGCTACTTGTAAAGCCTCATCAGACAGCCACTTGGCTTTCTTGCATTTCTTTTTCTTTGGGACGGATTTCGTTGCTGCCTCCTGAACAATGTTACGGACCTCTGTCCATAGTTCCTCAGGCACTCTGTCTATCAGGTCTAATCCCTGAAATCTATTCCTCACCTCCACTGTATATTCATCAGGGATATGATTTAGGTCATACCTGAACGGTTTAGTGGTTTTCCCGACGTTCTTCAATTTAAGCCGAAATTTTGCAAGAAGCAGCTCATGATCTGAGCCACAGTCAGCTCCAGGTCTTGTTTTTACTGACTGTATGGAGCTTCTCCATCTTTGGCTGCAAAGGACATAATCAATCTGATTTCGATATTGACCATCTGGTGACGTCCATGTGTAGAGTCGCCTCTTGTGCTGTTGGAAAAGAGTGTTTGCTATGATCAGCATGTTCTCTTGGCAAAACTCTATTAGCTTTTGTCCTGCTTCATTTTGTACACCAAGGCCATGCCTGCCTGTTATCCCGGTGATTTCTTGACTTCCTACTTTAGCATTCCAATCCCCTATGATAAAGAGGACATCTTTTTTTGGTGTTAGTTCTAGAAGGTGTTGTAGGTCTTCATAGAACCGATCAACCGCAGCTTCTTCGGCCTCAGTGGTTGGGGCATAGACTTGAATTACTGTGATGTTGAATGGTTTGCCTTGGATTCGTACTGAGATCATTCTATCATTTTTAAGATTCTACCCCAGTACTGCTTTTCCCACCCTTTTGTTGACTATGAGTGCTACTCCATTTCTTCTAAGGGATTCTTGCCCACAATAGTAGATATGATGGTCACCTGAATTAAATTCACCCATGCCTGTCCATTTTAGTTCGCTGATTCCCAAGATGTCGATGTTCAATCTTGCCATCTCATGTTTGACCACCTCCAGCTTACCTTGATTCATTGATCTGACATTCCAGGTTCCTAAACAATATTGTACTTTACAGCATCAGATTTTCTTTTCACCGCCAGACACATCCACAGCTGAGTGTCCTTTCGGGTTTGGCCCAGCCGCTTCACTCTTTCTGGCGCTACTTGGAAATACCCTCTGCTCTTCCCCAGTAGCATATTGGACACCTTCCGACCTGAGGGGCTCATCTTCCGGCGTCATATCTTTTAGCCTTGTGATACGTTCCATGGGGTTTTCTTGGCAAGAATACTGGAGTGGGTTGCCATTTCCTTCTCCAGTGGACCACATTTTGTCAGAACTCTCTGCCATGACCTGTCCGTCTTGGGTGGCCCTGCACGGCATAGCTTATGGCTTCACTGAGTTACGCAAGCCCCTTCGCCACAACAAGGCAGTGATCCATGAAGGGGATTATTATTGGGACTTGATTGCATTTCCTAGGTAATTTAGGGGCAATCAGAGCAATGAAATGGAATAACATTTTAGAAAGTTAATTGCAAGCTCCCGAACAACCAAAGATATAGTTTAGGTTTAGAGAAAAGATAATTTGGGAAGTTTCATTTGCACTGTTAAAATCTTTGCTAAGATCCTGGGTTCATTTGTGTTGAAATTAACCACTGGAAAGGATCCAAAGAAGAGACAAAAATCATATTCATTCTGAACAATGTGACAGAAGCAGAAATTTAGGCGATCTTAAATTTGTTTATATTAGAGAAAGATGCATGCATGGAGTGGTCATAGAACAGAAACGGGGCACACAGGTTCAGGTCGTAATGCATAGAATGGAACATCATTGTCTCAGTTCTTTATTACATAAGCAAAACCCTGCAGTGAAGCAAAACCCTGCAGTGATACACAGGAAAGCACCGTCAGTCCTTCGCATAGCATGTTTTCTCCAGAATCTTGAGGACACTATTTGTTTGTAGCAATATCTTTTTTCTTTAACTGTGGAACCACAAATGACATACCAAACATAATATTCTTTATTTTTGTCTCCTTTTCATGGCACAGACATTGCCTGTTTCAGCATGTAATATAAACTGCTATCCTGGTTATAGCAAGAAAATGAAGGAGGGGGAGCCATTTTGCTGTTATACTTGCAGCCGATGTCCAGAAGGGAAGATTTCAAGCCAAATGGGTGAGAGATCCACAGAGTTATCATATGATCCTAAGGAACTTACAGGATAGATCCATGTAGACATGAGATGAGTCAGACAGCAGGGGACAAGTGCAGGGACCAGGTATTCCTGCCCTTTAAAAAAAAATGAGATATATTTCTGTTTTGCTCAACAAGAAAGACAAATACTGATGTTCCTAAAAATGTGCATTTAAGTATCACGGAGAAAATGTGCGTGAAACAACTATATAACTGCTATATATAAATACAGATGTGGGTTTATTCCAAGAAAAAACCCTACACATTTTAGTCCTGAATCTGGTCCTCCTTTGGGGTCAGATTTAATATATAAATGCCTGCAGAGATATTTGATTGCTTACAAGTTACTCTCCATGCACCTACACTTACCCATAGGCTTTCAGGCCTAAATCCAGATGGAATGTCTGGGACCAGTAAAAACATTCCATGTTGCCCTCATGTTCCATTGCCTCATGAGGCATGTGAGCTTTACTATTTTCCTAGAGAATCCTCCTGTGAGTTGGTCCACATCACTATGTTGCTTATACCTGTAGCTGGCAGGGCGCAATAAAAGTATGCCCTCTTTGAGAATCAAGACTAGATGCTTCATGGGGCAATGCAGGAGCAGGAAAAAAATGGGGCATCTTTGTTGACCAAAGTGTAGGTTCATTGCAAGCAAGCAGCACAACTTGTGACATTGCACAACATCATCGCTGATCATGGGGCACCATAGTTTGGTATTATTAGCCTTAGCTTCCAATTTCCTGGCTTTGTGGAGTTTCACCCAACATGAGATAGGCTTAACCTATCTTAAACCAGTAGGCTTTTTGATCATTGAATTTCCCTGGTTTTTGTAAAAGAAATGTATCATTGCAGTGTTGGCTATCCTACCCTCCAGACAGTGTGTATGAATCTGTTTTAGTTCAAGTTTATTTGTATGATAATGGGATTATAAATATTTAACTAATGGTAATTGCGATTTTATTTCAAGAATCAGGATTCTAACATCTCGGGGAGAAGTTCCACAGATAGTGAAGATGGTCTTCTGCAGAGAGTCACCCTCCACACGTAGAAATCAAGGCGAATGGGGGGGAGGGGGTGCCAGCAAGCTCATCCCTGCTTCCTTTCATCCTGAGTGGAGTTTACAGATGATGAGAATCACTGAATATTGCTAGATTCTCACAGACATCTTAATGAGAGCACATAGAGTGTGAACACACATTCACTGTACCATGAATAAAGTTTATGATAATCTTTCTTTTCACGCAATATTCTTTTATATTTGTGAGAAGACTGGTTCATCATGTGAAGTTTGAGAAAAATAAGTCTAAGCATTTCCTTCTTAGACATGGATGACTGCAAACGACAAGTCCCCAAACAAGGACAATGACTTCTGCATTCCGAAGATAATAACATACTTATCCTGTGAAGAACGTTTGGGGCACATTTCAATCTTCTTTGGTCTTTCCTTTTATTTGATCACTGCTCTTGTGATCACACTTTGTGATACACCTTAAGAAGTTACTATGAAAAGAAACAAAGCTGAATTCAAAGGCTTGCAACACTTTTAGTGAATCGTATACATTTCTATTCTCAGTAAATCACATTGAATTTAATGTGTCACACCCATTAAATTCTAGGGTTGTACAGGATTGCAGCCTACAGCTCATATCTTAGCTAGGGATGGGTGACAAATTCATTTAAGTTCACTTTTCATAGGGATTTGCCCCAAACTGGTAAGATCACATGAAGGAAAGAAAGAACTTGATATTACTACTACTACTACTACTACTACTACTGCTACTGTCAATTATACCCTGCCTTTTTATCAGTACTGGGACACAAGGTGGCTTACAAAAATTAAAACATATACAATTAAAACATATGAAAATATACACAAGTTAAAATATAAATTAAACCACCATACAATTGAAATTATATTAAAACATTAAAACAGTATTTTAAAACAGCATTTTAGCAGCTTACCCCCCGTGTTCCAACTATGTCCCAAAGGTCTGCTGGAACAAGAATGTTTTAGCCGGCCTCCAGAAACACATCAAGGAGGTAGCTATTCTAGCCTCCCTGGGAAGGGGCAGCCACTGAGAAGGCCCTCTCCCTGGTTCCCACCAAACATGCCAGTAACAGTGGTGGGACTGAGAGAAGGGCCTCCCCAGAAGATCTCAGAACATGGGCAGGTTCATAAGGGAGGACATGGTCTTTCAGATAATCTGGACTGGAGCCATATAAGGCTTTATAGGTCATAGCCAGCACTTGAATTGTGCCTGGAAACAGACTGGAAGCCAGTGAAGCCATTTTAACAAGGGAGTTGTATGCTCCCTGTAACCAGCCCCAGTCAACAGTCTGGCAGCAGGTCTTTGAACCAACAGCAGTTTCTGAACACTTTTCATAAGTAGCCCCATGTAGAGCGTGTTGCAGTAATCCAAATGGGATGTAACTAAGGCATGCATCACCGTAGCCAGATCAGACATCTCCAGGAATAGGCACAGTTGGTGCACTAGTTTTAACTGTGCAAAAGCACTCCTGGTCAGTGTTGAAACCTGAGAAACCAGGCTTAGGGCTGAATCCAGGAGCACCCCCAAACTGCGAACCTGAGTCTTCAGGGGGAGTGTAACTCCATCCAACACAGGCAGAATCCTATTCCCTGATCTGCCTTTTGACTGACCAGAAGCACCTCTGTCTTGTCTGGATTAAGTTTCAATTTGTTCTCCCTCATCCAGTCTGTTATGTCAAACACTGGTTCAGGACAGAAAAAGCTTCCTTGGAATCTCTTGGAAAGGAGTAGTAGAGCTGGGTATCATCAGCATATTGGTGGCACCAAACTCCAAAACTCCAGACAAACTCTTCCAGCCATTTCATGTAGATATTAAATAGCATGGGGGTAGGGGTGTATGTGTTCCCCACCGTCTGTTCCGGGGGCGAATCTGTGGGGGGATGGAGGCAATCTGTTCCTCCCCCCCCCAGAATCCTCCAGAGTGGCTCTGCTCCACAAGGATTCCAGGGAGGGGGGAACCAGCTTGGGGGCTGCTTACCTTCCCCCCTGCCAGCCAGAGCCGTTCGCCTCCTCCTTGTCCCTGCCGATTGCCATGCCTTTTCTTTTTTTAAAAAAAAAAGATGATCAGCTGGATGTGCCCATAGACTTAAATGCAAATAAGTCATGAATCTTGCATCTAAGTCTATGTGTCCATAGGCTTATATGCAAGATTCACAGTTCTATTTGTGTCTAAGTCTATGGTCACATCCTGCCCATCACTTTTTTTTTTTTAAAGAAAAGGCATGGCAATCGGCAGGGACAATGCCTTTGGTGCCCCCCCCCCCAGTGGTCACCTTTGAAGCACCACCCAGAGGGTTTATGGGACCTGGTACATGTGTGATATTGGGGGTCCTGTGCTGCTCCTACAAGGACCAACACATATGTACAAAGCCGGGGGCCATATGCAAGAATTCTTATATGTATGGACTATATTTGAGAATTCTTGCCTGCAGCTCCTTCTTGCCCTGGGATCAAGCAGATTGATAGATGTGCTTCATTTTTGCATACATGGGGATATAAGGGAATAAGGGGGGAGGTGCTTCTCCCAAGTACCTCCTCCAAATTCCATACCCCTTCTGCCAGAGCTTCTTTCTGCTTCCTGGGGCTCATTCTCACAGGTCTTCAGGTTGTGGCCTGTGGCTGGTCTTCTCCACTACTCACTCAGCAAGGATTCCTCCCTTCAGACCTGGACTCACACTGTTCCTATGCTTTGCCCTTTGGTAATGGCAACAGAAAAGTACTCTCCAGTGGCACGTTGCCTGGAAATCTGAGGTGGTGTTTACTCACTCACTCACTCACTCCTTGAACTCCTGGCAGGCCTGGAGTTCTTCCTTGACCAGAAGAAGTTGCCTGTTCTGCCACAGAATCTCTCCTGAATGCCTTCCTTGTTCCTTCTTTCCTTGCATCAAACTTTGCAACCAAGGCTACTTGGCCTGCCTGACCAATCTATCTCACTTGCTGCCCAGACATAAAGTCAGATTTTACTGTACCATGATTAGAGATGTCACGGGAGTCCAAGAGGAGGGTGGAATCCAGTGGTCTCCCCCCTTCCTGCACTCAGACCCCTGGACCCCACTCGCGCAGCTGCTGCCACTTTAAGAGACTGGAATCTCATGCAGACCATGAGCATTCAGCAGCTGCCTGTCCCCTTAGCAAGCTGCCATTTTGCAGGAAATGGCAGCTCAGGGTTTTACACAAAAGTAATGGTGCGTACATGGTGCCTTTATGGCTGCCATTTACATAACATTACTTTTCTGTAAAACCCTGAGCGGCCATTTTCCATGAAACGGTGGCTGCCACAGTACCTGTCTCCACCCTCCAACCTGTCATTCTCTCCTGCTTGCAAGGAGAGAATGAGTGGTTGGCAGGTGACTCCTGCCTCTGACACCTGTCCATCCCTTGCAGTCTTCTTGCAAAGAAGGAGACCACAAGGGGTTGACAGGTGGCATGGGCAGGAGTCCCGTCGCCACCAGCCAACCATTCGTTCTCTCCTTGCAAGCAGAAGAGAATGAGGTGTTCCTGGGTGACTATGGGGACTCAGGCAGCCACCATTTTGTGGAAAATGGTGGCTCAGGGTTTTACAGAAAAGTAATATTACATAGTGGGAGCTGTAAAGTTAGCATTTACACAATATTACTTTTCTGTAAAACTCTGGGCTGCCAATTTTTTTTTTTTTTTTTGCCACAATGGCAGCTCACTAAGGATGGGCAGCCCTGTGGTGCTTGCCAGGTACCTACCAAGCTGTCCAGGGGTTCATGTGGCACAGCTAGAGGAAGGTGGTGGCTCAGTGAATTCCTGGAAAAACTTGGTGCAGGTGAGTCTGTCCATCCCTAACCATGATGGGTAGACTCCCTTACAGTCGGGCTTCAGGCCTAGCTAATAAACAAGCCCCTCCCTTCCAGCCTCCCAAGGATATATTTTATTCTGCAGCCTGGTTATGCCTCCAGTTAGTATACTCTGTTTCATATACAACTATGTAAACTATGTACTTCATCATGGTACGGGAGAGGTCCCTTTAAGTCACAATTACACGTTCAAGTTCATTGTCATCTTACACTCTAATATCCCATTTCCTCTTTTCATGAAAACTGTAAACAAAACACCAAGAATTCTGGTTAGCAATGTCATTGGGTCCGGGCAGGGGCTGATGGTACAGTCAGAATATGTGCAAGCCATGATTTGCGCAAAATTTCAGGTATAACTATTCTTGGAAATTGCAACTTGTGCATAATTGCAGCTGTACATAGTGCAAATTGGGCGAAATTGTGAGCATGAACGGTTAAATTGAACCATTTAAGGCCACAATTCTACACAAATTGCTCTATTTACAGCAAATGGTGAATTCCGTAAATAGTTAGACCCACAATTTTGTATTAATCACACTCACGTAATTATTATTTTTATTATTATTTTTAAGTGGAAATGTTCCCGAGTTTTGAGAACTGACCTGGCAAATATGCACCAGGTCGGGGGCATCGTGGGGATCTGTACAGCCAAAAGTAAACAGGATTTCCCAATGACAACTATCCCTAATCTGAGCCCAAGGAGGAGTGTTAAAAGAAAGGGTTGTTTTCCAGTCATTAGTGCCAATTCAACAATAGGCAATATGATATAGACTAAAATCTGGAAGATTGAATCCTCTCTCCTTAACTGACAATTGCATCATCTTCAGTGAGAAACATGGAGGAGACCACCACCCAACCAATAACCTTCTGAAATGCTGCATACAATTTTTGAAAATGTATTTGGGGAACATATAAAGGAATATTATGTAATTCATAAATTCCCCATGGCAAGACATTCATCTTAAGTATGGCTAGATCTGCACTACTGCTCTATAGTGGTATTGAAGAGCACTGATAACTGTTGGGGCACATCACACATTCTATATACTGGGTAGGGATGTATGAAATACGCACCTGGCTCCGCACTGGGGCATCCGCGGTGGGGGCGAGGCGCTTCGTCCCTCCCCCCAAAATCCTCCCCAGCCAGCTCCGCTCTGTGGCGCCTCCATGGAGCCACCAGCCGGGGCCAGCCACAGCCAGACTTCAGGCCACAGCTGGGCTGCTGCAGCCGCAAATGGCAGCCATCATAGCGGCCACCATTTGTGTCCTTGCAAGCAGCCGTGATAGGCTATGTAAATATTTACATAGCCTATCACAGCAAAGAGCAGGGACGCAAATGGCAGCCTCTATGCCATTGGTGTGGCTGCCTTTACCGTGATAGGCTATGTAAATACTTACGTAGCCTATCACGGCAAAGAGCAGGGGCGCAAATGGCATAGTGGCCACCATTTGTGTCCCTTCTCTATGCCTTGATAGGCTACGTAAATACTTACATAGCCTATCACAGCTGCAAGAACGCAAATGGCGGCCACAGCAGCCCGGCCGCAGCTGGCTGGGAGACCAGCCGGAGCAGCTGCCGCATCCGCCCCAGTTAAGTTCTGTCCCGGGGGATTCTGCAGGGTGGCGGGGGGTGGGAGGCCATTCTGCCATGGATTCCAAGGAGGCAGATTCTAAAGAATCCTAGGGATGTATGAAAATACCGCCACGGATCTCGGGGAGGCCGAATGACAGCGCATTCAGTCCCCTGAAATTGGTGGTGGAACAGCCTGCCCCCCCACCCCCCTGGGATGAGACTTACCTTGGGTGGATCTTCCTGGCAGCAGTGGCTGCGGTGGCAGCTGCGGCAGCGGTTCAGCGGTTTACGTAGCCTATCAGGGCTAGGTTTTTTTTAAAAAAGTGATAGGCTACGTAGATCTTTACGTAGCCTATCACGGCTGACTTTAAAAAAACAAAACAACAATGCGCGTACGCAAATGGCGGCGGCCATGGCCGCCACCATTTGCATTCCTTATTTTGGCACGTCTTAGTCTACGTAAACATAGACACTACGCTATTTGCGTTCCCCTTATTTTCGCCGTCTTAGTCTACGTAAATGTTTACATAGACTAAGACGTGCCAAAATAAGGAACGAAAATGGCAGTGGCCATGGCCGCCGCCATTTGCATACGCACGTGTTTTTTTGTTTTAGTCAGCCGTGATAGGCTACGTAAACATTTACGTAAACATTTACGTAGCCTATCACGGCTGACTGCAGGGATGCAAACGGCGGCAGTTACGGCCGGCGCCATTTGCGTCCCTGCTAGCCAGCGGCCAGATGTCCGGCTGCTGGCGGAGCCGGCCGGCGGCTCTGCAGAATCCCTGTGGAGCACAGCCAGCCAGCCAGGATTCCGGGGGGGGGGAGGAATGGAGTGCCTCCCCCCCGGCGAGGATTCCAGGGGGAGGGACGGAACGCCTCCCCCCCAACCATAAACATAATCCGCGAAAGGTAAGTACCTTTCATACATCCCTAAAGTATCTGGCCTCACTGGAATCCATGGCGGAATTCTCTGACAACCTTAATACTGCTATTGTAGTGTTATTTCCTGCTTTTTATTCCACGTTATCTGAAATACCACAGCAAATGTAATTGTGTGTCCTATGAGGGAGAAATGTGCAAGACGGATATCAGCTTCAACATTTCTGGGAATGTATATATGAGCCATCATATGAGTGCTTCTGTACTTTGTACACTGCTGAAGGAATTAATTGGTTCTTTACAGCCAGCTAAGCTTACAATAGCTATTTATACAATCCTTTTGGCATGAAGGAAAGTTGATGTTCATAATGTCATTTTGAATGGTCTAGGAAACACACTCACCCATCCATTTGGGGCATCCGCTGTGGGGGGAAGGTGATCCTTCCCTCCCACCGGAATCCTCCCTGGCCGGCTCCGCTCCGCAATGAGTCCGTGGAGCCGCCGGCCAGGCCCACACGCAGTCAGTCTTCCGTCCACTACTGGGCTGCGGCTGCAAATGGCGTCTGGCGTAGGGGATGCCATTTGTGTCCCTGCCCTTGGCCATGATTGGCTACATAAATATTTATATTTTGTATTATTTTGTTCCGCAGCCCGGCAGCAGATGGCTGCGGAACAAAGATGACTACCCAGAGCAGCCGCTGCCAGGTAGGATCTGTCCCAGGGGGATTTCGGGGGGTGGCAGGGGGATAGTCCGTTCCACCATGGACTTTTTAGAATCCGGCCTCATTGGAGTCTGTGGTGGATTTCTCTGCCATCCCTAGAATGGTCTATACAGTCTATTCAAAGGAAAGTTGCCTTAACTACCACATGTGCTATTTCTGTCAATATAAAATTGATCCCACGCTCGCCCCTCCAGTTTGTGTTTGTTGGTTAGCTGGTTTGTTTTGCTTTTGTTGTTGTTTTTCATGGGTTGCAAGTAAAAATTCTTTTTTAGAGGATTGGAAAGTCTTCCCTTTGCGGTTCCTGGTTTTGTGGAGCATGAGCCAACCTGAGAAAGCTTAAGTCTGGTCTTTAACTTGCAGTTGTCGTTGTTGTTGTTTAATCAATGAATAAAGCTTCCTTCATTAATGAGTAGTCTTCACTAAAGTCTTCAAAACGACAGATATACTTTCTTCAACATTTCACAGAGTAAACAGGCACTCCTGTTTTGAGCAGGCACATTCTTCCCTGCCACCCTATAATTATGACAATGACTATGATTAGTCCTATTCCTTCTTGAGGACCCTTTCATTGCCCTGCGGCCTACAGCAAAATTAAGAATGAAGAGAGTAGGCTGAATCTATTCCCTCTACTGTTCCTACCTGGGGACAAGGATTAGGAAGAGGCAAGGTTGCATCACCCTGATTTCTGATACTTTGGGATTTGTGTTCCAGGCTTAAGAGCAGAATCTCTGTAGAATGGATGGCCAGACTCAGTACCATTTTTGCCTCTAAGGATAGTGGGGTCACACTGAGGGCAGATTTGCATTTAGGATGGTGATATTACTTATTTTGCTGCAAATGCTGCTGGTTCGTGTGGCACACATATCTCATACTGCAAAATGCCGCACTGGTGATCCTCTCACTGTTCTTCACAGGTATTTGCAGCCTGGTGATTACATCATTGGTAGTATTACTTCTCAGATCTTAATGCCAGATGACATTAATGTCTTCAGTCAACACCCTCATGAGCAACTTCTTGGAGACACTATGTAAGAATTTTTTTTTCCCCTTTCAATAATGAATATCTGTCCAGATAGGGCTACTGATTAAGCTGAGCTATAGCAGCAGGTGAACTGATTTCTCCCTGTAGAGTGTACAGGAGGCCACACTTATTCACCCTTACTCTTTTTCTTTACTGTACGTCTGACAAGGAGCAGAGGCAACTGTTTCTCTCCTCACCTGTGAATATAACCAACAATACACTTTTGCAAATATGAAGGATGAATACTTCTATATGATTTTGTTGGGATCAGAGTGATAAAAATTAGGATCTGCTTTCTAAAAAAAAGAAGAATTAGTCCTGTTCGATTTGGTTGTAAGAATTTAACATTCAAAGAAACCTTTTCTATAATAAAGGAAGAAACATTATTACAACATTTCATTTTACTGAGGAAAAGCTTTCTATTATTCACTATTATGCACTATAGAGAGGTGCATTTTTTAAAGTTAACAGCACAATCCTAACCATGTCTATTTGGCAGTAAAACCACCTGATTTCAATGGGACATACTCCCAGTTTGTGTCAGCAGCTAAACCTTCAATTTAACCCTAAATTTAGAATATTTTGTCATTGCCACTGTTCTCTCCGTCACCAGTTGCCCTCGACATGCCAGATGTATGTTTTTTTCCCTAGGAATGAAGCAAGAGATTAATGAAATGTTATTGATGCAACTGATCTTGAAATTGATCTTACACAGAAATACATTTCTATATTGTAATATCCTCATTATAGTTCCCTTTTTGATATATTAAGAACGTTTGCATACCTTACAATTTGGCCATCAAAAGCTACTGCTCATTGTCAGAAGGAAAGTCCTGTTACAAATTTGATTTTAAACCACAATAAAATAATACAGCAAAAGTAACATAAACAAAATCAGTAGAGATGTGTGTGCCCTTAACATTCTGTCATATGAATTAACACCACACCAAACACCACATAAAAATATAAACAAAGCTATGCTGGATCAGACCAAAGGTTCATCTTGTCCATCATTCTGTTCATACAGTGGCCAACCACTTCCCTTTGAGAAAAGCACAAGGAGGAAAGTAGTGCAACAACTCCTTCCAACTTCTCCTCCTAGCAACTGGTATACCTATATATACCATCTATGATACTGGAGGTAGCATATAGCCATCAGGACCAGTAGCCATTGATAGCCTTATCCTCCATATCCTCCTTATCCTCCATAAATCCCCTCTTAAAGCCATCCAAATTGGTGGCCATAACCATACCTTGTGGTGGTGAATTCAATACTCTAACTATGTGCTGTGTGAAGAAATACTTATTTTTATCTGTCCTGAATCTTCCACCAATCGTCTTAATGGGATGACCCGATGTTCTACTATTATGAGTGGAAGAAAAGCATCTCCATATTTACATGCTCCATACCATGCATAATTTGAACACCTCTATCATGTTTCCATTTACTGGTCTTTTCTCTAAGCCAAACAGTCCCCAAATCCTATTCACACCATCACTGTGGGTTAACCCAGTAACAGCCCATGGGTGATTTGAGGGTTCTTTCCCCCTCCATTAAGCCAAGCCACCCAGGTGCAGAGGAGGGTAACTAAAATGATCAAGGGGTTGGAGCAACTCCCCTATGAAGGAAAGTTACAACAGCTGGGATTGTTTAGCTGGAAAAAGGTGAGTAACAGGAGACACGATAGAGGTGTACAAAAGTATGCATGGTGTGGGGAATGTGGATAAGGAAACATTTTTCTCCCTCCCTCATCATACTAGAACCCAGGGTCATCCCATGAAGCTGATTGGTGAGAGATTCAGGACAGATAAAAGGAAGTACTTCTTCACACAGCGCATAGTTATACTATGGAATTTGCTACCACAAAATGTAGTGATGGCCACCAATATGAGTGGCTTTAAAAGGGGCTTAGATAAATTCATGGAGGATATGTCTATCAATGGCTACTAATCCTGATGGCTATGTACTACCCCTGGTATCAGAGGCAGTATGCTCATGTGCACCAGTTGCTGGGGAACATGGGCGGCAGTGTGCTGATGCACTCATATCCTGCTTGTGGGTTCCCAATCAACAGTTGGTTGGTCACTGTGTGAACAGAATGCTGGACTAGATGGACCCTTGTTCTGATCCAGTATGGCTCTTTTTATGTTCTTATGATCAATGACATGACAAGCCACCCCTGGGTGGGTAAATAGGCAAATGCTTCCTGGCTTAAAGACACCACAGAGTCTTGTCTGAACCACAGTGATCATGCGAGCTAACCTTTCATCATAGGGGAGTTGCTGCAGCACCTGATCATTTCGGTTGCTCCTTTTTGCAGTTTGTTTTTCTAATTTGGCAATCCCCTTTTTAGATGCGGTGACCAGGGCTGTACATTGTATTCAATGTGTGGTTGTATCATAATATGTATAAAGGCAGTATGATATTGGCTGTTTTATTTTACATTACATTCCTAATTCTGCCAAACATGGAATTTGCCTTTTTTCATAGCAGCCACACACTGGATCAACATTTCCATTAAGCTGCCCACCATGACCCCAAGATCTCTTTCTTGGTCAGCCACTGCTAGCTCTGATCCTATCAGCTTATAGGTCAGGTTGAGATTTTTTTGCATCGTTGTGCGTCACTTTATACTTCCTTACATTGAATCACTTTTGCCAATTGGTTGCCTGATCTTTTTGGAGCTATTCACAACAGATTCATTAGGATATTTTTGTTTTAAATACCCTTAATAAGTTGGTTTCCATAAGCAGATGTATTTATTTTGGTACATACATTTCTAAACACATTAACTAAGATAGTGTGGTGAGTGGCACCTTCTGAACCAGAAGCTTTGGGTGGATCACAACTCTGTAACAGATGCTCCTGGTGGAGCACAGCTCTGTAGAGATGGTTTTGCTAAGAGCAAAGTTTTACTCTAATATAACATACAAATCTCATTGTAGTGTAATGGCTAAGAACTACCAGCATGCCTTAGCTTTGGTATATGCTGTGAAAGAGATCAATGAAAACCACCAGATCTTACCCAACGCCACCTTGGGCTTCCACATTTATGAAAGCTATTCTGTTGCACACTGGACCTACCATAGCACAATGGAACTTCTCTCAACACACAGCAGATTTATCCCAAACTATAAGTGTGGCATCCAGAACAAACTGATGGCTGTCATTGGGTCTCTTTACTCTGCAACCTCCCTCCACATGGCAAACATCTTGGGCACCTACAAAGTTCCACAGGTAGGATGTGTGGGTGTGAGCATGGGCAGTGCTAAGTGATTTGGACTTACTGTTTCTTTCCTGACAGGTGTGACTTTCTGCTATTGACACAGAAAAGGGCATTTTTGAGATAAATATGCAGACATGCACATGAGGCATAAGCAAAGTTACTTCTCTAGAGAATTTAGCAGAGGTTTATGACAAAAAGTATGATGCGTATGAGTGGCTCAAACATATTTCTTTTTCAATATGTTTAGGGCAATTGCATTCCATGTTAGTGCAAATTACATTTGAATAGTTAAAATAGGCCTAGCGTAGTTACAAACGCAGAAATTAGTAGTATGCGAATTACTAGTAAAACAGTCAGGTATGATGTGTCTCCTTCCCCAGAATGCTGTCAAATAGCTAAAACTACATGAATGACTTCTCAGACTTTAGACTAGTGAGAAGCAGTCAGTTGCCCATAGGAGAGTTTTGATGCTTAGTTATCCTCTTATAAATCAGAAAAGGGCAAATCGCTGAAAGCTAGACAGTTCAGGCTTATATGCATACCCTGATGCAATAGCTCACTGGATAAACAAAGTTTAAGCAGCTAATGCCTAGTTGACAGGCCTAATTTCCATGAACATGTCTATTTTGCAGGTTATGGGTGTCTCCTGCATTCATATATAGTTATTCTATTTTCATGTATAACCCCTCTTTATTTATCCCAAGTTTTTGTTTGTTTTCATTTTGGAGAGTAGTTCAAGTAGAGCTCAGGGTTTTAAAGAATATTCTGGCTTGTTGTTTTTTATGTTTGTTTGTTTTTCATTGTATTGTATTAGACATTGCTTTAAGGGCCCTGCTGTGCAGAAAAGTGGCATGTAAATACTCCCAATAATCCATCCATCCATCAATCAATGTAGTAGGTTCAGTGGGTGTTATGCTGAAGTTAGAATGCATGAGATTGCCTCCATGATTACTCATTTTGGGTTGGAAAAGAGCTAAGTCAACAACTCTTCTTTTACCAGGGGCTATTTACGAGGAGTGAATTGTGATATTATGCAAAGTTAGTCCTACATAAAGTAGACCCATTGAAATAAATGAGACTTGAGTTAATCATGAATAACTGAAGTCCCATTCATTTCAATTGGTCTACTCTATGAAGGATTAACATTGGATACTCCCCTTAATCTTGTGCTTTGCCACAGATTTCATCTACATTGTTTTACAGTTTTCGTTTAATTTGATGGAAAAGAAATTGCTTTGGGGGAAAAAAGAATCCAAGGAGATTGAACATCGTATTAAAATGTCCTTGGGTTAGGTGCATGATTTCTTCACTTACTCTAGTTACAGGGCAGAAGGGAGCTGCAGAGCGATTCTGAGACATATAACAGGAAAACAAAAAAAACAGGGCTGTGCACAGACCCCCCAATCTGCTTCACATGCCACTTTGGATCCTCTGAAGTGACCCCTATCCTCCTCGGATCAATTTGGACCACCTCTGCTTTGACTTGGATCTGAATCCGAAGTGAGATTCGGATCTCTGGATCTCCTGTTTTTGGTGTTTTCCCATTGACTTGCATGGGAAAACACAAACGGTCATAACGTTTTTTAGTTTTCATGATACAGGCATGACATCTGGGGACCTCTCCACCCCCCACCCCTGGAGAGAAGGCCACCTGCAACATTTCAGACACTTTGGCCCAGTGTGTTTGTGCCACGTGGAGTTAAACTCTAATGTTTTCTACAGAAACTCTCAAAGCAAAGGGCTGTAACTTCTCCCTGTTTCCACACATGCACATGATGACTTGGCATCTCCCAGCCCCCCTTGAGGGCATTGTACCCCCTAAAGACCAGGCAGTTGGCCCACTGGCTTGTGTGCTAGACTCAGGTTGAATTTGATATCTCCAGAAACTCAGACCAAACTCAGAAAGGAAAGTGTGTTGAAGCAGAGGTCACTATCCCTAATCTCTGCTGCAGGTTTCTTTGACATGCAAAACAACCCTCATTCAGAAGAACCACTGGCTCAGCCTCTCTATGGCTGAATACACACATTACCTCCAGGCAGGCTGGAAGAAGGTTTTTGTTTTTGTTTTAATCTGCTTTGGTTTATTTCTAACACATACTAAATGAGTATTTTGAATGTATCTTGAATTAACATGGCCAGCGTCCAGAAGAGCCACTGAGTTTTGAAAGCGGTCACTGCCTACCCAGAACGGCCACTGATTCTTGCATGCTGGAAACCTCCTCCTGGTGGACCCATTCTTCCCCCACCCCATCTCCTCCATGGTGGCCTGCCTAAGTCTCTTGAGAGTGAGAGACAG
Organism: Heloderma suspectum; assembly: GCF_057233095.1. NCBI lineage: Eukaryota > Metazoa > Chordata > Lepidosauria > Squamata > Helodermatidae > Heloderma > Heloderma suspectum. Next base: position 91,563,628 of record NC_139463.1, read on the forward strand.
AGAGCTTGCAGGAGTTCCGGCAGCCCTACCAGCCTTATGCTTGCCCCTGCTGCCGGCTCACTGGGACGTGTGGGCGTCTTCCCTGAGCAAGACTGATTGGTGCTGCCCCCTGAAGTGCAGGAGCAGGCCGCTGGTGCTGCAGTGCCCTGGCTGTTTCCCCTGCTCAGAGATGCCTTGCAGGGGCAGCACACAGTAGTTCTGGGATCGGCTCCCAACTCAAAGTGGTCCCACACGATGCTGCCCTGATGTTTTGGGCAAGGAGAAAATGCTTCCAACACACCCTGGAAGATCTCCTCCTCTTCGCCCTCCACCACGCTGAGGACATCAGACACCTCTGAGCTAATGTCCATCAGCAGGCTCCCATCTTCCATGAGAGAAGGAGATGCTGCTCTGCCTTGGGCAAGAGTGTGACTATTGTACCTGCCCATGCCCATCTCCTTGAACAGTGACCTCTGAGCACTGCAACTGGCCTCCGCGCTCTGCTGCCCTACTGCATCAGGACGCACTATCTGGACAGACAACTTGCCTAATGGTGCTGCTACTGACAGCAGCACCTAGCCCACCTCTGCCAACACCCCAAAGATGCCTCATATTGCACTGGATTTCTTTGCCACACAGTGGAGTGTGATTGGAATAAGAAGGTAATTAATATAAATACTATGTGTCTCATTCTATTTCAACACAGTCTTGAAATTTGGATGTATAGTGTTGGTGGAACAACAACCTAGGATGTGCGCACACATTCTTAAAGCACACACACACACACACACACACACACGGACACAGACACACAAGAGCTAAAGAAAAGCAGAACTACCTAATCAAATGATGGGTGTCTTTAATGTATTGTTTTATATGTCATATTCTTTTATGGAAGGCAGGGTAACTTCAAGAAGTACAGGATGACAGCTCAGGCAATAAGATAAAAGCCAAGAGAAAGTGAACAATATTTTTTTTAAAAAAACCTTCTTTAATTTCTGTTTGGGGAGGATCAACACAGAGAAGACACAGACAGTTAACTTCAGCATGGGGGGCAGTTGAACCAAGCACTACACACATAGGCTGCTATAATATGCCTTTCCGTAAGAATTCAGAAAGCATAAAAAAAACACACTAAATGCTTGAATATGACTTAAAGGGGGGGGACATGCCCAGAAGTCAATGTTTGCTTTTAAAAATCAAAATAAGACTGGGTTTTTAAAAATCTAAAAGAGACAGAGTTGACAGACAAAACCAACAAGGAAATGGAGTGAAGAAAGCAGAAGTGAGGGTCGACCTTAAACAACAAACATAGCCTTTTCTGGAGTCCAAGAGACATAAACAAACACAAGAATGGTTGGGGTGGGGGAGTGTAGCAGCAACACACAAGGAAAAACTATGTTTATTTGAAAAAATATGGAAAGCAGAGATGAATATATCTAATCAAATAAGAAATGAGTCGGAGGTAGAAAGAAATAGGAGAAGGCAGCTGGAAAGGGTGTTGCAAAGACACAGTCCCAAAGGGGATGGATGAGCAAGGAGCAAGGGAAGTATCCCACTGCTGGTACTTGGAAACCAAGCTGTTTCCTTTTAATTTAAATACTGGGGAAAGCTTAATGACAATCAAAGACAAAGAAATAGAAGGAACAACTCCAAAGAATGCACGTGTGCATGCACATGCACACGATCGTCTATCCATACACCAGCCTTCTCCCGAAGACATAGTTAGTGCAATAACCAAATGCAATCTGTTCCCGAAGTATATATATCCCCTTCCTCCACCACTCTCTCTGATTGGAGACTCCTGGCATCAGTTCTGGCCAAGAGTTCCTATTTGCTAAAGCACACCCCCTCCTCCTCCTGCACTTGCCTCCCCACCTCCCCCTGCCTCCCCACATCTCCTCACCTTCCCCCTTCCTCCTCCATCTTCCCTCCTTCCTCCTCCTCCTTCCCCTCCATGTGAGCTTTCAGAAGTTGATAACATTTTGGAGACAGCCTGTCTGGGCTGCTCAAGCATTAAGTAGAGCTCCGAATATACGAGATGGAGGAGGTGCTTCGGGGGGGGGGCACTTCACCCCAGGGCACCTTGGTACTGCTCTGACCCACCTCGTATCACAAAGATTTTGCTCCGAATAAGCCCACTTCACCTCATTATTCGGGCTTCGTGACAAGGTGATGGACAGCTCAGAAAACAAACAAACAAAAAACATCCCAACCAAAAACCCGCACCCCCAGCCAACACTCAGTAGTAAGGTAAGCTAAAAAACACAGCCAAAATAAATTCAAATGATCTTATTAAGCACTCTGAGAATAAAGCAGAAAAATGGAAACCTCTTTCATGGGAGAATGAAACTGTTGCGGAACTGGAGGACCAAATTTAGGAGGGCCCATGGCTCATTGTGACAGAGCACATGCTTCGCATGCACAAAGTCTCAGGTTTGATCCCCAACAACTCCAGGTAGGGATGGACAGGCACCCCCCATCCAGGTTATCCAGGTCCCAGTCCAGACCCAGACCCTGATTGTACACCGCCGGACACATGTTTGAGCTCCCAGTTGCTTGCTGAGCCACCCAAACTCACCTGGGACCTGTTCTCCAGCACTGTGACTGCCATTTTGCCAAAAAACATGAGGATCGCAAATATACGCACATCTAGCTGTGCCGTGAATCACCCAGATACACATGATGGGTGATTCATGGCATGATTTTGCGTAAAGCTTGATGTGTGCATATTCACAATTGCCAATTTTTTTTCACAAAATGGTGATTACAGCTCTGGAGGACAGTCTGCCGTCCCTACTGCTGGTCCCAAGAACTCCATCTTCCCAAACTGTAGTTAAGACTGAAAGACATAGGGAAAGTGTGGGTGCATGGGTAGGGAGTTGTAAGGAAGCCTGTTTTGTGACATTGCATAGCATCATCACTGATCACAGGACACATCCCTTAAGACAGCAACATTAACTTCAAATTTCCTGTATTTGTTGAGCTTGAGCCAACATGAGATACCCTTAACTCCAGTTAGGGATGTTGGAGAATTCCACCATGGATCTCAGTGAGGCTGAATGCCAGTGCATTCAGCCCCCTGAAATCCGTGGCGGAATGAAGCCCCCCGCCCCACCACCCCATGAAAGGTGCGTTAAACGAACCACTTACCTGGTGCTGTTTGCGCTGCTTTGCGAATGGCGGCCGCATCTGCGGCCGCCATTCACTTCGTCATTATTGCCGTGATAGGCTATGTGAATACTTACAGAGCCTATCACAGCTAATGTAGGGATGCCATATGCATCCCTGCAGAGGCTGTGACAGGCTACGTAAATATTTACATAGCCTATCATGGAGAAAAAGGGAACGCAAATGGCAGCCGCCATAGTCACCGCCATTTGCGTTCCTATTTTTTTGCCGTGATAGGCTATGTAAATATTTATGTAGCCTATCACTGCAAAACACAGGGGCACAAGCGGCAGCCGCTACGCCATTTGCGCCCCTGTCTTTCACCGTGATAGGCTACGTAAATATTTACGTAGCCTATCACGGCAAAAAAACAGGAACGCAAATGGCGGTGACTATGGCGGCTGCCATTTGCGTTCCCTTTTTCGCCATGATAGGCTATGTAAATATTTACGTAGCCTATCACAGCCTCTGCAGGGATGCATATGGCATCCCTACGTTAGCTGTGATAGGCTCTGTAAGGGACAGAGCACCTCCCTCCCACCGCGGATGTCCCTGGATGAAACCAGGTAAGTGTTTCATACATCCCTAACTCCAGTCTTTTCAAACAGCGAGTCTTATTTTGTTTGTTTGTTTGTTTGTTTGAATCATTGATACATACAATTTTTTTTAAAAAAAATCCTGGCTGTAACGACTTGAAATTTTGGAGTGGTGAACAGAAAGTTTTCACTGCCCTAAAGATCAGGAGGATCAAAAGTATAAATATTTCATTTTGAAAATATTTACTTCTCATTCCCTCCTTTCACTCCAAGCCACCCATTTCCTCTCTCCATAGTTTACATATGGCTGTGTTCCACTAATGAATGATAAAACTGAAAGTTCTTCCATCTACCAAATGATCCCAAATGAAGCCTTTGAACATACAGGGATTCTCCACCTACTATTGCACTTCGGATGGACCTGGGTTGGGGTCATTGCCAAAAATGATGAGAATGGAGATAACTTTGTGAAGTCTGTAAGTGCAATGTTCCTCCAGAGTCACATCTGTTTTGCCTTCATAGAAAGAATTCAGGAAATTTACATCAATGAGCTTGATCAAGTGTGGGTTTCGCTGAAAGAAATTCATAATGTTTCGATGCAAAGCAATGCCAATGCAGTGATTGTCTATGAAGAAGATATATCAAATTTCAGATGGTTGCTTTATCTACCAGAAATGGGATTGGATATAATGAAGCCTGAAGGGAAAGTATGGATCCTGACAGTACAGCTGGAGCTCATATCATTCCATTATCAAAAGGATTGGGATATACAAACCATGCATGGTGCTCTGGCCTTCACCAGTCACTCAAAAGAAGTGTCAGGATTCCAACATTTTCTTCAGACCAGAAACCATCTGGGGACCAAAGAAGATGGTTTCATCAGGGCCTTCTGGGAACAGACATTCGACTGTGACATTCCAAATCAACTGATGGGCACAACGGCTGAGAGAACCTGTACTGGGGAGGAGAAGCTTGGGAGCCTTCCTGGGGCTTTTTTTGAAATGAGCATGACTGGCTACAGCTACAACATCTACAATGCTGTCCATGCTGTGGCCCATGCTTTACATGCCATGCAGTCAAGCAGACCCAAACAGAGAGGAATGGTGAACCTTCAGGATCAGCAGCCATGGCAGGTAATGGCCTCAGCAGGCAAATATGCAAGATCAGCATATTTATTGGGGTAGTAACAGGATCTACCATTTCCTGTATATCCTTCTAGATCCTTTCTTTACTAAGGAATAAGGAAAGAGATCCTGGATAAAATGTCATCTTTGAATCCAAAATATACATTATATATGTCTAGCAGCTGAGTCTTTCCCCCTATTTTTACTCTAGAGTAGATAGAGAAGCCTGAAATATAACCCAATCCCCATTTGCTGGGGAACTAATTAAAATAAAGAAGAACATGGGGAACTTGCTTGTGGGTTTCCTGTGTGGAGCTGGTTGGTCACTGTTTGAGTAGAAAGCTGGATGAGATGGACCCTTGGTCTGATCCAGTATGGCTCTTTTTATGTTCTGATGTTGTTCTTATGAGTACTGTTGCCAGGTGGAGTAGACCGGGCTGGGCTAGTTAAATCCATTGTAATTCAACTTCCAAAAAATGTCATTTTTGAGGGCCAAAACAGTCATTACTTTAAATATATGTCTAGGAGTTATGTCTCTCCTCCCCCCCCCCGTTTTTTTTTTTTTTTACTCTACAGTAAGTGTGGGGTCTCCAGTCAAGATCAGGACCCTAGTGTGGTGAGCTGGGGGCATTTAAAATCTGGATCGTGCCCCATGCTCCCACTCTACAGTAAAAATGACAAGAAGGCATAGCTACTATTTTAAAGTAATGTCTGTCTTGGTCCTGAACTGTAACATTTTTTGAAACCGAAGCAGCAGCAATCAGTACCGTTACTGCCCAACATGGTGAACATATCTGAAATACCCTAGTCAGAGATGGAGTAAAGTTCAGCCTGAACCAGCTTCAGTGTTTGAAGCACTGATTTTGGTGGCCATTTCTGGAATGGGCCAAATGAGTGATAGTTTCCAACAAGTAACTGGCACATTCCAACATGTAAGACTACACATCTGTGCTGCATCTTTCTTTATGTAACCCAAAGTCGTTGGTATGCTGCATCAGCAGGAAATGTCTGATCAGACAAGAGAAAGCTTAGAATGGCCGATGGGTGTCCTTCATGCCTCTTCTTCTAGTCCTCAGTCACCCATGTTCCAAGGGAACCAAACTATGTGTTGCTTTTGAGACACAACTAGATATTTCTTTCTTATTCTAAAGTAAGTGCATGGGAACCAATCCAGATTGGAAGTGTAGCATGAAGGTAAGGGGGCTTTAACTCTTTCCCCTGCACGCGTGCACACACACACACACACTACGGCTTCAGTACAGGCTAGGGTTCTCACACCTATAATTTTCATTGCCAAAAGGGGTTCACTAAAACAACAAAGCACTTTTTGGCTATAGTAATGACAGGTATCGAGAAGCAAATACGGATAGGGGTGTATGGATTCCCCACCGTCCATTCCAGTGGGGAATCCATGGGTGGGGAGGTGATCCGTTCCTCCCCACAGGATCGTCCGGAGTGGCTCTGTTCTGTGAGGATTCCAGGGGGGTGGAACTGGCTTTGGGGCCACTTACCTTCCCTCCTGCCTGCCAGATCCCTTTGCCTCCTCCCTGCTGATCGCCATGTCTTAAAAAAAAAACAAAATGGCGATCGGCAGGATGTGCCCATAAACTTAGATGCAAGATTCATGGCTCTATTTGTGTCTAAGTCTATGGGACATGGCGATAGGCAGGGAGGAGGTGCATGGCTCTGGCTGGCAAGAAGCAGCCTAGTGCCATTCTGCTTCCAGTCCTCCTGGAGCAGAAGTAAGTGGTCCCGATCCACTGCAGATCCCTGATTCTTTGGAATCCGGCCTCATTTGAATCTGCAGCAGATTTCTCTGACATCCCTAAATATGGACTGGGGCCACGATACCTGGCAAAAAATAATAGAGCTCCTCAATACCCATTCCACACACAAAGGTCCAAATCCAGATCAAGAGCCTTGCACTACCTTTCATCAATGTGTAACTTGGTCCTGATATCAGTTATATTTTGAATCATGGGCAAAGTCTCTCCGTGAATGACCAGAGTTGACTACACAATAAATTCATGAATTTTGTTCTAAGAGAATAGTTGCTCTTTGCCAACATGTTTTAGAGTAGAAGCTGCTGCTGGGAGGAATACAAAATACTGGCTTGGATAATCTATTGCAATGGCTCCTTACATTTTAAAGAAGTAAAATGAAAATTGAATAAAGGTAAGAATACACACATCAAAATTGTAAGTCCAGTCCCCTAAAAACATTTTGCTCCTTTCATTCTGTCACATTTCAGGGCTTTGACCTAGAGTCACCCCACCGCCCAAGAAACCCATTAAGAGAGCTACTCTGTGGGGATATGAAAGAAGAACCTGGAGAACTGTTGCCAGGAGATGTAGATGGGCCTGGGCCAATTAAATCAATGTCCCTCCTCGTTATAACATAGTTGAATAGGTTATCCCTTCATGTTTTCTTGAATGGTGCTCATTTCTTTGTGCTTCTAGCTCCATCACTTTTTAAAGTGCTTATCATTTAACAACAGTGCTGGGGATGAGATTTCTTTTGACTTGAACAGGGAATTGATAGCTGGATTTGATATTACAAACTGGGTCACTTTCCCAAATCAGTCGTTTCAAAGAGTGAAAGTTGGAAGGGTGGCTCCACAGGCAAAATCATTCACCATTAATGACGATGCCATCACATGGCACAACATTTTTAACCAGGTAGGTTATGACAGCACGTAGCTTGGAAAGTGTTGCAATCCAGAGTGAATGCTGAACCACATTGCTGCTGAAAAGAGTGAATGAGAACTCATTCCACAGCTTTAAGAACTTTAAAAATATTGGCCTGGATCAAGATTTAGGGCATCTCTACATTATAGAAAAAAACCCACAGGCCTACCATTGTGGAGCTTTTCCGCATTTACACTGGGCTCACAGATGGCGACCACATGATTGCTGAGAGGGAAAGTTTTTAAATGTCTAGGTTTCAAAGAACTCAATGAAACAGCACCATCAAGTGGCTTTTTTAATAGCACAACAATCCAAGCTTTTTAATACCTCATTATCTCCAGATCTTCTTAAGATGGAATAACCAGGAAATACTTCTGCATGTGCCCTGGAGGTTGATGACATCATGAAAAGGACCCACAAACTTCTGTGAGTGACCCACCATGAGTGCACAATAAAAGCCTCATGATGGTGAACTTAGATACAGAGAAATAGGTTGGCAGAAGGGGGTGACAGGGAAAGGTCTCCCATACATTGGGCAATCCGCAGGGGTGGTGAGCAAAAGACACCACTCTACAGGCATGGAATGTCTCTCCTGATACAATGCCAGGCTACTCCGGCTTAGAGAAGTTGCCTGCTTAGGTTGCCCTTTGCAGATCTGATCAATTTCAAAAAATGTGGCCCATATTTTATACCAACTATTTGCATCTAATCTCTTTATCCCCTCCTTCCCTTTCACCCAATAAGGAAAGATGCATGCATGGAGTGGGCATGGAACATAAATGGAGCATGTAACAACCACATCAGTTCAGATAATTCTTTATTTTCATAAGCCAAACACTGCAGTGATGTCACATACCTTGCATAGGAAAGCATATTTAGTCATTTGCATGGCATGTTTTCTACAGAATCTTGAGGACACAATATTCTGTGACAACATCCCATTTATTTAACTGCAAAACCATCAACAACCTACCAAGGCCGCAAATGTGTTTGGTAATACTCTTTATTTTTTCTCCTTTTCATGGCACAGACATTGCCTTTTTCCACATGTAATGACAACTGCCACCCTGGTTATAGCAAGAAAATGAAGGAGGGGGAGCCATTTTGCTGTTATGATTGTAGCCGATGTCCAGAAGGGAAGATTTCAAGCCAAATGGGTGAGAGATCCACAGAGTTACCTTATGATCCTAAGGAACTTACACTATCGTTTCATGTAGACATGGGATGAATCAGATTGCAGAAGATGAGTGCAGGAGTCAGGTTTTCCTGCCCTTTAAAAAACAGACAAACAACAGAATGAAAGTTCTTTCTAGTTTGCACATCAAGATGGAGAAATACTAACATTCCTTGAAGTGTGCATTTAAGTTGCAAAACAAACTATATAAACATCATAGAAAGTGAATATGTGGTTTAATTTGGAGAAAGTGCCCTACACATTTTGGCGCTGAATATGGACCTTCTTAGGGGGAGAAGATTTATTATATATCTGCCTGCAGAGATATCTGATTGCTTATAACTTACCCTCCATGCATCTACACTTCTTAGTCTTTCAGGCCTAAATCTGGCATCAGCAAAGATTGCCCTGGTCTTGTATTGCCTTATAAAGCATCATCGTCATCATCATCATCGTTATTTCTATACCACCCCATAGCCAAAGCTCTTTTGGCTTACAAAAGATAAAACATTAAAGTACAATATACAACAGTTAAAAACCATTTACAGAAAACATACAGACAAACAACATATAACTAAAAACAACTTTGAACTGAAAACAATTTGTTTTAAAAACCCAACAATAAAGCACAGCTTAAAATAGCACTGCTTAAAAATAATATATAGAAGTCAGCAAAAGGAACAGAAATTCTAAAAAAGGAAGGCTTGTCGGAATAACAGTGTCATTAATGCCTACTTAAAAACCTTCAAGGAGGTCAGCAGGCACATTTCAACTGGCAGGTCATTCCACAACTGAGGGGCAGCAAAGGAGATGGTCCTCTTGCCTGTGGCTGCAAGCCTCACATTAGGCAGGCACAGCAGAGAGCCCTCAGAAGACCTTAGGTGGCAGACTGGGACATAGGGGAGAAGGTGCTCCCTAAGGCACCTTGGACCTAGACCATGTAGCGCTTTAAAGGCAAGAACCAGAACTTTATATTTTGCTCAGAAACAAATGTAAAGATTTTAAAACCTGTGTAATATGGTCTCCATGGGATGTCCCAGAGACCAATCTGGCTGCCATATTTTGTACCAGTTGAAGTTTCTGAACTAAATATAACAGCAGCCCCAAGTACAGCGCATTGCAGAAATCAAGCCTAGAGGTTACCAGTGTGTGCACCGTTAGCAGGTCCATATGTTCCAGGAATGGGCGTAGCTGACGTATCAGCTGAAGCTGATAACAGGCGCTTTTCACCGTTGCCTCCACCTGGTATGCCAGGAGCAGGGTTGGGTCAAGAAGCACACCAAAGCTATAAACTTGCTCCTTCAAGGGGAGTGCAACCCCATCCAGAACTGGTTGACATACCTCAATACCTGAATTAGGACCCTTCATGATGGGCACCTCTGTCTTGTCTGGATTCAATTTTAGCTTGTTCTCCCTCATCCAGCCCATTACCGACTTCAGGCAGTCATTCAGAGGAGTCCTACCTTCCTTGGATAAAGATGTTACAGAGAAATAGATTTGGGTGTCATCTAGGGGTGCACGAAAGTCACTTACCTGGTCTCGCAGCTTTTCGTGGTGGGGGGGAGGCGCTTCGCTGCTCTCCCCCCAAAGTTCAGGCCCGGGGGGGGAGGCTTCCTGCCTCGCCCAGCCGAAATTCAGGCTGGGGGGGGAGGCTTCCCACCTCACCCGGCCGAAATTCAGGCCGGGGAGGAGGCGCCTCGCCTCGCCCGGCCGCGAAATAAAAAGTTTTTTTAAAAAATGCCCCCATGATAGGATACGGGACGATCAATGTAGCCTACCACGGCTAGATTTGCAAAGTCAGCCGTGATAGGCTACGTAAATCGTCACGTAGCCTATCACGGGTGACTTAAAAAAACAAAAAAAAGCATGTACGGCTAATGGCGGCCCCCATAGGGAGCTGCCATTCACGTTCCTTATTTGGTCACTGTAGTCTACGTAAAGATTACGTAGACTACGGCGAAAATAAGGGCAATGCAAATAGCTTTGCCCTTATTTTCGCCGTAGTCTGTGTAAAGATTTACGTAGACTACAGCGACCAAATAAGGAACGCGAATGGCGGCTCCCTATGGGGGCCACCATTTGCGTACGCGCTTTTTTTTTTTTTAAGTCACCTGTGATAGGCTACGTGACAATTTACATAGCCTATCATGGCTGACTTTGCAAATCTAGCCATGATAGGCTATGTTAATCATCACGTAGCCTATCACAGGGGCTTTTTTTTTTTTTTAGTTTCATTGGAATGGCGGCGGTGGCAGCCGGTCGAAAGATCGGCTGCCTCCCCCGCCCCTGATGAAGACCCGACGAACCGCCGCTGGGACCCGCCACCGGGACGGACATTCGGGAAAGGTAAGTCCCATCCCGGGGGGGGGTGCGGGGGGGTGGTGGAGAATTTCTCCCCGAAACTTCTTCAGGGGGCCGAACATGTTGGCGCTCGGCCCCCTGAAGTTTCGGGGAGAAATTCTCCGCCAACCCTAGTGTCATCAGCATACTGACAACACTCAGCCCCAAACTTCCTGATGATCTCTCCCAGTGGTTTCATATAGATATTGAACAGCATCAGGGATAGAATGGAGCCCTGAGGGACTACACATAGTAGTACCTTTTTTGAGGAACAGCTATCCCCGAGTTACACCATCTGGAACCATCCTGAGAGAAAGGAGTGGAAGCACTGCAGAGCAGTGCCCCCAACCCCCAACTCCCTCAGGTGATCCAAAAGGTTACCATGGTCGATGGTATCGAAAGCTGCTGACAGATCCAAAAGAATCAACAGGGATGCACTGCTCCTATCAATCCCCAGGTGAAGATGATCCACCAAGATGACCATGGCAGTATCAACTCCATATCCTGCCCATCCAAGACTGCTTGGAGTTGAATAGACACTGCCTTCTCGATTACCTTGCCCCAGAACAATAGATTACTTACAGGCCTATAATTATTGAAGCCTAGGGGGTCAAGGGAAGGCTTCTTCAGAAGGGGTCTAACATTTGCTTCTTTTAGACATGATGGAAAATTACCTTCCCTTAGGGAGGCATTAATAACATTCAACAAAAATTGCTTGACTACAAGCCAGGATGTGTAGGGATCGAGAGGGCAAGTTGTCTTTTTGACCAAACCAAGCAGCTTGCCCACATCATCAGGAGTCACAAGTGGAAAATGATCCAGTTTAATCATGCGAGTAGAGTTTCTGGGCACCCCACTGTTGATTTCTGTCCCCACGACAGTGTCCAAGCTGGCTCGTATCCGAGAGATTTTATCCATGAAAAACTCATTAAAGATGTCACAGAGAGCTACTGAAGGCTCTAGCATGTGAGTCTTATGTTTTCTAGAGTAATTCTCCTTTGAGTTTATCGATGTCAGTTTTTACTTACATCAGTAGCTTTTATAATGGTTTAAAAAGTGAGAGAGAGCATATAGTGTTCCTACTACTCGCAGTAGTGCTATATGCTTCATGAGGCAATACAGGACCAGGACAACATGGTGCATCTTTGGGGCAAGAGATGGAACTGATGCCTGAATGTGTCTGGAGTCCAGCGGCTTCCCCTTGCCTGCACCTCTGAGCCATGGTCGCCAAGCCCCTGCCCCCACTCGAGTCCCCCCCCTGCTTGCTGAGCCACACACAACTGCCCTGGATTCATCTGCAAACATCGTGAATGCCATTTTGCAAAAGAAAATGGTAATCGCAAACATGCACACATCTAGTTTTATGCAAAAAGTAGGGATGACAGAGAATTTCGCCATGAATCTCGGGGAGGCCGAATGCAAGTGCATTTGGCCCCCTGAAATTGGTGGTGGAATGGTCTAAGGACAGGACTTACCTTGGGCGGATCTTCCTGGCAGCGGCGGCTCTGGCGGCGGTGCGGCGGTGGTGCGGCGGCTGCGGTGGTGGCCGGTCTTCCGACCGGCTGCCACCACCGCCATTTCCAGTTAAAAACAAAAAGAAACAAAAAAAGTGATAGGCTACATAAAGATTTACGTAGCCTATCACGGCTAGATTTTTAAAAAACACCGGGATAGGCTACGTAAATCTTTACGGAGCCTATCACGGCTGATTTAAAAAAAAAACAACAACGCGCGTACGCAAATGGTGGCGCCCATGGACGCCGCCATTTGCATTCCTTATTTTGGCACATCTTAGTCTACATAAACATTTATGTAGACTAAGACGGCGAAAATAAGGGGAACGCAAATAGCGTAGGCGCCCATTTGCGTACGCGCGTTTGTTTTCTTTTAAATCAGCCGTGATAGGCTACGTAAACATTTACGTAGCCTATCACAGCTGACTTCAGGGACGCAAACGGCAGCGCCTACGGCCACTGCCATTTGCGTCCCTGCTAGCCAGCGGCCGGATGTCCGGCTGCTGACGGAGCCGGCCGGCGGCTCCGCAGAATCCCTGCGGAGTGGAGCCGGCCGGCCAGAATTTCGGGGGGGAGGGACAGAGCGCCTCCCCCCCCGGCCAGAATTTCAGGGGGAGGGACGGAGTGCCTCCCCCCCACCTTGAATCAATTTTGCTAAAAGGTAAGTGACTTTCGTACATCCCTAGCAAAAAGGCACTGTGAATGGCCGAGACGTGCAGGATTATAGCCCTAAATGGGCCATTGATATGTGTCATCTTGCGTGTATTGGCCATTCATGGCACCATTTTGTGTAAGACTAGATGTGCGCATTTTCATGATCTTCATTTTCTTTAGAAAAGTGGTGCTCATGGTGCTCCCTGATGGGTGAGTGTGGACGGCTCAGTGAGCAGGAGGGAGCTCGAGCATGGGTCTGGGAGCTTGAATGCGGGTCCGGGCGTGTGCAAGCTGAGACAGCGATTTGGATGGTGCCCAGAGGACCTGAACAAGTGTAACACTTTTCTTCCGGGTCTCTAAAGTGAGGAGAAAGCAAGCGTCTTCTACACTGCAATTTTGGTAACTCCCTAAAATGGTGGCCACTCCCATTTAGAACTTCCTATGAGGTTCTAAAGACACTTCTGTAGGTGTCTCGGACATAGCTGAAGTTTCTTCCATTGGTGAGCTTTGATAAATCATCTGATTCATTCTGCAATTGGCTTTCTGGAGAAAGCAAATATCTCCTAGGTTCAAACTCTCCTGCCAAGGGGTTTAGTTGTAAGTGAAATATAGGTCCAGTCTGTGATTCTTCTTCATCCTTTTCTTGAATCACTACTTCATCAGCTTCCCTCTGCTGGTTCTGCTGCTAACTGGACTTGAGTCCTTGGGTATGATTTCTGAAGACTTAGGAGCAGTAATAAAACTGCAGGTCCTCAACATATCTCTGTGAAGTGTTCTTATAGGATCCTCTCCAGTTTCTGCTTGTAATTTATAGGGGTGGCGGAGAATTCCACCATGAATTTCAGTGAGGCCGAATGCACTGGCATTCATCCCCCTGAAATCCATGGCAGAACGGCTTGCCCCCCTGCCCCTCCATGGATTCCCCCCGGGACAGCACTTACCTGAGGTGGATGCGGTGGTTCTGGCGGCAGCTCCAGCAGCGGCGGCTCTGGTGGCTTGTCTCCTGGCCAGCCACTGCCGGGCTGCCGCCACCGTCATTGCTGTCCTTGCAGCCATGACAGGCTATGTAAGAATTTACGTAGCCTATCACAGCTACCCCCCTCCAAAAAACCCCAGCGTACGCAAATGGCAGCGGCTACAGCAGCCACCATTTGTGTTCCCTATTTTTCACCGATTTATCTTACGTAAATATTTACGTAAGATAAAACGGCAAAAAAAAGGGGAACGCAAATAGCACAGTGGGCACTATTTGCGTCCCTTTATTTTTCGCTGTTCTAGCCTATGTAAATATTTACGTAGCCTTGAACGGCGAAAAATAAAGGGATGTAAGTAGCGCCCACTATCCTATTTGCGTTCCCTTTTTTTTGCCGTTTTACGTAAATATTTATGCAAGATAAATTGGTGAAAGATAGGGAACGCAAATGGCAGCCGCCATAGCCACTGCCATTTGTGTACGCTGGGTTTTTTGGGGGGCGTTAGCCATGATAGGCTACGTAAATTCTTACGTAGCCTATCACAGCTGCCTGGCTGGACGCAAATGGTGGTCACTACGGCGGCCGCCATTTGCATCCGCAGCAGCCCATCCGCGGCCGGAATTCCAGCTGCGGACGGCCCTGGCCTTCTGCTCCACAGCCTGGCTGTGGAACAGAGCTGGCCATCAAGGATTCCTGGGGGGAGGACCAGATCACCTCCCCCCATCCCCACCCACCATGAAAGATTTCACTAAAAGGTAAGTGAGTGTCGTACATCCCTAGTAATTTATAAACAGGTAGATCTCCTCCTAATTGTTCCAATATTATATGCACCACTGGTTCCAATTGATCAGCAAGCTTTTGTATCCTTCTAAGACTAAGGTTGCACATTAATACTTGGTCCCCAGGCTCCAAAACTGTTGTAATCACTTTGGCATCCCATTTTTGTTTATTAGCCATTTGATGTTTTGCAGCTTCTTTAGTAGCAAGATCATAGTCATACCACAGCCCTTGTCTTAAATCTTTTACATACTGTTTATGTTACCACACCAGGTCCTTTTTCTTTAACTCCAAAACACAAATCAATAGGCAATAAGGGTTATCTACCAAACATCAAATAATATGGGGACTCTCCAGTTGTGTCATGTCTACTACAATTATAAGCATGCACCAGAGGCTTCACATATTTTCTCCAGTTAATTTTCTTCTGATCTTCTGGAGTTCCCAACATGTTTGATAGGATACGATTGAACTGTTCCACCAAATTTCCTCTGGGGTGATAGGGTGTTTTGCGTGACTTCACTCCAGTGATTTGTCTCAATTCTTTAATCAACTCAGATTCAAAAGTGGCACCTTGACCACTATGTATCCTTCTAGGAAACCCGTAGTGACTGATAAAGTTGTCCCACAACACATTAGCAGCTGTTTTGGCTGTCTGATCTTAAGTTGGATAAGCTTGTGCATATTTGGTAAAATGATCAGTTAACACTAGCACATTTCTTACTCCTGCAGAGTCTGGCTCTAAAGTTCAAAAGTCAATACAAACTAACTCTAGTGGAGAAAAGTCTGAATATTTACCAGCAGAGCTGCTTTTCTATTTTAGCCTTCCTTTTAATCTGCGCTCACAAGTCTGACACTTCTTCTCTACCTTTCTAGTCATCCTAGGCTAATAGAATCGGTCTTGAGCCATATCTATAGTTCTTTCAAATCCCATATGGCCCATTTCGTCATGAATTCCTTCTAGTGCTCTAGAGTGATGAGTATAAGGGATTGCCATCTGTTCAATTGCCTTTTCTCTCCACAGTACCTTCCTGCACAGGACTCCCTGAGCAAGGAACAGTTCGAGCCACTCATTTCAGTACAGACTTGTCTCATATTCTTCTCCTTTTTCTTCTTCTAGAATAGGCTTACATCCAGTTTCTAAGAAATGAATCACACAAACAATATATCTGCCATGTCTCTGTATCTAAAGGCAAACATTGGAGGGATCTGGTCTTTCAGGCCAAAGATTTGGATTCTCAAATGATGTTGGTATAATGTTTTCATCACACAGCAGTGTCTCTACAAACCCTGGGCTTGTAGGTTAGTACTTCCACCCCAGAATTATCTGCTTCAGTGCCTACTGTCATGAGTTTGCATAATTGCCTTACATACCTCATTGTTCCAAATACTCCACCCTTCAGGGTTAGGCTGAGCTTGAGAAAGCATTCTAACAACATGACTTTGTTGTTTCAAATTTTCCTTGTTATCTAGTATAACTTAATGTGGCCTTCTTGATAGTGCCTCTGCATCTACATTTGCTGTTCCAGATGTATAGACAATATCAAAGTTGTACAGTGACAAAGCTGCCACCTCCCTGTGACCAGCTGCATCCAGTCTTGCAGTCTTCAGCACATATGTCATCAGATTGTTGTCTGTCATCACTCTAAATTCTGCACCATATAAAAAAACCATGAAATTTATCACAAACGGCCCACTTTAAGGCAAGAAATTCTAATTTATGAACTGGATAATTGTGTTAACTAGAACTCAGTCTTCTGCTAACATAAGCAATGACCTGAGGTTTTCCATTCTGTACCTGGTACAGCTCCTAGTCCAGTGAAAGTGTGAAACTTGCACCAGTATGAAGAATATATGGAAGTTTCCAATCAGCAAATCCAAGAACTGGTGCGATGGTGAGTTTCAATTTTTAAGACCCAAAAGCATTTTGACAATTTTCATCTCCTGTACCAGCAAGGGTTTGTCTTCCATCCCATTTTTTCCCTTTTCCACTCCCAGCAAGAAGGGAATTCAGAGATTTTGCAATAACAGAATGTCTATGTACGAATCTCCAGTAATATCCAGCAAATCTAAAAATCTGCGTAATTCTTTTTATAGTAGTTGGCATGTTGTAATAGCATTGGTTCTCTCTTTATCTGGGTGAATTCCATCTTGAGAAATCACATGTCCCAAACATTTTACAGAAGTTTGAAACAGTTTACACTCTGAGGGGCCAACTTCAATCCATATTCTTGTAGTCGTTTCAGAACTTTCAAGAGACACTCCTCATGTTCTTCATGAGTGGCTGAGAAAATAATCAGATCATCTAAAAATTCTTCTATCTCATTTAGATGCATGCCATGCATGACACATTCTGTCATTCTCTGGAAAGTAGCTGGGACACTTGTTAGTACTTGTGGCATCTGCTTGAACTTAGGGATGGGCGAAAGTCCCTTAACTGTCCTCGAAGCTTGCTTTGCGGTGGGGGGGAGGCGCTTCGGTTCTCCCCCCCGAAGTTCAGGTGAGGGGGGGGAGGCGCCCTGCCTCGCCCGCCTGAAATTTAGGCTGGGGGGGAGGTGCCCCATCCCTCGCCGGCGAAATTCAGGCCGGGTAGAAGCGCCCCGTCTACCCGGCCGCGAAAAAAAAAAAGTAAAAACACACACACACACCCGTGATAGGCTACGTAACGATTTACATAGCCTATCATGGCTAGATTTCCAAAGTCAGCCGTGATAGGCTTAGGGATGGCGGAGAATTTCTCCCCGAAACTTCGGGGGGCCGAGCGCCAACGTGTTCGGCCCCCCGAACAAGTTTCGGGGAGAAATCCTCCGCACCCCCCCCGCCCCCCGCACCCCCCCGGGATGGGACTTACCTTCCCTGAATGTCCCTCCCGGCGGCGGGTCCGGCGGGCGGTTCGTCCGGTGTTCGAGCAGGGCGGGAGCGGCAGCCGGTCTTTCGACCGGCTGCCACCCCCGCCATTGCAATGAAAGAAAAAAAAAACACACACGTCCCCTGATAGGCTACGTGACGATTCACGTAGCCTATCACGGCAAGATTTGCAAAGTCAGCCGTGATAGGCTACGTGAATCGTCACGTAGCCTATCACGGGTGACTTTAAAAAAAAAAAAAAAAGTGTGTACGGATAATGGCGGCCCCCATAGGGAGCCGCCATTCCCCTTCCTTATTTGGTCGCCGTAGTCTACGTAAACATTTACGTAGACTACAGCAACTAAATAAGGAACGCGAATGGCGGCTCCCTATGGGGGCCGCCATTCGCGTACGCGCTTTTTTTTTTTTTTAAAGTTACCCGTGATAGGCTATGTGACGATTTATGTAGCCTATCATGGCTGACTTTCCAGATCTAGCCGTGATAGGCTATGTGAATCGTCACGTAGCCTATCAGGGGACGTTTTTTTTTTTTTTTTTTACTTTCGTGTTCGCGGCCGGGCGAGGTGGGAAGCCTCCTCCCCGGCCTGAATTTCGGCCAGGCGAGGCAGGAAGCCTCTCCCCCTGGCCTGAACTTCGCGGGGGGAGCAGCGAAGAGCTCCCCCCCACCGCGAACAAGCTGCGAGAAAAGGTAAGTGACTTTCGTCCACCCCTAGATAGGCTATGTAAATCGTCACGTAGCCTATCACGGCTGACTTTGGAAATCTAGCCATGATAGGCTACATAAATAGTTACGTAGCCTATCACGGGGTTGTTGTTTTTTTACCGCACTTTTTTTTTTTGCAATGGTGGCGGCGGCAGCCGGTTGGGAGACCGGCCACCGCCCCCGCCCCCGCCGAACCACCGCCGAACCGCCGCCGGGACCCGCCGCCAAGAGGGACATTCGGCCATGGTAAGTCCCATATCGGGGCGGGGCGGGGGGCCGGCAGAGAATTTCCCCACCAATTTCAGGGGGCTGAATGCGTTGGCATTTGGCCTCCCGAAGATTAGGGGAGAAATTCTCCGCCATCCCTTCTTGAACTGCCAATTTCCAAATGGTGTGGTGAAGGCCATTTTCAGGCAATCACTTGGCTTGACTGGTATCTGATAATATCCACTTTTGAAGTCCAATATGGGGAACCACTTTGCTCCTGCCAATAATGCAAATGTTTCTTCAATTCAAGGCAACGGATAAGCATCTTTTTGAGACATGCTGTTAAGATTTCTGTCATCTATCACCATTCTAAGCACTCCAGTTTTCTTACACTCCAACACCTCTGGTGAGGTGTAAGGACTGCAGGTTTCCTTGATCACAACCAATGCTACTAATTCTCTCAAATGTTGACACAGATCTTCAGAATCCTAAGGTGATACCCTTCTGGTTTGTTCTATAAAAGGCATATCACTTGTGAGCTCAGTTTTGTGTGTCACTCCTGAGACTCTTTCAAAATCAATATCATGCATAGTAAAGGTGTTGGGTGCTTCTTTATTAATGGTCTCTGCTATAACTTCTCTTTCAGCCATAGTTAAGGGAGAACCTTCAAAATCAAGGCGTAGTTTATAGACACCTTTTCTCTCTTCTATCATGGATGTTGGAATGGAAACAGATTTTACCCACTCTACTGCTTGTCCTTTAGCAATAACAGTGCAACCCTTCAAGACTATATTCCTTTCAGTCAAAAGTTTGATCCATACTCCTATTCTCATACTGGAATCTTTGCAAACTGAGTAAAAATGGCAAGTCCACCTGGTCCAGGTATAACCCCTGGGTCTTCCAGCAATATGGAACCTTCCTTTTCCACAGACGCTGTGTGTAACATTCCTGACACAGTTGTCACTTTTCCTGGGGGCAGGTTCACTGATTTTCTTCCTTGCAGGATCACCTTAGTTTCATCTTCTGTCTTTTGGCGTGCTCTTTGACTCCATAAAAGGTTACTACAAGCACCTGCCCACACTTCTGATAAGATCTTATTCAGAAATAAGCAGAATACATTGCTATGTGCAATGCTGGGGGTAACAAATTTTCTTTCATCTTTCTCCTTTTAGCCCTGCTGATACTGCATCATCTTCCAGCAATTCTCTAACCTGTACTTGCCAGGTGGAAAAATCAACTTCCCCAGTAGGTTTAGGTAGATTGCCCCAAAAGCATTTTAATTTAACCTTCATCTCTTTTGCAGATTCAGTTCCACTAGCTACTTTAAGTACCTGTTCCACTAAATGGTGTTGCATCTCTAAGGAGAGTCCTGCAGAAGGAGTGGAGGTTTCCACTAGGCCTCTGCCTGCAAAAAGGAGTGCTAGCCACTGTCTGCATACTCTTGTCTCTTATTTTCAGGGTTTTTCACTGCTGGAGTTCTAGGTAGGTTGTTAGAGAATTCCACCACAGATTTCAGTGAGGCCGAATGCACTGGCATTCGGCTCCCAAAACCCATGGCGGAATGGCCTCCCACCCCTCACCACCCCGTAGAATCCCCCCAGGATGAAGCTTACCTGGGGCAGATGTTCCAGCGGCAGTGGCTCCGGTGGTGGTGGCGGCAGCAGCTGGTCTCTTGGCCGGCTGCTGCGGCCACAAATGGCAGCCGCCGTAGCAGCCACCATTTGCATCCTGCCAGGCTGCCATGATAAGCTACGTAAGTATTTGCATAGCTGCCTTTACCGTGATAGGCTACGTAAATACTTACGTAGCCTATCACAGAAGGAGCAGCGGCGCAAATGGCGTAGCGGCCGCCATTTGAGCCCCTGCTTTTTGCCGTGATAGGCTACGTAAATACTTACGTAGCCTATCACAGCAGCCTGGCAGGATGCAAATGGCAGCCGCTACGGTGGCTGCCATTTGCGGCTGCAGCAGCCGGCCAT
Organism: Heloderma suspectum; assembly: GCF_057233095.1. NCBI lineage: Eukaryota > Metazoa > Chordata > Lepidosauria > Squamata > Helodermatidae > Heloderma > Heloderma suspectum. The sequence goes on from NC_139463.1 coordinate 91,584,315, forward strand.
GGCCAGAACTCCAGTTGCAGATGGCCCTGGCCGGCGGCTCTGTGGAGCCGCCGCGGAGCGGAGCCGGCCAGGGAGGATTCCAGGGGAAGGGATGGAACGCCTCCCCCCACCATGGATCAAAGCTGCAAAAAGGTTAGTGACTTTCATACATCCCTAGTTCTATTCAGTAAAATGAATTGAACTCCATCAATATTTGCAAAATCCTCATGCCTGCTTTGGGCTTCTAATCCCAGACTCCAAACTATTATTTGCTGTACAGGATAATCATGAACCGGTATGACCTCCCATTTCTGCTGCAGCTTTTGCAGAACACATTCTTCCCCTATACTTATAACAGAAGGAAAATCCTCAAACTCACACAGAATTATATCTTATTGTCCCACCCCCCTCACCCTCTGCAGATCAGTTATTTAACCATAGGCCCTAATGGCTCTTCTGATTTCTCCTGTAATTTCAACAGGATAAATTCCATGAACAAACACAGTTTTAAGAGGATCCAAGCCATATTTCATACAGGCATATTTCATACGATGACTAAAACATTAAAAATATTTGCCTCTGTAAAGCCTTCAAGTCCCCGTTGTTTGGGTGCCAGTTTTGTAACACTTTTCCTCAGGGTCTCTAGAGGAAGGAGAAAACAAACTTCTTCTATGCTGCAGTTTTGTTAATTGCCTAAAATGGTGGCTACTCCCTAACTCACTCTTTTACTGAGAATGTGCAGACTATTCCCTCCGAAGTCTTAAAGAAAAATATACCAGTGGGTTACACAAGCACAACTTGTGACATCACTCGTCATCATCACTGATCACAGGGCACATGTTAGGTATCAGCATTAGCTTCCAGTTTCCTGGCTTTGAGGAGTTACAGCCAAAATGAAATAGCCTTAACCTTGGTCTCAAACTGATAGGGTTTTTGATTACTGAATTTCCCTGGTTGTTGAAAAAGCAAAGCATCATCACACTGTTGGAAATCCTACCCTACTCCCAATCCATATGTATCTGTCTTCTTTCAACTTTACCTATATGATAAATAGGATTGTAATTATTTAGCTAATGGTAATCATGATTTCATTTTAAGGAACAGGATTCTAAAGTCTTGGGGAAAAGTCCACAGATAGAAGAGCCTGTGCTCTGCAGAGAGTGACCCTCCACCTGCAGAATTCGAGGACAATGGTGAGGGAGGGGGAGCTAGCGAGCTCATCCCTGCTTTCTTTTTGTCTCATCCTTACACATGATGAGAATCACTGAATACTGCTAGACGAGTGTGCATACAGTGAGACCACACATTCAGTGTAACATGTGAATATACACCCCGAGTGTGAGACAGGATCCTGGCATGTCCTTTGCTCACCACCCAGAAAGTTAGAGCAAAGATCAGGCTCCTTGTGCTACAGTTCTGCTTTCAGAAAGGTGAGGTGAGGCCCTTAGACTTCTGCTTTCCCTACTGTAGGGATGTACAAAATTGGCCTTACCTGGCTCCACCGGGTTCTGCTGGAGGGGGGATGTGCTCCGTCCCTCCCCCTGGAATCCTCGCCGGCTGGCTCCGCTCCACGGGGATTCCGTGGAGCCGCCGGCTGGCTCCACCAGCAGCCGGACATCCGGCCGCTGGCTAGCAGGGATGCAAATGGCGCCAGCCATAGCCGCTGCTGTTTGTCTCCCTGTAGTCAGCCGTGATAGGCTACGTAAAACTTCACGTAGCCTATCACGTCTGACTTTAAAACAAAAAAGCGCATACGCAAATGGCAGCGGCTACGGCTGCCGCCATTTGCGTTCCTTATTTTGGCCCATCTTAGTCTACATAAATATTTACGTAGACTAAGATGGGCCAAAATAACGAACGCAAATGTCGGCGGCCGTAGCCGCCACCATATGCATATGCACGTTGTTGTTTTTTAAAAGTCAGACGTGATAGGCTTCGTAAAGATTTACGGAGCCTATCATGTCGTTGTTTTTTTTTAACCTAGCCATGATAGGCTATGTAAATGTTTACGTAGCCTATCACGTCCTTTTTTTTTAACACTGGAAATGGTGGCGGTGGCAGCCGGTCAGAAGACCGGCTGCTGCAGCTGCCGCCGCCGCAGCCTCCGCCACAGCCACCACCACCCGGAAGATCCGCCCCAGGTAAGTCTCATCCCGGGGGAGATCCGCAGGGTGGCGGGGGAGTGGCAGGCTGTTCTGCCACGGAGTTCGGGGGAGATCCGTGGCAGAATTCTCTGCCATCGCTACCCTACTGTGCATTCCATCCCCACTGCTTCCAGATGCTCTGAGGGTCAAAGTGTATGTTACTTAAAAGATATAGCTAGTTTTTGTTCGTGTCTTGTTTTGTTTTTGTTTTTAACTCAAAGATAAGCTCATGGGATCCAGTATTGATCAGGACCCTGCAGTGCTTGGTAGGGATGGGGAAGGCGGAGGGGGCTTTAACCCTTTACCCTGTGCCTACAATTTACATGACACCTGGATTTCTGCTTGACAGTGTAAACTGGAGGGATTATGAGCTTGATACAGATTGACTTCAGCACAGGGATGCAAAGCTTAAGTCTCCCAGTCCCTTATGTTAGGTTCCCAGTCTGTGCAGCAACACGTAGTCTCACCTTGTGAGGTCACATTCCATAACTAAAGGAAGAGCCATTGCACAAAGTAGCCCTCTGTAATTCATCTGAAAACCTTGGATGATTTGCTGCATCAGAGTGAAACTGAGCATGCCCAACATAACTTTGCCAGCAGTTGCTGCTGTAGGCTTTCATTGGGGCGGGGGGGGGGGGACCACGCACATGCGAACACTGGTCAGAAATTCACCAACCAATGCAATGCTCAGCAGTAATTTTCACCAAAAATTGAAAGCAATGTATGATATGACAAGCCACAGTGTGGAATAAAAGAGGCAAAGGTGTCTATTTTCGGGAGTATTTAACTTGTGGTATGTCTGGCAATTTATATCAGATGAATTTAAAATATTGCACCATTGGAGAACCCATCAAGTAGGTTAGGGATATCAAGTTTCCACTTAATGGCTCAAGGGTATCATTTTTATAGGCAGTACAATTTTGAGGCGTATAGAAAGCAGAACCTTTTAAAAATCACCTCTACTAAAAAATACTCTGGTGCCCTTTCATATCATGTACTATAATGATCAGAAGAATAACAACCCTTTAGCAGAAAGAAAAGGAAAGATGGCAATGAATAAAATGAAATTCATCGAGGTGTAGGGGAAAGCAACTCCTCCAGAACCTCAAAATCCAGCACAGAGGGTGGGCGGCCCTATTGAATGAGCTGAGATGTGGTGGCAGTGGGGAACCTGAAAATTGTTGGGAGCACCTTCTGTCAATGGAGCCCTTCAATCTATGGAAGACAAAGCATGGATCCAACGCAAAAAGTATGTTCACCATAAAAAGGAGGTCTCAATAAGCAGGCCTTTAATGCCAAAAACAAAGGTGCTGGTGGTGCTGGTTGATCATCATCATCATCAACAACATCATCATCATCATAGTCCTCCTCCACCACCACCACTTTCTCCTCCTCCTCATATACTCCACAGAACTCATTATAATCCACAGACCTGTAAATTTAATCATTTTGAAAGTACTTTGTGGTGCAGATTAAGAAGATCCTATGAAAAGAAACGAAGTTGAATTCAAATGCTGGCAAGATTTATAGTGAATCCTATGTATTTCTCCTCAGCAGCAGATCCCATTACATTCCATGTGTCACTCTCATTAAATTCTAGGATTGTAAAGGATTGCATCCTACAGCTCATATCCTAGGTAGAGATGGGCGACAACTTTATTTAAGTTCAGTTTTCATAGGAAATTGCCCCAAATGGCTAAAATTATATGAAGGAGAAAAAGAACTGGAGTTAATAATAAATAAATATATAAATAAACTCAGGAGAAAGCAACACTGATCAATTTGGTCCATCCCTAATCCCAGCCAATACATCTCTATGGACAATGGGAAGGGGCTGTAAAATAGACTTCACTCAGCTTTGATTCAAAGCTAAAGAAGAAAACAAGGAACAAGCAATCATCTCGCTCTGTGTCTCTGTGTCTCTGTGTCTCTGCCTCTTTCCCATATAAAGTTTCTGCTATTCTCTCTTTTTAAACACTCTTCTTTAATTTGTGTGAGAAGGCTGGTCCATCAAAGGAAGTTTGAGTAAACTAAGACTAACCTTTTCTTTTTCAGACATGGATGACTGTATTACCTGTCCAGATGATCAGTATCCAAACAAGGACCATGACATCTGCATTCCGAAGATTATAACATATTTAGCTTATGAAGAACCTTTGGGGCTCAGTCTAGTCTTCAGTGGTCTTTCCCTTTCTTTGATCACAGCTCTAGTGTTGGGAATCTTTATGAAGCACCACAACACTCCTATAGTCAAAGCCAATAACCGGAACCTCACTTACACTCTCCTCATCTCCCTCCTGCTCTGCTTCCTTTCTGCATTGCTATTTATCAACCATCCTGAGAAAGGGACTTGTGTCCTCCGACAAACTGCTTTTGGCATCATCTTCTCTGTGGCCGTATCTTCCGTGTTGGCCAAAACCATCACTGTGGTTCTGGCTTTCATGGCCACCAAGCCAGGAAGCAGGATGAGGAAATGGGTGGGGAAAAGACTGGCCATCTCCATAGTCCTTGGCTGCTCCCTTATCCAAGCAGGCATTTGTGCTGTGTGGTTGGCAACCTCTCCCCCATTCCCTGATGTTGACATGCACTCATTGACTGAAGAAATTGTACTGGAATGTAATGAGGGCTCCGTGACTATGTTTTACTGTGTCTTGGGTTATATGGGTTTCCTGGCAATTATCAGCTTCACTGTGGCTTTTCTTGCCAGGAAGTTACCCAACAGTTTCAATGAGGCCAAGTTTATCACTTTCAGCATGTTGGTGTTTTGCAGTGTTTGGCTATCTTTTGTTCCCACTTACTTGAGCACCAAGGGGAAATACATGGTAGCTGTGGAGATCTTCTCCATCTTATCATCCAGTGCTGGGTTGCTTGGTTGCATCTTTTCTCCCAAATGTTACATTATTCTGTTGAGGCCTGAGCTGAACAATAGGGAAATAGTAAGGGTGAAACAGTGAAGACACCAGTGAAATTCTGGCTGTTGTATGAGTCACCCACAGCCTTTAAAAAATGTGTCCTTGGTCTACCAATTGGACCAAAATAGAAAAGAAATTGTGATTGATTTTAAGGTTTCATAGTTTCCTTTCATCACATTTTATCGTAGTCTCACTTTTGCAGCTTGGAATTCCATGTGTGGTGGGGGATGATGGATTTTTCCTTCATCTGTGAAAAAGAAACTTGTGAGATAAATTAGAATTCATTCGGTTTTACTTCTTGATCATAAATTAACAAGATTTCCAAATTTCTTCATATATAGGATGAAAAAAAACCTGACTTTTTTTAAAAAAAAAATCAGTCAACAAGTAGAGCAGTGTCAGTTCAAGAATTTGTGTGATGAGAGATGCATGCTGTTTTTGCATCTGCTAGATCTCAATTGGTAGCTTATATCATTTGGCCTCCCCCTCTGACTCTGTGGGAGTGTTCTGGTATAGGTAAACATAGGGATGGCAGAGAATTCCACCATGGATTCTAAAGTGATGGCAGAGAATTCTGCCATGGATTCTAAAGAATCCACCCCCCCCCAGAATCCGTTGGGGAATGGCCTCCTGCCCTCACCTCCCCCCCTGCAGAATCCCCCTGGGACGGCACTTACCTGGGGTGGATGCAGCAGATTCAGCAGAGGATTTGGCGGCAGTTGTGGTGGTGGCAGTGGTGGCTCTGGTGGTGGCTGGTCTCCTGGCCGGCCACGGCCGGGCTGCTGCTGCCGCCATTGCTGTCCTTGCAGCCGTGATAGGCTATGTAAGTCTTTATGTAGCCTATCATGGCTGGGGGGGGGAAACAACAACCCAGCGTATGCAAATGGCAGTGGCTACGGCGGCCGCCATTTGCATTCCGTATTTTTAACCGATTTATCTTACATAAATATTTACGTAGGCTAGAATGGCGAAAAATAAAGGAATGCAAATAGCGTCCACTATGCTATTTGCGTTCCCCTTTTTTTGCCATTTTATGATATGTAAATATTTATGTAAGATAAATCGGAGAAAAATACGGAATGCAAATGGCGGCCCCAATAGCCGCCGCCATTTGCTTACGCTGGGTATTTTTTTCCCCAGTCGTGATAGGCTATGTAAAGACTTACATAGCCTATCACAGCTGCCTGGCTGGACGCAAATGGCGGCCACTATGGTGGCGACCATTTGCATCTGCACCAGCCATTCCATGGCCGGAAATCCAGCTGTGGACAGCCCTGGCTGGCTGCTCTAAGGAGCCACCGCAGAGCAGTGCCAGCCATTGAGGATTCCTGGGGAGAGGACCGGATCACCTTCCCCTCCCCCCATCGAGGATTCCAGGGGAGAGGACCGGATCGCCTTCCCCCCCCATTGAGCATTCTGGTGGGAAGGACAGAGCGCCTCCCCCCACCACCACGAACAGAATCCGCGAAAAGGTAAGTGACTTTCGTACATCTCTAGGTGAACGAGAATCTGCCAGATGTTCCTTCCACAGTATCCTGTGGAGGCAGCCCGGTAAAGTCTCTCCTTGCATACAGGGAAGTTCCTGCTCTGTGCTGAAGTGGAAAGCTCAGTCTGCCTCCCCGATTCTCCTGGTTCTGGGTGTTTGGTGGCCACATCTGAAGAGGAGCCATCCTGGATCAGGACAGGGCCATCAATGACAATATCAGTGTACCCCAGACCTATTCTTATAATTTACTATAGATATATTCTCAGAACAATACCATATAGTTGGAGTGGTCAGACTTCAGGCATCTGGGATATAGTTTATTTCCCCCCCCCTCATTTCCCAAAGTCCACCAACCAGATGTAAAACAGTGGCTCAGGGGGTTGGAGCCATTTATATACTATTATCCATTATTTTGATAGCTTACATAACTTGCATGTAGAATACAAAATATTGCAGATGAGGAATTCATAGAATCACAGAATAGTAGGGTTGGGAGGGGCGTATAAGACCATTGAGTCCAACACCCTGCTCAATGCAAGAATCCAAGTCAGAGCAGCCCTGACAGATGGTTATCCAGCTTCATCTTGGATGCCTCCAGTGTGGGAGAGCCCACTACCTCCTTAGGGAATTGGTTCCATTGTCATACTGCTCTAACAGTCAGGAAGTTTCTCCTGATGTTCAGCCAGAATCTGGCTTCCTGTCACTTGAGCCCATTCTTCCGTGTCCTGCATTCTGGAATGATTGAGAAGAGATCATGGCCATATCTCCCCTCAGTCTTCTCTTCTCGAGGCTAAACATGCCCAGTTTGCATCCTTCTTCAAGTGTGGTGCCCAGAACTGGACATAGTACTCAAGATGAGGCCTAACCAGTGCTGAGTAGAAGGGAACTAGTATTTCACAGGATTTGGAAGCTATACTTCTATTAATGCAGCCATAGATAGGATTTGCCTTTTTTGCAGCTGCATCACATTGTTGGCTCATATTTAGCTTGTGATCTACAACAATGCCAAGATCATTCTCGCTTGTAGTCTTGTTGAGCCAAGTATCACCCATCTTGTAACTGTGCATTTGGTTTCTTTTTCCTAGGTGCAGAACCTGGCATTTATCCCTATTCAGTGTCAGTCCGTTGTTTTCTGCCCAGCACTGCAGCTATCAAAATCACTTTGAATTCTGTTTCTGTCTTCCAGGGTATTAGCTATCCCACCCAATGATGTGTCATCTGCAAATTTGATCAGCATTCCCTGCACCTCCTCATCCAAGTCATTAATAAAAATGTTGAAGACAACTGGGCCCAGAACTGTATGTAGGAATTCTTACATACAAATCTAAAAGTGTTCAGCAGGGCTGCAGAAGACCTGTTCAAAAGCAACCATCTGTCAAAAAGTGAGATGCTGAGAGACAGGTTGTGAAGCAACTAAATGCCCTCCATTTTTGTATTTAGCTTGGATTTTGGATATTACGGGATTAGATCTTGTATGTATTTGTGCATATGTATGAGTTTGTATGTGTGTTGGGGTGTGTATATAGTCACCAGTTTCAATCAAAAATTTAATAGTTTAGAGCTAAAAGGTTTAGGGAGACTATATCCATACAAAATATCAATACATACTGGTTAATGGTTAACATCTCCTTTGATGTATAAAAAAGGGAAATAGAGGGCAAAGAAAGATGTCACATTCAATTTCATATATATATATATATATATATATATATATGTAGGGATGTACAAAAATTCCACCACGGATCTCGGGGAGGCCAAATGCCAGTGCATTCGGCTGCCTGAAATCGGTGGCAGAATGGCCTGCCCCCCCACCCCCCCCACCCGGGATGAGACTTCCCTTGGGCGGATCTTCCTGGCGGCGGCGGCTGTGGCGGCCGGTCTTCCGACCGGCTGCCGCCGCCGCCATTTCCAGTTAAAAAAAGAAAAGAAAAAGTGATACGCTACGTACAGATTTACATAGCCTATCACGCTTTTTTTTTTTTAACCTAGCCATGATAGGCTATGTAAACCTTTATGTAGCCTATCACGTCTTTTTTCTTTTTTTTTAACTGGAAATGGCAGCAGCGGCAGCCAATCGGAAGACCAGCCGCTGCAGCCGCCACAGCCGAACCGCCGCCGGAGGTGCCACCGGAGCCGCCGCCAGAGCCGCCGCCACCGCCTGGAAGATCCGCCCCAGGTAAGTCTTGTCCCGGGGGGGGGGGCAGGCCGTTCCACCACCGATTTCAGGGGGCAGAATGCACTGACATTCGGCCTCCCCGAGATCCGTGGTGGAATTCTCTGACATCCCTACTTAACTGTGTTATTATATGCAGATGACACAGTCATTCTCTCACAGTCACCTCTTGGCCTGAAGAGAGCATTACGGGCTTTGGCCCAACACTGCTATGATGAACATCATATCAATTATCAATAAACAAAAGTAATGATGTCTGCCAAAAGACCAAAGCTATACAAGTGGTCTGTCAACAATCACAAAATAGAGCAGGTTGAGTTCTTTAAATATCTAGGAGTTGTCTTCCAAGGCAATGGAGGATGGAAGACACATGTGGACTTTGTCAGCCCATCAGCCCACAGGAGTGTTTGTGCTAAATTAAAGTTTTTTCTCACCAGAGGTGGCCACTACATTCCAGCGGCATTAAAGCTTTTTAAGGCCAGAGTGATAAGCCAACCTCTGGACCAGACTCTATTTTTTCTACCCTTGAAGTAGCTCAATCCAAATTTTTGAGGGCCATCCTTCAAGTGCCATGGTGCCTTTCCAGTACAATTCTACATTCCGGAGGCTGGACTTGAAAAGGTTGAAACCAGGGCCTGGCTCACAATTTTTAACATCTGTCTGAAGCTTATTTTTCCCCCAGTTGGCGTAGCCCAACTAATTCTTTATGATAGTGTATTGGCCCAAGGAGCATAGCCAAGGCATTTATAGAATTAGAGGTGCCTAGAGTTTCATAATGCTTAAGTTCATTATTGGTTCAATTCCCATGCTAGCAAGCCTCTGAACATGTGCAGATGAGTCAAAAGGCCAATAACAGCCTTCTCAGAACATTCCTTGCTAATGAGGAGAATGTCTTCTCCTCAGTGATGTGCCTGAGAAGCAGAGTTTGTTTACCTTAAAGCTGTAGATGGCTATGCTTGAAAACCAAGTGCTGTTAGTTTATGCTGAGAACAAATGCTAGGGGCAGGTGCTGCTGCTATGCTGCCTCATGGCTAACATGTATTACATAAAACTCATTTGACCCAATGGCTCGTGGTTCAGAGAAGCTGTCTGATCCAACCATTGAGTACACCTGTGTGCTGTAAGTTACCCAATAAAGTACTCCTTCTAAGTAAATCTTTGAGTCTGATTTATCACTATCTTGGCACCTCTAAATTAAGAGTTTGAAGCCTACAGCTGGGGCAATACTGATGGTTTTCAATCCTCATGGTCCAATAAACGATATCAAAAGCTACAGTTCTACAGCTTTTCCCCTGACAACCTCATCCTGATGGGATACGAGGCAGCCAGGGGGCTACTTAGACAACGTCTCACCAACATAGACCATCAGCAGGATTTAGGATCAATCCCCAATCCCGGCCTTTATGAGAATGCTCTGGCCTTCTAATCTGGCAAAATATCTTGTTACACTCTCAGTTCAAAGATATTGTAGAGCCTTCACATTCGCCCGAGGTAACTCACTTCCCTCAGCCGTCCTTGAGGGCAGATATAGAAAAGTCCCTTATCATGAACGTAACTGCCCATGTGGATCAGGGGAGATCGAAACAGTGTCCCATGTTCTCCTATATTATTCTTTTTATCGGGATGCATGTAGAAGTTTTATTGAACCATTTTTAGTTAAATCACCAGGACATCCAGACACTTTTCATGTTTATTTGCTTCTTTCTGATGTAAAAGCACATTTCACTCTTAATGTTACCAAATTCTGTTGTTACGAAGTATGCTGTAATTTACATAGACATGCATATCACATACATGTAAACCAAACACATACCTGAGGGATCTTTTGGCATTGAACTCTGGGTGCTTAGGAAAACCTGATACCCCCCCTCAAAAAAAAGTTAACAGAGTCAGAGACCACAACAAGATCTTTGAAAGCAATTCTTTATTTTAAAGAGGAATTTAAAATGAATTCAAATCACACTTCAGGGGAATTAGAACTATTTGGGGAATTAGAATCATACATGAACACCCAGAAGGTTAAAGACAAGCATTTAAAGTCAATAGTGAAGTACACTAGGATGCATAGGAACTCGTGTGTGTGTGTGTGTGTGTGTGTGTATGTGTGGAAAGGGGGAGAAAGGGGGGAGGAACTTTCAGCTTGGGATTGTTTGAATGGGGGAGTGACAGACTGTTTGGTGGGACTGAGAGTTTTAGAGGAATTGCAGGGTTTGGGGAGAAAGTGGATGAAGAAACAGCCAAAGCCTAGGAATTTTGGAGTTTGGTATTGAGTGGAATATTAGGAAAAGGGAAGGAAAAAGAGAAGGGGAAGAAAAGATGATGCAAGGAGTTACCTCTCCTTATCTGGCTTGTGAAGTGATGGGAAGCTCTGTTGAGTTCCTTTTCTGGGAAAGAAGGGGAGAAAGAAGGGGAGAAAAGGGGGGTTGCTCTTCTGAGCAGAAAGGATGGAAGGAGTCCTCTTTCCTTCTTTTCCTCACTGCTTGTTCTATGAATTTGGGTTGCTGTTTTTATCCTTTTTCTCTCAGGATGTAATAATCAAAATAAAACAAAACAAGTCTTTCTGCCAAGATTACTCAAGGATGTTGTAAAATGGATTTTTAGGTGTCATACATTAAGGTTAGAAAGAAGACAATGGGGCTCTCTTTCTTTCCTGATATGAGGAAAGGATGGGAGTTGATGGGTGCATATTTCTGGCTTTCACAGGTCCAGGTGAGCAAGATAGCCTGGGGGAATTTGGTCATGGTCTTAAGCAAAGGTGACAAAAGAGTCATGTAGGCATGCTTGCTTACACCATATTGGGTTTCGTACAGCTTTAAAAGGCATTGAATTCTGTTTTTTTCTTTCTATTTGTCTTAAACAGGAAGGTTAGAAATCAGCATAAAATATTTTCATGGTGGGGGCTTCTGTAGTTGTTGTCCTGAGGCAAAATCTGAAATTTGCAAGTGTTAACTGAGAAATTAAGGCGATAAAAGCACAGTGGCTGGCCAGAAAGTTTATGTCAGAAGTCTGCATTTCCTCGTGAGTCGTGCAAGGCCTTAACATCTTATGGGACCTGTTTTTCTGCCCTTCTCCAAGACCAAAAAACTTTAGTCCCCATCCAGATACAGGCCACATTTTCCCAGATCAGCAAAATTTTGGGGTACCTCGTAACACTGTGCAGCAGCGATTAAAATATGCCAGGCCTTAATTTGAGGTTTTATTACATATAACTTGTGCTATGTGCTCTTCCTCAGTTTCATAATTGTTATTTTCTATGGATTTTGTATAATGTTGTAAATCTATTTTGCTGGTCAATTGACCATAATAAATTATAAGTTACTACTATGTAATACATAAATTCCCCATGGCAAGCCATTAATCTTAAGTATGTTAATTTTACCCCAAGTACTTAAATTAAGCAATCAGTTAATAGAATCAGATGATGAGTTTCTACCCTTTTCAGTATTGCAGTTTAGATATCATTTGCCATCTACCAATATACATTGGCAATAGGAATGTAGGAATCAACTGTTGCAGGAATTAACTGGTTCTTTACAGAAAGCTAAGCCTACAATAGCTATTTATACAAGTTTGCTGGGATGTAGTAAAGTAAATGTTCGGAAGGTTGTCTTAGCTTCCATATGTATTATTTCTGTAGACTTAAAACTCAGCCTGATTCAAGAAAAATATGTTTTGTATAGATTCGAGGCTTGTTGAGAAGAAGCTGGCTAGCTGTGCTAGATGGTGGTTATGTGATGAGGACAATGGCTCACTGAGGCATATGATGTGGGCATATCCTGTAGTGGCTTCTTTTTGGTTGGAAGTTATTGGTCAAAAAAAATTGTTCCTGGAAAAGCTGTGATGATAGCAAATGTAAGCAAACTTTTATATTATGTGCATGTGATCTGGGAAAGAAAAGATGGATCTGGGGATTAAGAGATGGGCAGCAAATGTGGAGACTGAGAGAACTTTCTGCTCGCAAAGACAATTCAAGCTTGGAAGGAAAACCAGCCATCATCTATTACTCACTGCTCTTGCTACATTCGAGTGTATCTCATACAATCATCAAAGTTGTATGGATGCCTGTTAAGATATATGACTGCTTTAGGGATGTCGGAGAATTTCTCCACGAATCTCCGGGAGGCCAAATGCCAACGCATTTGGCCCCCTGAAATTGGTGGGGAAATTTTCCGACACCCCCCCGCCCCCCCCCCAGGATGGGACTTACCTCGTGCAATGTCCCTCGCAGCGGCGGGTCCTGGCGGCGGTGGTGGACGGTCTTCCGACCAGCTGCCGCCGTCACCATTTCCAAGTAAAGTAAAAAAAAAAAAAAAGTGATAGGCTACGTAAAGAATTGCGTAGCCTATCACGACTAGATTTTCAAAGTCAGCCGTGATAAGCTACATAAAACTTTACATAGCCTATCATGGCTGACTTTGAAAAAAAAAAAGTGCGTACACAAATGGCGGCGCCCATGGGCGCTGCCATTTGGGTTCCTTATTTGGGCACGGGTACTCTACGTAAAGATTTACATAGAGTATGGCGAAAATAAGGGCAATGCAAATAGCGTTGCCCTTATTTTTGCCGTAGTCTACATAAATCTTTAGGTAGACAACCCGTGACCAAATAAGGAATGCAAATGGCGGCGCCCATGGGCGCCACCATTTGCGTACGCACTTTTTATTTTTCAAAGTCAGCCATGATAGGCTACGTAAATGTTTACGTAGCCTATCATGGCTGACTTTGAAAATCTAGCCATGATAGGCTACGTAAATCTTTACATAGCCTATCACGTTTTTGTTTTTTCTTTACTTTTTTCTTTCGCGGCCAGAGAGGCGGGGCGCTCCCCCCTGGCCAGAATTTTGGTGGGGAGGGATGGGGCGCTTCCCCCCGGCCAGAATTCTGGCGGGGGGGCAGGGCTCCTCCCCACCTGTCAAGAATTTCAGGGTGAGAAACGGAGCGCCTCCCCCCCAAAAAAAACCCTGAGGGACCAGGTAAGGGACTTTCGTCCATCCGTACAGCTTATATAGGATATATGTTTGAAATGGAAGTGTTAAATCCTTTTTTGCCTCTCTTTCTGTTCTTTTCTTCTTCCCTACACTGAGGGAAATGTTAATGATTTCTATTGATATTTTTTATGATATGATTAACCCCCTTCTTTTTTCCTTCATTCTTGTTGTTGCTTTTGCCATACATACATACATATATACACACATACATACATACATACATACTCTCTCTCTCTCTCTCTCTCTCTGTATATATATATATATATATATATATATATAAATATTGTTGTTGTTGTTGTTGTTGTTGTTGTTGTTCAGTCATTCAGTCGTGTCCGATTCTTCATGACCCCATGGACCATAGCACGCCAGGCCTTCCTATCCTGCACTCTCTCCCGGAGCATGCTCAAGTCCATATTCATTGCATCATAGGGATGGACAAAAGTCCCTTACCTGTCCTCGAAGCTTGCTTCGCGGTGGGGGGGAGGCGCTACGGTTCTCACCCCGAAGTTCATGCGAGGGGGGGAGGCGCCCCGCCTCGCCCGGCCGAAATTCAGGCTGGGGGGGAGGTGCCCCATCCCTCACCGGCGAAATTCAGGCTGGGTAGAAGTGCCCCGTCTACCCGACCGCGAAAAAAAAAGTAAAAAAAAACACACCCCCGTGATAGGCTACGTAACGATTTATGTAGCCTATCATGGCTAGATTTCCAAAGTCAGCCATGATAGGCTACGTAAATCGTTATGTAGCCTATTACGGGTGACTTTGAAAAAAAAAAAAAAGAGCGTACGCAAATGGCGGCCCCCATAGGGCGCTGCCATTTGCGTTCTTTATTTGGTCCCTGTAGTCTACGTAAATAGCGTTGCCCTTATTTTCGCCGTAGTCTACATAAATCTTTACGTACACTACAGCGACCAAATAAGGAACGCGAATGGCGGCTCCCTATGGGGGCCGTCATTTGCGTATGTGCTTTTTTTTTTTTTTTTAAGTCACCCGTGATTGGCTACGTGACGATTTACGTAGCCTATCACGGCTGACTTTGCAGATCTAGCCATGATAGGCTACGTTAATCGTCACGTAGCCTATCACGGGAGCGTTTTTTTTTTAAACTTTTTATTTTGCGGCCGGGCGACGCGAGGCGCCTCCTCCCCAGCCTGAATTTCGGCCGGGCGAGGTGGGAAGCCTCCCCCCCGGCCTGAACTTCGGGGGGAGAGCAGCGAAGCGCCTCCCCCCCCACAGCGAAAAGCTGCGAGACCAGGTAAGTGGCTTTCGTGCACCCCTAGTTTTTACTGACTGTATGGAGCTTCTCCATCTTTGGCTGCAAAGTACATAATCAATCTGATTTCGATATTGACCATCTGGTGATGTCCATGTCTAGAGTCGCCTCTTGTGCTGTTGGAAAAGAGTGTTTGCTATGATCAGTGTGTTCTCTTGGCAAAACTCTATTAGCCTTTGTCCTGCTTCATTTTGTACACCAAGGCCATGCCTGCCTCTTATCCCGGTGATTTCTTGACTTCCTACTTTAGCATTCCAATCCCCTATGATGAAGAGGAAATATTTTTGGGGTGTTAGTTTTAGAAGGTGTTGTAGGTCTTCACGGAACCAATCAACCTTAGCTTCTTCAGCCTCAGTGGTTGGGGCATAGACTTGAATTACTGTGATGTTGAATGGTTTGTCTTGGATTCGTACTGAGATCATTCTGTCGTTTTTAAGATTGTACCCCAGTACTGCCTTTCCCACCCTTTTGTTGACTATGAGTGCTACTCCATTTCTTCTAAGGGATTCTTGCCCACAGTAGTAGATATGATGGTCACCTGAATTAAATTTGCCCATGCTTGTCCAGTTTAGTTCGCTGATTCCCAAGATGTCGATGTTCAGTCTTGCCATCTCATGTTTGACCACCTCCAGCTTACCTTGATTCATTGATCTGACATTCCAGGTTCCTAAACAATATTATTCTTTACAGCATCAGATTTTCTTTTCACCACCAGACATATCCACAGCTGAGTGTCCTTTGGCTTTGGCCCAGCCGCTTCACTCTTTCTGGTGCTACTTGGAAATACCCTGTGCTTTTCCACAGTAGTATATTGGACACCTTCCGACCTGAGGGGCTCATCTTCTGGCATCATCTCTTTTAGCCTTGTGATACGTTCCATGTGGTTTTCCTGGCAAGAATACAGGAGTGGGTTGCCATTTCCTTCTCCAGTGGACCACATTTTGTCAGAACTCTCTGCCATGACCTGTCCATCTTGGGTGGCCCTGCACGGCATAGCTTATGGCTTCACTGAGTTACGCAAGCCCCTTCACCACAACAAGGCAGTGATCCATAAAGGGGATATATATATATATATATATATATATATATATATATATATATATAATTAAATTTATTAATCGCCCATCTGGCTGGTCACCCATGTACAACATACAATAAAACAGTTTAAAACAATAAAATTCTACAATAAAATCATTTTCTAAAATACCCTAATCCACCCCAAATGCCTGCCTGAACAACCACGTTTTTAATGCACGACGGAAGCTCATTAAAGAGGAGGCATGACGGAGTTCAATAGGGAGGGAGTTCCACAAATTGGGGGCCACCACAGAAAAGGCCCTCTCCCTCGTCCCCACCAGTCTAGCTGTCCTGGCTGATGGGACAGAGAGAAGGCCATCCGTGGCTGATCTTCTTAAGCGGCCTGTCTGGTGCTGCTGGAGGTGCTCCTTAAGATAGGCTGGGCCGGAACCATATAGGGTTTTAAAGGTCAAAACCAACACCTTGAATTTGGCCCGGAAAACAACTGGTAACCAGTGCAACTCCTTCAGCACTGGAGTGATGTGATCTCGCCGCAAGGTGCCTTCAATCAGGCGATCCACTGCATTCTGTACCAGCTGCAGTTTCAGAACTGTCTTCAAGGGTAACCCCACGTAGAGCACATTACAGTAGTCTAAACGAGAGGAGACCAGGGCATGTACTACCAATGGAAGCAGATGGTCAGGAAGGAAGGGGCGTAGCCGCCGTATCAGATGGAGTTGATAGAGTGCTGTCCAGCTTACAGCTGACACCTGAGCCTCCATGGACAGCTGGGAGTCCAAAATGACCCCCAGGCTGTGGAGCTGGTCTTTCAAGGGTAGCCGTACCCCATTCAACACCAGGTCAGCATCCCCCAGCCTCCTGTTGTCTCCCACCAAAAGTACCTCGGTCTTGTCAGGGTTCAGCTTCAGCTTATTCCTCCCCATCCAGCCACTCACCATCTCCAGACATTTGGACAGGGGTTCTACGGCCAACCTTGGTGAAGATTTGAATGAGAGGTAGAGCTGCGTGTCATCCGCATATTGATGACACTGCACCCCAAACCTCCTGATGATAGCCCCCAGCGGCTTCACATAGATGTTAAATAGCATCAGGGAGAGGATGTAACCCTATGGCACCCCACAAATAAGTGGCCACGGGTCCAAAACCTCCTGTCCCTGTGCTACCCTCTGGTACCTGCCGAAGAGGAAGGACTGTAACCACCGCAATACGGTATCTCCAATGCCCAACCACTCCAGGCGGTCCAGGAGGATACCGTGGTCAACGGTATCAAAAGCTGCTGAGAGGTCGATGAGAACAAGGAAGGAGCATTCACCCCTATCCAGAGCCCTCCTCATATCATCTACCAAGGCCGTTTCTGTCCCATGCCCAAGCCTGAAGCCCAACTGAAATGGATCTAGATAATCAGTTTCTTCCAAGTGTGCCTTTAACTGCACCGCCACCACCCACTCAATCACCTTGCCCAAAAATGGCAGATCTGAGACTGAGCGAAAGTTGTTCAGAACTTGAGGATCCAAGGAGGGCTTCTTTAAGAGCGGTCTTATCACTGCCTCCTTGGAGGGCTGTTAGCATCACTCCCTCCCCAAGGGAGGCGTTCACCACCGCCCTGATCCCCTCACCCAGTCTCTCTCTGCAGCCCATAATGAGGCTGAATATATGAATATATCTATGATTGGAAAGTCTACCCTTTGTGGTTCCTGGCTTTGTGGAGCATGAGCCAACCTGAGATAGCCTTAAGTCTGGTCTTCAGCTAGCAGGGCCACATCTACATGGGGCTTTTACTCTGGTTCTACTCCACTTCTAAATTGATAGTGTCAGGTGCACACTGCTCTCTGTAGCCCAGAGTTCTTGCCCTCAAGGCAGGGGCATGAGGACAGCAGAGGAGTGAATATGTCTACCCAGAAGTAACTCCTTGCCTTCAGTTCCACTTTGCCAGCCCTGCTGCTTTAAAACTCTGCAGCTATGAAGGAGCACAGCTGAGAAACGCTGGATGCCTGTTGATTTGAAGCTGTATGTCAAGGGCTCCTTGGAGGCCTCTCTCAGTCTAATCCAGTAGCCAAGTCCAGACACAGACGAAGGGATTCCTTTCAAAGCTTTATTCTTCTTTTACAACTTAACAACTATACCGTTTGCAACTAGATCTGAGCAGCACCGAACCTATGCCCTAAGTTGGAACAGTTGGTCCCCATTTGAAAGGGAATTACTGGCAGACCCCTGAACTTAAGGACTAGGGAGAGTCCCTCCCCTTTTCCCTTGGATCCTCTGGGCGCAGCCGTTGTTTGCGCACCAACCCGGCACTCCGCCTCCTTTCCACGCCCTCCATCTGGTGCCGCTCTCTGTGTCAGCGTCGCGCATCCACCAAGTTTGCTATCCACTCTCTGTTACTCCCTGGACTGCTATCTAAGCTAGGAATGTTGGTGGGAGGAATCTCCGTCAGCTGTTGGCCCTGGGAAAGAGGAGCGCGCTCCCCTCCCAGGAGCGACTGCTCTTCCTCAGAATCAGAACTACTCTGGGATTCTATGGGCTCAGTGTCCACCCTGACACTGTACAGCTAAGAAAGGGTGATTGCCAGGGTGGATGATTTTCCTTAACATGTACCCAGAAGCACTTCACTGAGCCTGTGTTTGTTGGGGGTGGGGGTTTTAATTGGGTAGTTAATATACATCAAAGTCAATGTGCTAGTTGCTCTCTCTCCTAGCTGGCTCTGCACTCTCTGCTCTCAGCACCTCTTGCACTCCTGCTCATTCTGCTCAGTCTTGGGGCAGTGGTGGTTACCTGCTTGTTGACCGACCTCATATATGTGTGTCTATGTGGGGGATGTGGGTTTGCCTGAACATCTCCTCATAAGCAAGTCATCCACTGCCCTTGCTTGAACATGCGAGGGAAGGGGAGCAAGCCTCCGCTCATTGGCTGCCTCACACCTATGCAGTTGCTGATGTTTATTTCTACTTGTGGTGGGACTCACCCACCCCACCCCATCCCACCACAACTACTGTGGCTTCAGTTCCCCTATACACCACAAAAGCGGAGGAATACGGCACTGTGTGTACCATTGGAAGAGCTAATTTGATTCTGTGAAAATGCGGATTTTGCCCAAATCACTTCACAAAGTGTTTCCGTTTAGATGGGCCCCAGGTTTTTGTTTGTTTGTCTGTTTTAAAATCTCTGAATAAAGTTGCCTTCCTCCAATTTGCTGTTGTTACTTTCTTGCTATGTGTGAATGTAACCCTACATGTCTCTTCCTGTTTTATTAATGACTATTCCATTAAAGTCTTCCAGGTGACAAATAAGTTTTCTTCAACATTTCACAGAGAACACATACTTTGAGCAGGTACCTTTTTTTCCTGCCAATCTGTAATTATAACAATGACTATGATTAGTCATATTCCTTCTTGAGGACCCTGTCACTGCACTGCAGGAAAATTGTAGGACATTTTCAGGTAAACTAAGAGTGAAGAAAAGATGTTGAATCTATTCACCTGACTGTTCCTACCTGGGTACAGGGACTAGTGAGAGGCAAGGTTCCATCACCCTGGTTTCTGATCATTTTGGGTTTATATTCCAGGCTGAGGAGAAGAATATGTGTAGAATGGATCGCTAGTCTGGTGTAGTATTTGAAGTTCTAAGAGTAGTAGGGAAACATTAAGAAGGGAGACATCAAAAGAAGATTTGCATTTAGGATGGTGATATTACTGAGTTTGCTGCAGATGCTGCAGGTTTGTACGGCACACATATTTCATACAATGAAATGTCGCGCTGGTGATCCTCTCACTATTCTTCACAGGTATTTTCAACCCGGTGATTTCATCATTGGCGGGATTACTTCTCAGATCTTAATGCCAGAGGAACTGTATGACTTTGAACAACACCCTCGTGAACACCTGATTGGAGACAGTCTGTAAGAATTTTTCCCCTTTCCATAATGAATATCTGTCTACATTGGCCAGGCCTATAGATTAACTTTAGCTACAGCAGCACATGAACTGATTTTTTTCCAGGAAGAGTTTAAATGAGTGCACACATATTCATCCTTATTCCTTTTCTTTACTGTGCTTCTGAAAAGGGCAGAAGCAACTGCTTCTGTTGTCATCCATGACCACAAAAGAATGTAACCAGCAGTACCTAATTTTTCAAGCATGACGGATGGAGATTTTGCTGGGACCAGAGTGATAAATATTAGGATTTACTGTCTTAAAAAAAATGAATTAGTATTCTTTGATTTTGCTGTAAGAGCTGCAATGTTCAAAGAAACCTTATGTATAATAACCGAGAGAACAATATGACAAAAAATGTGTTTTACTTGGAAGGAAAACTTATATTATTGACTGTTGTGCACTATAGAGACATGAAGTGTTAAAGCTCAACAGCACACTCCTGACCATGTCTATTCCAAGGTAAACCCCACTGAGTTCAATGGGATGTACTCCCAGATTGTGTGTGTGTGTGTGTATGTGTGTGTCAGATAGCACCTAAACCATCAGCTTTGCCCTAAATTTATTTGTTTTGCCATTGTCATTGTTCTCTCCTCCACCAATTGACCTGGACATGACATACTGGAGGTAGCATGTAGCCATCAGGACTAGTAGCCATTGAGAGCCTTATCCTCCATGAATCTGTCAAATTCCCCTTTAAAGCCATCCAAATTAGTGGCCATAACCACATCTTGTGGCAGAGAATTCCATAGTTTAACTATGTGCTGTCTGGAGAAGTACTTCTCATTATCAGTTCTGAATCTCCCACCTGACGTTCATGCCATGAGCCTGGGTTCTAGTATTATGGAAGAGGGAGAAAAATGTCTACATCCTCCATACCATGCATAACTTGTACACCTCTATCTGTCTCCATTTACTGGCCTTTTCTCTAAGCTAAACAGTCCAAGACAAGGTTATATTTGTTGTTGTTAACCCAATAACAGTACATGGGATATTTGAGGATAGTTTCTCCTTCAAAAAAAAGCCAAGCCATCTGGGCTCAATGAGATGACAGATCACACCCAGGTGGGTGTTTAGGCAAATGGTTCCTGGAACACACTGCAGCTTATAGAAAGCACAGTGGCTTGTTTAACGCATGGTGATGATGAGAACTGGCCAAATGTAACCTGTCATCAAAGGGAACTTGCTGCAGCCACTTGATCATGTTATTTTCACCTTTCTGAAGTTCTGACCTGAACTTCAGATTATATTCAACATGTGGCTGCATCATAGATTTCCATAAGGCAGTACAATACTGGCAGCTTTATTTTAGATTCCTTTCCTAATTATGTCAAACATAGAATTTGCCTTATTCACAGCAGGTGCACACTAGATGAAAATCATCATCAAGCTGTCCACCACAACCCCAAGATCTCTTTCTTGGTCAGTCACCCCTAGCTCTGTTCCCATCAGCTGATATGTGAAGTTGGGATTTGGGGCACAACTGTAGAGATATTTGTCTCTTTACACTTGCTTATGTTGAGCCACTTTTCCCAATTGGTTGCCCATTCTCCCAGTTTGGTGAGGTCCTTGGAGCAATTCGCAATAGCCCCAAAAGGAGCTTTTTCTTCTTTTAACCACCCTTAATAATTTGTGTCCATAAGCAGACATACGTGTTTTTGGTACATATTTTTCTACATACATTAACTAAGATAGCGTGGTGAGTGCCATCTTCTGAAATAGAACCCTTTTGTGCACAACTCTGTAACAGATGGTCTTGATGGAGCACTACTCTCTAGAAACAGTTTTACTAAGAGCAAAGTCTTACTTTGATGTAACAGACACATCTCATTGCAGTGTACTTGCTAAGAACTACCAGCATGCATTAGCTTTGGTATATGCTGTGAAAGAGATCAATGAAAACCATCATATCTTGCCCAACATCACCTTGGGCTTCCACATTTATGATAGCTACAGTTCTGGACAGTGGACCTACCATATCACAATGGAACTTCTATCAACACACAGCAGATTTATCCCAAACTATAAGTGTGGCATCCAGGACAAACTGATGGCTGTCATTGGGGCTCTTTACTCTGCAACCTCCCTCCACATGGCAAACATCTTGGGCACCTACAAAGTTCCACAGGTAGGATGTGTGTGAGTGAACATGAGTTGTGTTCAGTGATTTAAACTTACTTCTCCTTTCCCAAGAGATGTGATTTTGTGCAACTGATACAGAGAAGGGCATTTTGAGACTAATATGCAGATGTGCAAATGAGGCATAAACAAAGTTACTTTTGGGGGGGGCACAGTACTATAGTCCCTTCATGGATCACTGCCTTGTTGTGGCGAAGGGGCTTGCATAACTCAGTGAAGCCATAAGCTATACTGTGCAGGGCCACCCAAGATGGACAGGTCATGGCAGAGAGTTCTGACAAAATCTGGTCCACTGGAGAAGGAAATGGCAACCCACTCCAGTATTCTTGCCAAGAAAACCCCATGGAACGTATCACAAGGCTAAAACATATGACACCAGAAGATGAGATCCTCAGGTCAGAAGGTGTCCAATATACTACTGGGGAAGAGCAGAGGGAATTTCCAAGTAGCACCAGAAAGAGTGAAGCGGCTGGGCCAAAGACGAAAAGACACTCAGCTGTGGATGTGTCTGGTGGTGAAAAGAAAATCGGATGCTGTAAAGAACAATATTGTTTAGGTTCCTGGAATGTCAGATCAATGAATCAAGGTAAGCTGGAGGTGGTCAAACATGAGATGGCAAGACTGAACATCGACATCTTGGGAATCAGCAAACTAAAATGGACAAGCAAGGACAAATTTAATTCAGGTGACCATTATATCTACTACTGTGGGCAAGAATCCCTTAGAAGAAATGGAGTAGCACTCATAGTTAATCGAAGGGTGGGAAAAGCAGTACTGGGGTACAATCGCAAAAACGACAGAATGATCTCAGTACGAATCCAAGACAAACCATTCAACATCACAGTAATTCAAGTCTATGCCCCAACCACTGAGGCCAAAGAAGCGGAGGTTGATCGGTTCTATGAAGACCTACAACACCTTCTAGAACTAACACCAAAAAATGATGTCTACTTCATCATAGGGGATTGGAATGCCAAAGTAGGAAGTCAAGAAATAACCAGGATAACAGGCAAGCATGGCCTTGGTGTACAAAATGAAGCAGCACAAAGGCTAATAGAGTTTTGCCAAGAGAACACGCTGATCATAGCAAACACTCTTTTCCAACAGCACAATAGGCGACTCTACACATGGACATCACCAGTTGGTCAATATCGAAATCAGATTGATTATGTACTCTGCAGCCAAAGATGGAGAAGCTCTATACAGTCAGTAAAAACAAGACCTGGAGCTGACTGTGGATCAGATCATGAGAGTCTTATTGAAAAATTTCAGCTTAAATTGAAGAACGTAGGGAAAACCATTCAGGTATGACCTAAATCATATCCCTTATGAATATACAGTGGAGGTGAGGAATAGATTTAAGGGATGAGACCTGATAGACAGAGTGCCTGAGGAACTATGGATGGAGGTCCGTAACATTGTTCAGGAGGAAGCAACTCAATCCATCCCAAAGAAAAAGAAATGCAAAGAAAGCAAAGTGGCTATCAGATGAGGCTTTCCAAGTAGCTGAGGAAAGAAGGGAAGCGAAAAGCAAGGGAGAAAGGGGAAGATATATCCAACTGAATGCAGAGTTCCAGAGAATAGCAGGAAAGACAAGAAGGCCTTCTTAAATGAACAATGCTGCACAGTAGCCCCCCTGTTATTTATTTTTTAAACAGATTCGTTAGTTAGAGTCCTTGACCATCCTGACTTTTGTCCACGTAAGGTAACTAACAGGCACTTAACTGTAGGGATGTATGAAAGTCACTTACCTGTTCACGGATTATGTTGATGGTGGGGTGGAGGCGTTCCGTCCCTCCTCCCAAAATCCTTGCCGGGGGGGGAGGTGCTCTGCTTCTCCCCCCCAAAATCCTGGCCGGCTGGCTCCGCTCCGCAGGGATTCTGCGGAGCTGCCAGCTCCGCCAGCAGCCAGACATCCGGCCACTGGCTAGCAGGGATGCAAATGGCGGCGGCCATAGCCACCGCCGTTTGCGTCCCTGCAGTCAGCCATGATAGGCTACGTAAATGTTGACGTAGCCTATCACGTCTGACTTAAAAAACAACAACAACACGCGTACGCAAATGGCGGCGGCCACGGCCGCCGCCATTTGCGTTCCTTATTTTGGCTTGGAGAAATTCTCCACAAATCTCTGGGAGGCCGAATGCCAACGCATTCGGCCCCCCGAAATTGGTGGAGAAATGGTCCGCCCCCCCGCCCCCCCGGGATGGGACTTACCTTGGTCGAATGTCCCTGGCGGCAGCGGCTCCCGGCAGCGGTGCAGCGGCGGCGGTGCGGCGGTGCGGCGGCCATGTGGCAGCGGCGCGGCGCCGGTGCCGCGCCGCTGCGGTGCCGGTGCGGCAGCACGGTGGCGGCCGCCGGTCTTCCGACCGGTGGCCGCCGCCGCCATTTCCAGCGTAAAAAAAAAGTGATAGGCTACGTAAATCTTTACGTAGTCTGTCATGTCTGACTTAAAAAAACAAAAACGCACGTACGCAAATGGCGGTGGCTACGGCCGCCGCCATTTGTGTTCCTTATTTTTGCTGTCTTAGACTACGTAAATATTTACGTGACTAAGATGGGCCAAAATAAGGAACGCAAATGGCGGCGGCCGTAGCCACCGCCATTTGCGTACGCACGTTGTTGTTGTTTTTTAAAGTCAGACGTGATAGGCTACATAAAGATTTACGTAGCCTATCATGGCTGAATACAGGGATGCAAACGGCGGCGGCTACGGACGCCGCCATTTGCGTCCCTGCTAGCCAGTGCCTGGATGTCTGGCTGCTGGCGGAGCTGGCCGGCGGCTCCGCGGAATCCCCGCGGAGAGGAGCTGGCCGGCCAGGATCCTGGGGGAGGGACAGAGTGCCTCCCCCCCAGAAGAACCCGGCGGAGCCAGGTAAGGCCAATTTCGTACATCCCTATATGTCTTAAAAGAGGTATATAGGGAAATAAATTGCATTCCCATTTTTGGTCAAGTAGATTAGCACAGATAACACAGATTTACATTGCAATAGTGGTGCAGCTATGGCTCGATCTTGGGGACAAAGTCCAGGACACTGCTGCCTAGGAACCTCCGAAGTGGCCATGTGGAGAATGGCAGGTGATGAGGGCATCAGGACGGCAGAAGCATTTCATTCTGGTAGCCATGCTGGTGCTATGATTTAAGTGAGTTCAAAATGCAAAATGCCCATGCTCAGAGTATTTTTTCAATAGGACCGCCATTTTATTGTCGTTGTTGTACTAATATATGAGAACTATAAAAGACATTGTAAAATATGGAATGGGGGCGATGTTACTTGTCTGCTTCACAAATGTAGAAATACCATGGCCATCCATCAGTGGACCCCATAAGACCATTTGTTCTAGAGTCTAAAACTGCTTAGCTGTACCCCTGACTCCTATGGATGTCTTCTCAGGAATAAATCCCAAACATTCAAATGAGAGTTGCCCCAAGAAGTTGGCATAGGATTGTAGCCTTAGCCAGTTACCTATCTGGAAGCATACATGGAAAATAATCAATGAAATCTAAGCTAAGTAATAAAAAATGGCTTGTCCCTGTTCCTCTCTGGAGTATGTTAAACACTAAACTAGTGAGAAAATACTACTGCTCCATCAGCAGTCATGATGCTTAGCCCTTTTCCTGCACAAATCAGAGAATGGAAAAGTTAGACAAGTACCATTGCTGACCCCAGGAATTCCATCCTCCTCAACTTCATTGGAGACTGAAACTAGGGGTGGACGAAAGTCACTTACCTGTCGTCGAAGGCCGTTCGCGGTGGGGGGGAGCGCTTCGCTGCTCCCCCTGTGAAGTTCAGGCTGGGGGGGGAGGCTTCCCGCCTCGCCCGGCCGAAATTCAGGCCGGGGAGGAGGCGCCTCGCCTCGCCCGGCCGCGAACGCGAAAGTAAAAAAAAAAAAAAAACTTCCCCTGATAGGCTACATGATGATTCACGTAGCCTATCACGGCTAGATCTGCAAAGTCAGCCGTGATAGGCTACGTGAATCGTCACGTAGCCTATCACGGGTGACTTAAAAAAAAAAAAAAGCGCGTACACGAATGGCAGCCCCCATAGGGAGCCGCCATTCCCGTTCCTTATTTGGTGGCTGTAGTCTACGTAAATGTTTACGTAGACTACGGCGAAAATAAGGGCAACGATAGATAGATTATCCTGGATTTAACCACAATATTTAGTGGTTAATTGATCCTCCTCCCTCCCAGCAAAGGATGGACTCATTTCCTTCTGCACCACCACCTGTCCACTGCACACTTGTGGCTCCTTGCACTCTGCGGGCTGCTGCACACTTTGTGGGAGCACACAAAGTGCCCATTCCCTAAGCAAGGGAAAATGGCAGCTGGGGTTTCAACGTTGCATGAATGGCGACAATAAGCATTACAGCAACATGGACCATTGTGACTTTAATGTTGCACAAATCGCCCCTTTGCGTTCGCCATATATGTAACATTACATTTACAGAACAGCCCGAGCCACCATTTTTTGCCACCAAAGTCGTGGCTCACTGAGGGAATAGCCAGCAGCTGGGCACTCGTGGACACTGTACCAGCTCAGTCAGCAGATCTGGTCAGCACGACGGCTGGGCAAGCGGAGTCCAGCCCTCCCTCAGACTCCTGCAACTTCCCTATTTGTACCTCCCATAATATTAGCCAAAGCAAAGGTATACATATTTCATTTTGACAATATTTACTTGTTTCCCTCCCTTCACTCCAAGCCTCCATTTCCTCTCTCTGTAGTTTACATATGGTTCTGTTCCACTAATGAATTATAAAACTGAAACTTCTTCCATCTACCAAATGATGCCAAAAGAAGCCTATGAATATGCAGGGATTCTCCACCTACTATTGCACTTCAAATGGACATGGGTTGGGGTCATTGCCAAAAATGATGAGAACGGAGATAGCTTTGTGAAGTCAATGAGTGCACTGTTTTCCCAGAGTCGCATCTGTTTTGCCTTCATAGAAAGAATTCAGGAAATTTACTTCGATGAGCTTTCTGAAGCGATGGGTTGGTTGTTGGGAATTCATAAAGTTTCAATGCAGAGCAATGCCAATGCAGTGATTGTCTATGAAAAAGACATAATATACTTCAGATTCTTGCTGAATCTACTAGAAATTGGAGTGGACATAATGAAGCCTGAAGGGAAAGTGTGGATCCTGACAGTACAGCTGGAGCTCATATCATTCCATTATCAAAAGGATTGGGATATACAACCTATGCATGGTGCTCTTGCCTTCACCACTCACTCCAAAGAAGTGTTAGGATTCCAACATTTTCTTCAGACCAGAAACTATCTGGGGATAAAAGAAGATGGCTTTATCAGGGTCTTCTGGGAACAGACATTTGACTGTTACATTCCAAATCAACTGATGGGCACAACGGCTGAGAGAACCTGTACTGGGGAGGAGAAGCTTGGGAGCCTTCCTGGGGCTTATTTTGAAATGACCATGATTGGCCACAGCTACAACGTCTACAATGGTGTCTATTCTGTGGCCCATGCTTTACATGCCATGCAGTCAAACAGCCCCAAACAGAGAGGAATGGTGAACCTTCAGGATCAGCAGCCATGGCAGGTAATGGCCTTGGCAGGGAAATATAGGAGATCAACATACTTATTGGGGTAGTAAGAGGATCCACCATTCCCTGTGTATCCCTCTAGATCCTTTCTTTGACTAAAGAATGAGGAAAGAGACACTGGGTAAAATGACATGTTTGAGGGCCAAAACAGACATTATTTTAAATACTGTATGTGTCAAGTAGATAGGTCTTTCCCCCATTTTTACTCTAGAGTAGATGCAGCAACCCCAATCAAGATCAAGATGATAGCGTGGTGGGTAGGAGGCACATCAGATCTGGCTCTTGCCCCATGCACCAGCTCTATAGTACAAATGACAAGAAGGTATAGCTACTAGAAACACATTAATAATAATGTCTGTTTTGGTCCTGAGATGTAAAATTTTTTGAATCCTGAACAGCAGCAGTCAGTACCAGTTCTGCCAGACATGATGGGATTGTTATAAATACCCTAATCAGAGATGGAGTAAAATTCAGTCTCAATAAGCTTCAGTGCTTGAAGCCCTGATTTGGGGTGGTATTTCTGGAATGGGCCAAATGAGTGATTGTTTCCAACAAGCAATTGGCATGTTCCCAAATGTGAGAATACACATCTGTGCTGCATCTTTCTTTACATTACCCAAGGTCTTTAGTATGCTGCATTCAAAAGAAATGTCTGACAAAAGAAAGCTTAAAATTGATGACAGGTGTCCTTCATGTCTCTTGGTCTCTAGTCTTCTCCTCCTCAGTCTCCCATGTTCCAAGGGACCCAAGTTATATATTACTTTTGTAACTACATGTTTCCTTCTTATTCTAAAGTGAGTGTGTGAGGCCGAGTCTAGATTGGAATCCTAGCATGAGGGTAGGGGGTCTTCAACTCTTCCCCCACACACACACATGCATGTGGGCGCATGTGCATGAGCATGCTACAGCTCCAGTTCATGTTAGGGCTCTCACACCTGTAATTTTCATTGCCAGAAACTGGTTCACTAAAACAACAGGGTCACTTTTTGGCTATAGTAATTACAGCTATGGAGAAGTGAATATGGACTGGGACCACAGTAGATGGCAAAAAATAATAGATCCCCTCAATACCTACACACACACACACACACACACACACACGTGTCCAAGTCCAGATCAAGAGCCCTGCATTACTTTGCATCAGTGTGTAACTTGGTCCTAAATAGCTCCTTCCATTTTAAAGAACAGAAGATAGAATAAAGGTAAGAACACCTACATCAAGGTTGTAAGTCCAGTGCCCTAAAAACATTTTGCTCCTTTCCTTCTGTCACAGTCTCCTCCCCCCAAAAAAAACCCCAATTAAATGAAAGAAGAAACTGGACAACTGTTGCCAAGAGGCATAGTTGGGACTAGGTTAATTTAATGGATGTCCTACCTCAGTATAACATAGTTGAATAGGTTATCCCTTCATGTTTTCTTGAAGGGTGCTCATTTCTTTGTGCTTCTAGCTCCATCACTTTCTAAAGCGCTTATCATTTAACAACAGTGCTGGGGATGAGATTTCTTTTGACTTGAACAGGGAATTGATAGCTGGATTTGATATTATAAACTGGGTCACTTTCCCAAACCAGTCCTTTCAAAGAGTGAAGGTTGGAAGGCTGGAACCACAGGCAAAATCATTCACCATTAATGATGATGCCATCACATGGCACAACGTTTTTAACCAGGTAAGGTATGACTGCAAGTAGTTTGGAAACTCATTCCACAGCTTTAAGGACTTTAAAAATATTGGGTTACATCCAGATTTAGATATTATTATTTTTTATTTTTTTATTTCATTTCTATACCACCCAATAGCCGAAGCCGAATATACACACAAATGGGTTGGCAGAAGCAGATCCAGAAGCTACCCACCCCTACCCCCCACCTCTGCTACACAAAAGGTCAGGGGAGACCACTGAATGGGCAGGATTTGTTGTGGGAGGAAGGGGGATTCTCCAACATCAGGCAGAGGCACTTTACATGGGCCAATCTCCACTTAAAGAAGGAGCTTTGTTTTGTCCAATTTTGCGGGAGGCCCCCCTTCCCCCAACCCTACTACACCAGAGTCAAGTGCATTTAGCATGGCCTCTCAACCTTCTATGTACTATCTGCAAGGGGCTAGAGGGAATATCATGGACTGGAGGAGGTGGGGAAGTACACTTTCGGCAGGACAGGTCCATCAGCCTGTGTATAACTCTGGACCAAACCCACTGACTCCCTGATTACATATGGATGATTTTAATTGTGGAACAGGACTGAAAAGTAGGATAATATTTCATACTTGATTTGGAGTCAATGAGTGCAACCAAATGGAATGGAACTTTAGAAAGTTAACTAACTGCAAGGCTGAATCTACACATAGTGCTTATACTGTTATCATACTGTTATCATAACTATTGGTACACATGACACCAATGGTTACCAATAGTTATGGTAACGGTATGGTAACGGTATAACTGCTATGTGTAGATTCAGCCCAAGATCCTGAACAACCAAAGATACAGTTTAGGTTTAGGTAATTAAGAAAGTTTCATTTGCATTGTTGAAATTTTGCTGGGATCCTGAATTCACTTGTATTGAAAATAATGACTTGAGAATTGAATGAAGAATCTGAAAAGGATACAAAGAGAAGCAACAGCAACAAAAAGGTCATATTCATCCTGAACAACATGACAGAAGCAGAAATTTGGGAGGTTTTAAATTTGCTTAGTTAAGGGAAATATGCATGCATAGAGTGGACATGGAACATAAATGGAGCCTGTAACAACCACATCAATTCAGATAGTTCTTAATTTTCATGAGCCAAACACAGCAGTGATATCACACACTGTGCCTAGGAAAGCATACTTAGTTGTTTGCATGGTGTTTTTTTTCTCCAGAATCTTGAGGACACTATATTCATAGAATCATAGAATAGTAGGGTTGGAAGGGGCCTAATCCAAGTCAGAGCATCCCTGACAAATGGCTGTCCAGCCTCGTCTTGAAGGCCTCCAGTGTGGGACAGCCCACCACCTCCCCAGGTAATTGGTTCCATTGTCGTATTGCTCTTACAGGCAGGAAGTTTTCCGGATGTTCAGCCGGAATCTGGCTTCCTGTCACTTGAGCCCATGATTCTGTGTCCTGCACTCTGGGATGATCAAGAAGAGATCCTGGCCTTCTTCTCTGTGACAACCTTTCAAGTACTTGAAGAGTGCTATCATATCTCCTCTCAGTCTTCTCTTCTCAAGACTAAACATGCCCAGTTCTTTCAGTCTCTCTTCATAGGGCTTTGTTTCCAGTCCCCTGATCATCGTTGTTGCCCTCCTCTGAACCCTCTCCAGTTTGTCTGCATCCTTCTTCAAGTGTGGTGCCCAGAACTGGACACAGTACTCCAGATGAGGCCTAACCAGTGCTGAGTAGAGGGGAACTAGTACTTCCTGGGATTTGGAAGCTATGCTTCTATTAATGCAGCCCAAAAGATCATTTGCCTTTTTTGCAGCCACATCACATGGTTGGCTCATATTCAGCTTGTGATTGACAACAATTCCAAGATCCTTCTCGCTTGTAGTGTGGTTGAGCCACGTATCCCCCATCTTGTAACTGTGTATTTGGTTTCTTTTTCCTAGATGCAGAACTTGTCATTTATCACTATTAAATGTCATTCTGTTGTTTTCTGCCCAGCGCTCCAGTCTATCCAGATCACTTTGAATTTTGTTTCTGTCTTCCAAAGTATTAGCTATCCCGCCCAATTTTGTGTCATCTGCAAATTTGATCAGCCTTCCCTGCACCTCCTCCTCCAAGTCATTAATAAAAATGTTGAAGAGCACTGGGCCCAGGACTGAGCCCTGCGGTACCCCACTTGTTACCTCTCCCCAGTTTGAGAAGGTCCCATTGATAAGCACTCTTTGAGTCCGATTCTGTAGCCAACTGTGGATCCACCGGATCGTTGTTTCATCTAGCCCACTTTGAGCTAGTTTGCTCATCAGGATATCATGGGGCACTTTGTCGAAAGCTTTGCTGAAGTCGAGGTATATGATGTCTACAGCATTCCCATGGTCTACAAGGGAAGTGACTTGATCAAAAAATGAGATCAGATTTGTCTGGCAGGACTTGTTTTTGACAAATCCATGTTGGCTTCGAGTAATCACGGCATTGTTGTCGAGGTGCTTCCAGATGGATTGCTTTATCATCTGCTCCAGAATTTTCCCAGGGATTGATGTCAGACTGACTGGTCTGTAGTTCCCAGGTTCCTCCTTTTTAGCCTTTTTGAAGATAGGGACAACGTTAGCCCTCCTCCAGTCATCTGGCACTTCCCCTGTCCTCCATGATTTCTCAAAGAGAATAGGCAGCGGTTCTGAGAGTTCTTCTGCCAGTTCCTTTATTACTCTAGGATGCAGTTCCTCTGGCCCTGGAGATGTGAACTCATTCAAAGTAATGAGGTGTTCCTTGACCATATGCCTATCGATCTCAAGCTGCAATCCTGCCCCTTCAGCCTGTACTTTGCCTTTGCCAGGGGGGTCATAGACCCTCTTTTGGGAGAAGACTGAGCCAAAGTAGGAATTGAGCACCTCTGCCTTTTCTTTGTCATCTGTTATCATTTTGCCATCCTTATTTAATAGCTGAACCACCATTTCTTTCCTCTGCCTTTTACTATGCACGTAGCTGAAGAAAGCCTTTTTGTTGCTTTTAGCAACCCTCACTAACCTCAGCTCGTTCTCAGCTTTAGCCTTCCTGATGCCATCCCTGCAATTCTGTGCTATCTGCCTGTACTCTTCCTTTGTTACTTGGCCTTCTTTCCACTTCCTATATGAGTCCTTTTTTGTTTTCAGGTCATCCCTAAGCTTTTTGTGAAGCGACATTGGCTTCTTCTGATGTCTTCCACCTTTTCTTCTCATTGGAATTGTTTGTGATTGTGCCTTGAGAATTTCCTTTTTTAAAAGCTCCCACCCATCTTGGACTCCTTTTCTCGTTAGCGTCGCTTGCCATGGGACTTTACTGATCATTGTCCTGAGTTTATTAAAATCAGCTTTCCTAAAATCCAGGGTACGCGTTTGACTACACTCAGCTTTTGCTTCCCTTAGAACCAAGAACTCAAGTACAACATGGTCGCTTTCCCCCAGAGTTCCTGTAACTGCTACTTTATCCACTAAGTCATCTCTGTTGGTTAGGATCAAGTCAAGGATAGCCGATCCTCTAGTTCCTTCCTCTACTTTCTGTAGGAGGAAGTTATCCACCACACAATTCAGGAATTACCTGGAGGGGCCATGTTTTGCAGAATTTGTCTCCCAACAAATATCGGGGAAATTGAAGTCCCCCATTACTACTACATCATGCTTCATTAAAACATTGGCTATTTGCTTTTCAAGAGTTTCATCCTTGTCTTCTCCTTGATTGGGTGGCCGGTAGTAGACTCCGACCACCAGGCTCCTTTTATTCTTTGCTCCATTTATTTCAATCCAGATGCTCTCGATGGGGCTACCAAGCTCATCCTCCTGTGTTTCTGTGCAGAGATATGTATTTTTCACATACAGTGCCACCCCACCTCCCTTGCTGTTCCTCCTGTTCTTTTTGAACAAGTTATATCCTTCAATTGCTGTATTCCAGTCATGAGAGTCATCCCACCAAGTCTCAGTTATACCTATCAGGTCATAATTTCCCTCTTGTATTAAGCGTTCAAGTTCGTTCTGTTTATTTCCCATACTCTGGGCATTAGTATATAGACATCGAAGACCATGTGCTTCATAGTCTGGCTTTCTTCCTACATGTGTCTGAAGACTATTATTGGGCGCTATCAGAGCTGTTCTCTCCGTTGCAGTGCATGCGCCTATGTCCATTGTTACCCCCAACATTACATCTCCCTTCCCCGTAGGATTCAGTTTAAAGCCCTCCTGATGAAGTTCTTCATGCTGTGGCCAAACACATTCTTCCCATCCTTTGTGAGGTGCAACCCATCCCTAGCCAACAGCCCATCTTCCAGGAAGTATAGCCCATGGTCCCAGAATCCAAATCTCTCTCGTCGGCACCACCTTTGTAGCCAGTCATTCACCCAGAGTATTTTTCATTCCCTTTCTATCCCTCTTCTAACTACTGGAAGGATGGATGAGAAAACTATCTGGGCCCCAAAGTTCTTGAGTTTCCTTCCCAAAGCTTCAAAGTCTGACGTGATCTCTTTGTAGCTCCACTTGGTGGTATCATTTGTTCCCACATGGATGAGAAGAAAGGGATACCTGTCAGTGGGCTTTATGAGTGCAGGCAACCTTTCAGTCACGTCTCTAATCTATCCTCCCGGGAGACAAGATACCTGGCGAGTCCACAGGTCTTCGCGACATACTTGGGTCTCGATCCCACGCAGCAAGGAGTCTCCCACTAATACCACTCTTCTCTTCTTCTTCTTGTAGGCCTGGGTTTCATCGCCTCTGTTTGACTGACCTTCAGCCTCTTACTCACTCTCATGCAGGTTCCCCTGTGATTCTTCCTCTGCAGGCTGTCCTCCAGTCTCATCCGCAAGTACCTGGAATCGGTTCCACAGCTCCACTGCTTCCACCGGTGCAGAGTGGCATCTAGTTCTTCTTCTCCTAACTGTCACCCTTTTCCAAGGAGTATCCTCTACTCCATTTTTCTTCACCTCAGCATTTCCCACTGCCTCATCTTTCTGTTGCTCTTCAAGCTTCTGGTCTTCCCTTTGCTGCTGTAGTTCCCCCATTCTGTCCAAGAACTCTTCGTGTTCTCTTATTCCCCGTAGGGTCAACAGTCGCTGCTCCAGTCCACTTACTTTTTCTTCCAGCAGCATGATCAACTTGCACTTGTTGCAGGTGTAGGCCATGTTGTTCTCAGGCAAGAAAACAAACATTGCACACACCTTGCAGGTCACCACCACTGGAGAGTCTTGTCCTTCCATAGCCTCTTTTCCCTTTTTGTGTCTAGCTTTGTGATTGTTCTAGACTAGCCTGTGCCTGCTCCTCTACTCAGTAGAGGTTAAAAACAGAGTCCCACTGGTGTGAAAGTGTGTGTTACAAGACAAATATTCCATGACAACATACCAATTATTTAACTGTAGAACCAAGAACAACCTACCAAAACCCAAAACATGTTTGGCAATATTATTTTTTTCCTCCTTTTCATGGCCTAGACCTTGCCTTTTTCCATGTGTAATGACAACTGCCATCCTGGTTACAGCAAGAAAATGAAGGAGGAGGAGCCATTTTGCTGTTATGATTGCAGCCGATGTCCAGAAGGGAAGATTTCAAGCCAAATGGGTGAGAGATCCACAGAGTTACCTTATGATCCTAAGGAACATACACCATAGTTTCATGTAGACATGAGATGAGTCAGGATGCAGAGGACAAGTGCAGGAGTCAGGTTTTCCTGCATTTTTTAAAAAAATAATAATAATGAGATCTCTTTCTCATTTGGGGGCTATTTACACCTATGATATTGAGTGTATTGGTCATTCATGGTGACATTTCACCTAAGACCAGATGTGTGCATCTTTGTGAGAGTCATTTTCTTTCACTAAATGGCACTGATGGCTGCCAAGTGTAAGTGGTTCGACAAGCAGGGGACAGCTCGAGCACTGGTCTGGGAGCTCAAGCACAGGTTTGGGGGTACACAAGCTTCGTCAGCAGCGTACAGTGTTCCCGGAGGTCCAGAACTGTGGGGTATCCATCCATCCTTTTTGTGACAATATGGGGCATCTTTACTGGCCCCAGGCACTTCATTTTCCATATCTGGATTTTTGCTTGAAAAACCAAGTAACAGTGTAGGTGAATGCAGGTTAAGTTGTAAGAAAGTGGGCATACCTCCCCAAAACAAAGCACACATCGACCCTTCAGTGCCAATGTGAGGCATATAGGAACTCTCAGAAAAAGATAAGTAGTTTTCCAGAAGTGCTGAGAGAGAGAGACTGGTAGCTGATGAGCTGACCAAGGAAAAGTGTAAGTGTGTGGAGGGTAAGTTCTAAGCAAGCACAACTTGTGACATCGCTTGTCATCATCACTGATCACAGGGCACATGTTAGGTATCAGCATTAGCTTCCAGTTTCCTGGCTTTGAGGAGTTACAGCCAAAATGAAATAGCCTTAACCTTGGTCTCAAACTGATATGGTTTTTGATTACTGAATTTCCCTGGTTGTTGAAAAAGCAAAGCATCATCACACTGTTGGAAATCCTACCCTACTCCCAATCCATATGTATCTGTCTTCTTTCAACTTTACCTATATGATAAATAGGATTGTAATTATTTAGCTAATGGTAATCATGATTTCATTTTAAGGATCAGGATTCTAAAGTCTTGGGAAAAAGTCCACAGATAGAAGAGCCTGTGCTCTGCAGAGAGTGACCCTCCACCTGCAGAATTCGAGGACAATGGTGAGGGAGGGGGAGCTAGCGAGCTCATCCCTGCTTCCTTTTTGTCTCATCCTTACACATGAGGAGAATCACTGAATACTGCTAGACGAGTGTGCATACAGTGAGACCACACATTCAGTGTAACATGTGAATATACACCCCGAGTGTGAGACAGGATCCTGGCATGTCCTTTGCTCACCACCCAGAAAGTTAGAGCAAAGATCAGGCTCCTTGTGCTACAGTTCTGCTTTCAGAAAGGTGAGGTGAGGCCCTTAGACTTCTGCTTTCCCCACATGTGCATTCCATCCCCACTGCTTCCAGTTGCTCTGAAGGTCAAAGTGTATGTTACTTAAAAGATATAGCTAGTTTTTGTTCGTGTCTTGTTTTGTTTTTGTTTTTAACTCAAAGATAAGCTCATGGGATCCAGTATGGATCAGGACCCTGCAGTGCTTGGTAGGGATGGGGAAGGCGGAGGGGGCTTTAACCCTTTACCCTGTGCCTACAATTTACATGACACCTGGATTTCTGCTTGACAGTGTAAACTGGAGGGATTATGAGCTTGATACAGATTGACTTCAGCACAGGGATGCAAAGATTAAAGTCTCCCAATCCCTTATGTTAGGTTCCCAGTCTGTGCAGCAACATGTAGTCTCACCTTGTGAGGTCACATTCCAAAACTAAAGGAAGAGTCATTGCACAAAGTAGCCCTCCATAATAGAATTCAGCTGAAAACCTTGGAGGATTGGCTGCATTGTAGCATCAGAGTGAAACTGAGCATGCCCTACAAAACTTTGTCAGCAACTGCTGCCATAGCCTTTCACTGGGAAAAGCAACACACACACACACACACACACACACACACACTAACACTGATTGGAAACTTTCCAACCAATGCAATGCCCACCAGTAATTTTCACCAAAAATTGAAAGAAATGTATGATATGACAAGCCACAGCTTGGAGTAAAAGGGGCAAAGGTGGCTATTTTCAGCAGTATTTAACTTGCAGTATGTCTGGCAATTTATACTAGATGAACGTAAAATATTGCACTATTGGAGAACCCATCAAGTAGGTTAGGGATATCAAGTTTCCACTTAATGGCTCAAGAGTATAATTTTTATAGGCAGTACAATAGAAAGCAGAACCTTTTAAAAATCACCTCAACTAAAAGAATACTCTGGTGCCCTTTCATATCATGTACTATAACAATCAGAAGAATGACAACCCTTTAGCAGAAAGAAAAGGAAAGATGGCAATGAATAAAATGAATAAAATGAAATACATCAAGGTGTAGGGGAATGCAACTCCTCTAGACCTCAAAATCCTGCACAGAGGGTGGGCGGCCCTGTTGAATGGAGTGAGATGTGGTGGCAGTGGGGCCCCTGAAAATTGTCAGGGGCACCTTCTGTCAATGGAGCCCTTGGATCTATGGAAGGCAAAGCATGGATTCACCCCACCTTCTGTTAATGGAACCCTTCAATCTATGGAAGACAAAGTATGGATCCAACAAAAAAGTATGTTCACCATAAAAGGGGGTCTCAATAAGCAGGTCTTTAATGCCAACTTAGAAGGCCAAAAACAAAGGTGCTGGTGGTGCTGGTTGATCATCATCATCATCATACTCCTCCTCCACCACCACCGCCACCACCACCACCACTTTCTCCTCCTCCTCATATTACTACTCATTATAATGCACAGACCTGTAAATTTAACTGTTTCGAAAGTACCCTGCAGTGCAGTTTGAAAAGATCCTATGAAAAGAAACAAAGTTGACTTCAAAAGCTTGCAATATTTATAGTGAATCCTATACATTTCTACTCAGCAGTAGATCCCATTGCATTTAATGTGTCGCACTCATTAAATTCTAGGATTGTATAACATTGCATCCTACAGCTCATATCCTAAGTAGAGATTAGTGACAATTTCATTTCAGTTCAGGTTTCATAAGAAATTGTCCCAAATTGCTAAATTCATACGAAGGAGAAAAAGCACTTGAGTTAAAAACAAACAAGCAAACAAATGAACAAATTCAGGAGAAAGCTACACTGCTCGATTTGGGCCATCTCTAATCCCAGCCAATACATCTCTATGGACAATGGGAAGGAGCTCTAAAATAGGCTTCACTGAGTTTTTGATTCTTCGTATGAGAAAACAAGGAACAAGCCAACACCTCTCTCTCTCCTCCCCCCCAATAAAGTTTATGGTATTCTTTACACAATAGTCTTTAATTTGTGTGAGAAGGCTGGTCCACCAAGGGAAGTTTGAGAAAACTAAGACTAACTTTTTACTTTTCAGACATGGATGACTGTATTACCTGTCCAGATGATCAGTATCCAAACAAGGACCATGACATCTGCATTCCGAAGATTATAA
This sequence comes from Heloderma suspectum, assembly GCF_057233095.1. Classification (NCBI taxonomy): domain Eukaryota; kingdom Metazoa; phylum Chordata; class Lepidosauria; order Squamata; family Helodermatidae; genus Heloderma; species Heloderma suspectum. Next base: position 91,622,616 of record NC_139463.1, read on the forward strand.
CATATTTAGCTTATGAAGAACCTTTGGGGCTCAGTTTAGTCATCTTTGCTCTTTCCCTTTCTTTGATCACAGCTCTAGTACTGGTAATCTTTATGAAGCACCACAACACTCCTATAGTCAAAGCCAGTAACCGGAACCTCACTTACACTCTCCTCATCTCCCTCCTGCTCTGCTTCCTTTCTGCATTGCTATTTATCAGCCATCCTGAGAAAGGGACTTGTGTCCTCCGACAAACTGTTTTTGGCATCATCTTCTCTGTGGCCGTATCTTCCGTGTTGGCCAAAACCATCACTGTGGTTCTGGCTTTCATGGCCACCAAGCCAGGAAGCAGGATGAGGAAATGGGTGGGGAAAAGACTGGCCATCTCCATAGTCCTTGGCTGCTCCCTTATCCAAGCAGGCATTTGTGCTGTGTGGTTGGCAACCTCTCCCCCATTCCCTGATGTTGACATGCACTCATTGACTCAAGAAATTGTACTGGAATGTAATGAGGGCTCCATGACTATGTTTTACTGTGTCTTGGGTTATATGGGTTTCCTGGCAGTGATCAGCTTCACTGTGGCTTTTCTTGCCAGGAAGTTACCCAACAGTTTCAATGAGGCCAAGTTTATCACTTTCAGCATGTTGGTGTTTTGCAGTGTTTGGTTATCTTTTGTTCCCACTTACATGAGCACCAAGGGGAAATACATGGTAGCTGTGGAGATCTTCTCCATCTTATCATCCAGTGCTGGGTTGCTTGGTTGCATCTTTTCTCCCAAATGTTACATTATTCTGTTGAGGCCTGAGTTGAACAACAGGGGAATAATAAGGGTGAAACAATGAAGGCATTAGTGAAATGCAGGATGTTGTATGAGTCACCCACGTCCTTTTTAAAAAAGTGTCATTGGTCCCCAATTGGATGAAAGCTTGGTCCGTGTATGATGAGGCTTGTTCCCACTGCAGTGTGCTGATAAGGAATTGCTGTGGACTTTCAGGTTTTAGAGATTCCTTCCATCACATTTTGTCACAGACTCACTTTTCCAGTTTCAAATGTATTGTAAATATGTTTGTGGTGGGGAATGATGGTTTTATATGTGAACAAGGAAATTTGTGAGATAAGTAAAAATTTAGTTGGTTTTGTTTCTTGAGTAGAAAGTAACAGTATTTCCAAATGTCTTCTTATATAGGTTGAAATTAATCTGAGATTACCCCCATCCAAAAAAAAAGCAATCAGTCAACAAATAGAGGAGAGTCAGATAAGCCAGTTTGCAAGACTCTGGGTAATGAAAGACACATGCTGTTTCAGGATCTACCAGATCACAACTAGTGGGTTATATTGTTTATCCCCCCTTTTGACTCTGTAAGAGGCTCTTCTGGTGTAGGTGAGGGACCAGCCAGAATTTCTTTCCATGGCAACTTGTGGAGACAAGCCTGGTGAGGTCTCTCATTGCATATATGGGTCTTCCAGGTCAGTGTTGGAGTTGAAGGGTCACTCAATATGCCTCCCGGGTTCTCCTGGTTCTGAGAGGTTTGGGTCCTCATCTGATGAGAAGCCATCGTGGGTCAGAACAGGGCCAGGGATGACAATATCAAAGTGTCCCAGAACTATGCTTAGAGGTACACTACAGATATATTCTCATAACTTTACCATATAGGAGTGGTCAGACTTCAAGCATGTAGGAGATTGTGTGTGTGTGTGTGTATGTGTGTGTGTTTTCCCAAGGTCCACTAACCAGATCCAAATGCAAAACAGTAGCTCAGGTGGTGGAGCCATTTATCCACTATACTCCATGAGTTTAATAGCTTGGATAACATGCATGTAGAAATCAATAGGAGATGAGGAATTCTTACATACAAATCTAAAAGTGCCCAGCAAGGCTGCAATAGACCTGTTCAAAAGCAGCTATTGCGTACTAATCCTTCACAAGTGAGAAGCTGAGACACAAGTTATGAAGGAAGAAAACTATCTTCCATTTTCATATTTAGACTGGTTTTCACATTGTGGGATTAAAGTGTGTGTGTGTGTGTGTGTGTGTGTGTATTTGTGTATGTGTGTGGTGGTCAGATTCAATCAAATGTTTAATAATTTAGAGGTAAAAAGTTTAAAGACAATATAGTGTTCTAGAAGTTTGCTCAAGAAGCCAGGAGATTATGAAGTTTGCAAGAGGTTCAATAAAACTGTGTGTGTGTGCGAGTGCGTGAGAGAGAGAAGTTGGCAGGAGGTACCACAGAAGGTCAGAGAACAGCTAGGCCATCTGAAAGTCAGCAACTACAAATGCAAGAGAGTACCACATTTCACATCAGCTGCCTGATAGCAAAAAAGGAAACCTCAAGAAGGTACATGTTTAAGAGAAACACATGCTTGTGTGTAGTATGGTTGAGAATTTTGTTGCAGATCAAGAATTACTCAAAATGCCCAGTTCAGAACCCCAAACACAATAAAGCGTGGCATTGTTTTGGAAAAACCTTGAATATTCTCAAGCTTGTGATCACATTGGCAAAATGTGTCCTTTAAAAAACAATATGCACTTTGAAATGTTTCAACATTTTTAAACTTTAGCCAGTGGTGGAGAAGTGTGCATTTGGGTGCATGCTTGGAAAAATACTCATTTTCCTTTTCAAAGATGTGCATTTTTCAAATTTCAACCCCCCTTCCCACCCCCTGCACTTGCATTCAGGCAGGAGACAGAATCATGGTAGAAAACAGAGAAATGTGATGAGCTTGAGCATTACTCATTTTCCCATCTCTACTTGTGAGGTTGTGGTACCTAACTGAGGAGAGATCAACAGCAAGTTTAAGGAACAAATAGGTATCAGGCTGGATGTGCCTGATCTCATCTGATCTCAGAAGCTAAGCAGGGTCAGCCCTGGTTAGTACTTGGATGGGAGACTTTCTGGGAATCAGGCTTCCTGCATTGAGCAGGGGGTTGGACTCAATGGTCTTGTAGGCCCCTTCCAACCCTATGATTCTATGATTCTATGATATTTATAGGGCGTGGCATGCAGAAGCAGCTCCTCTGTGCATGCCTCGGCATTGCACAAAGTGTGACGCTAAGTGTGCACTTAGGGTCACATTTGGAGATGCATGCAGGAGTATACAGTGGAATCCCTCCCCCAACTTTGGAAGACATAGGTACAACAGCAAAAACAGCAGCAGGAACATCTAAGCCTGGGGGGACTACCACCTAACCTCCTCCAGTGTGCCAATCTGTAATCTGGGAGAGTGCCATCAGCTAACCATAACCTAGAATGTGGTTTTAGTGGGCCTGAAATGTGTTTACTGGTGGCAGAAGTTGGGGCCACTATAGATGTAGTTCTGGGCAGAAGGTGTTATGGTAGTGGGAGGCGACAACATCGGGAGAGGGGAAGGCGACTGAGACAGCTGCATGCTCTGTCCCCTTCCAGTCTGCCTTCCATCTTCAGTGATTATGGTGGCTTGCCTACAGTCCCCTCTAGCCTGAAGTTGCTGCTGCTGAATGCCAGGTCGGCTACTCAAAAAGTAGGCATGGCGGAGAATTCCACCATGGATCTCGGTGAGGCCGAATGCCAGCGCATTCAGCCCTCCGAAATCTGTAGAGGAATGAAGCCCCCCCCCTGCAAAATGGGCCCAGAACGGAGCCTACCTTGGTTGGCCGTTCCGGTGCTCCTCGAATGGCAGCCGTGTCTGCAGCCACCATTCGCGTCTTTGTAGGGATGTACGAAAGTCACTTACCTTTTCGCAGATGTGATTCATGGTGGGAGGGGAGGCACTCTGTCCCTCCCCCCAGAATCCTGCCTTGTCAGCTTTGCTCCATGGCAGCTCCAAAGAGCTGCCGGCCAGGGCCGTCTGCAGCTGGATTTCCAGCCGTGGACGGGCTGCTGTGGATGCAAATGGTGGCCACTGTAGCAGCCACCATTTGCAACTTGCGAGGCTGCTGTGATAGGCTATGCAAGTATTTACATAGCCTATCACAGCAAAGAGCAGGGACACAAATATTTACATAGCCTATCATGGTAAAGGCAGCCATGCAAATGGTGTAGTGGCCTCCATTTGCATAGCTGCCTTTACCGTGATAGGCTACATAAATACTTACGTAGCCTATCACAGCTAAAGCGGGAATGCAAATGGTATAGGGGACGCCATTTGCAGCCCTGCTTTAGCCGTGATAGGCTAAGTAAATATTTATGTAGCCTATCACAGGCTGGCGTAGGGACGCAAGTGGCGTCCCCTACACAGGATGCCATTTGCATCCGCACCAGCCCGGCAGCAGCTGGAGGCCCCGCTGCAGGTTGGCCTGGCCAGCGGCTTCGCAGCCTGGCCGCAGAGTGGAGCCAGCCAGGCAGGATTCCGGGGGGGAGGAACGGATTGCCTCCCCCCTGTCAAGGATTCCAGGGGGAGTAATGGATCTCCTGCCCCCACCTGCAGAACCCGCCGGAGCCAGGTAAGCGGGGTTTCGTACACCCCTATCAAAAAGATCTGAATATAGCATTTCTGAGCAGCTGCAGAACATGGCAACCTGGCTTGTGTTACAGAAACCTGGTTGAATGAATGAGGAGGAGTCAGTCTCTCTCAAATGTATCCACAAGGTTTTCTTGTGCAGCAACAAGCCTGACTAGTGGGGTGGAGAGGGTGTGGGGGTAGCCTTGGTCTATAGGGATTTTATCCACCTCATTAGATACCATATCTAACCGTCAGCCAGCTTTGAGTGTCTGTACCTGGTGTTGGGCACCCGAGACAGGAGTGGGATTCTGTTGATGTACCGCCCACCCCACTACCCAACAGTCTCCCTGCCTGAGCTGACTGGGGTAGTCTTGAGTGTGATGTTGAGGACGACAAAGCTTATGGCCTTAGGGGACTTTAATATTCATGCCGAGGCTACTTTTTCAGGAGCAGCTCAGGATTTCATGTCCACCATGTCAACCATGGGCCTGTCTCAAATAATATTTTGCCCAACATATGTGATAGGACACACTTTGGACCTGGTTTTCTGTGCTGGATTGGGAGACAATGATCTGTGGGTGGGGGAGGAGCCGGGAGATCCGGGTTCTAGTCCCCACTTGGCCATGGAAGCTCACTGGGTGACTTTGGGCCAGTCACAGACTCTCAGCCCAACCAGCCTCACAGGGTTGTTGTTGTGAGGATACAACGGAGAGGAGGAGGATAATGTAAGCTGCCTTGGGTTCCTTGCAAGAGGAAAAAAGGCGGGATATAAATGCAATGATAAATAGTGACTCCTTTGGCATCATGGACAGATCGTCATCTGATCAGTTTTAACCTTCAGGCCACTGTAACCTCTGCAGGGATGGGGGATGAAATTTGATGGTCCACCCCCAGAGACTGATGAATCCAAAATGGATTTTTGAGGTCTCTTGGGGATTTTCCTGCAGACTTAGCTGATGGTCCTGTCAAGGTCCTCCTGGTCACCATTTGGAACAAGGAGATGACACAGGCTATTGATATGATTGCTCCCAAATGTCCTTGACCTAGTCATAGAACCATGTCAGCTCCTCGGTATTCTGAGGAGCTGAGGGTGATGAAACTACTATGTTGACTATTAGTAGAACACAAATGGCAGAAGACACTGAATGAATATGATTGAACACAGGTGAGAATCCACTTGCGATCTTATTCTGTGGTAGTGATGGCGGCAAAGAAATCCTACTTCTCCATCTGCTCAGTGTCATCCAGAAGAACTCTTTCATGTGGTTTATGGCCTCTTGAGCGTAGGCCTTGGAACACAAGAACTTGAACCCTCAAAGGCCTGCTGTGAACAAACTCTTTGCCAGACAGTTTGTAGATAAAATCGGTCGTATTTGTGACAACTTGGATGCCATTGTTTTGACAGAGTCTGATATGAATGGGGCTGCTGGTGCACCATCTAGTCATGTTATGGATACCTTTCAGCTTGTGCAACCTGAGGATGTGGACAAACTGCTTGAGGACTGAGGCCTACTACTTGCCCTTTAGATCCTTGCCCATCCTGGTTTGTCAAATCTGCCAGACCTGGGCTGGATATCTGGACCTCTGGGATGGTGAATGCCTCCTTGAGGGACAGCAAGGTCCTCGCAGCTTTGAAAAAAGTTGTGGTGAGGCCCTTGCTGAAGAAACAGAATTTAGATCCTATGGTTCCAGATAATTACCACCCTGTGTTAAATTTGCCATTCGTGGGCAAGGTGCTAGATCATGTGGTGGCCTCACAACTCCAAACCATTTTGGATAAAAGTGATTACTTAGATCCATTCCAAGCAGGTTTCAGTCCTGGTTATGGGATGGAAACAGCCTTGGTCACCCTGGTTGATGACTTACGCCAGGTAATGGATCGGGGGAGTACAACCCCGTTGGTTCTTCTGGAACTCTTAGTGGCTTTCAATACCATTGACCATGGCATCCTTCTGGATCATATATCTGGATTGGGCTTGTGAGGCACAGTTTTAAAGTGGTTCCAGTCCTTTCTGGAGGAGCAGTCTCAGAAGATGGTGCTGGGGGACTTCTCTTCCACCCCATGGCCATTAGTCTGAGGGGTGTCACAAGGGTCCATGTTGCCCCTATGCTTTTTAACATCTACATGAAACTGCTGGGGAAAGTCATCAGGAGGTTTGGGCAGAAATGTCATCAGTATGCGGGTGATACTCAGCTCTGCCTCTCATTTCCATCTGCACATCCCAGGGAGGCTGTGGAATACTTGAAGCAGCGCCTGGAGGCTGTTTTGGAATGGATGAGGGTGAACAAGCTGAAACTTAATCCAGACAAGATGGAGGTACTGTGGGTTGGAAAACCAACTACTTCAGATGGAGGTTTACAACTGGTCTTAGATGGGGTTGCACTCCCCCTGAAAGGCCAAGTGCACAGTCTGGGAGTCCTCCTGGACTCTGAGCTAACTGGGGAAGCCCAGGTGGCTGTGGTGTCCAGGAGGGCTTATTACCAGCTTAGGCTGGTATGCCAACTTTGGCCCTATCTGGAGGGAACGGACCTTGCCTCAGTTATCCATGCACTAGTGATATCCAGGCTGCACTACTGCAACACATTATACTTGGGGCTGCTTTTGAAGATGGTTCAGAAACTCCGATTCATGCAGAATGTGGCTGCCCAGGTATCGGTGGGGGTGAGGCGATTCAAGCATATAACACCTATACTGCACCAGCTGCACTGGTTACTGGTGTTTCCTAGCCCAATTCCAAGTGCTGGTTTTGACCTTTAAAGCCTTACATGGTTTGGGGCCAAGTTACTTGAAGGACTGCCTACTCCTATTATCAGCCTGCCCACACTTTAAGAACAGAAAGAGAGGCCCTTCTCATTTGCCCACGTGACCTGTGAGAGCAATCGGGTGGGTGCTCACACATGAGAGGGCCTTGTCTGAAGTGGCCCAACACCTTTGGAACAAGCCGCCATCAGAGATCCCCCATGCTCCTTCATTGCAGGCTTTTAAGAAGGCCTTGAAAATATATTATTTAACCTTGGCCTTCTCTTAAGATGACTGCTATTGTTACTGTTACTGCTGTTATCATTGTTTTATTGTTGGCTTTTATTTTTGTTTTTACTGTTTTTATGTTTTATAACTTTTAATATTTTAATTGTTTTTACGTATTTTATTGCTGGAAGCAGCCTTGGAAGGGCTTCTGCCCTGAAAGGCAGCCAATAAATGTTTTAAATAATAAAATAATAATAGTATCAGAGATCAATTATTGTGGGAATCTTGGATGCAGGAATCTTGGATGCAGGATGCAGAATCTATAATCTAAGTTATAGATAACTTAGTTATTAGTTATCTATAACTAAGATAACTTACATCTTAGTTATAGGTCCAGACTTTTTTTTAAAAAAGAGCCAAACATCAATAAGAACATTTTAAAAAAGTGTGGTGAGAAAATCGTATCATATGGCATATCAATACACACTTATCATTAACATCTCCCTTGATATAAGAAGAAAAGAAAAGAACAGAAAGAGGGAGGAAAGAAGCATTTAACAGTTAAATTTCAAATACATATATTCCCTGGGACTGCAGACTCAGGCCTCATACATTGGCCAGAGGACCAAGGACCACTGGGTGGGTGCACTCCCTGTCTTCTAGAAAGAGCATTGGCAGAGAATTTCTCCATGAATCTTTGGGAGGCCGAGCGCCAAGGCATTTGGCCCCCAAAAAGTGTTGGGGAAATTCTCCGCCGGCCCCCCGCCCCCCCCCCGGGATGGGACTTACCATGGCCGAATGTCCCTCTCGGTGGCGGGTCCCGGTGGTGTTTCAGCGGCGCTTCGTCGGGGGTAGGGGCGGCAGCTGGTCTCCCGACCGGCTGCCGCCGCCGCCATTACAAAATAAAAAAGTAAAACAAAAACAAAAACACACACCCGTGATAGGCTACGTGACGATTTACGTAGCCTATCACGGCTAGATTTCCAAAGTCAGCCATGATAGGCTACGTAAATCGTCACGTAGCCTATCACGGGTGACTTTTGAAAAAAAAAAGCGCGTACGCAAATGGCGGCGGCCCATGGGCGCCGCCATTTGCGTTCCTTAGTTTGGCATGTCTAGTCTACATAAAGATTTACCTAGACTATGGCAAAAATAAGGGCAACGCAAATAGCGTTCCCTTATTTTCGCCGTAGTCTATGTAAATCTTTATGTAGACTAGACGTGCCAAAATAAGGAACGCAAATGGCGGCGCCCATGGGTCGCCGCCATTTGCGTACGCGCTTTTTTTTCCCCAAAGTCACCCGTGATAGGCTACGTGACGATTAACGTAGCCTATCACGGCTGACTTTGGAAATCTAGCCGTGATAGGCTACGTTAATCGTTACGTAGCCTATCACAGGGTTTTTGTTTTTTTTTTCACTTTTTCTTTCGCGGCAGGGGAGACGGAGCGCTTCTCCCCGGCCTGAATTTCAGCCGGGCGAGGTGGGGCACCTCCCCCCCCCTCGCCTGAACTTCTGGGGGCGAAGTGAAGTGCCTCCCCCCCACCGCGAATCACCCCTGCGAAAAGGTAAGTGACTTTCGTACATCCTTAGCATTATGGCACCTGGGAGACCAACCAAGCCCAATACATCAGTCAACAATGTGTTTCCTTTCTTTCCCCTCCTTCCTCCCAATCCCTTTTCCTTTTGTGTTGTGTCTTTTCGACTGTAAGCCTGAGGGCAGGGACTGTCCTAATATTAACCTTTGTAAGCCTCTCTGGGAGTCCTTTTCCGCTGAATAGTTGGGTAAAAATGCTCTAAATAAAAATTAATAAATATTTATTTATTTATTAAATAATAAATATTTAATATTTATAATATGCTAATATAAGCAGTCCATATATCTAAATAAGCAACCATATGACTTTGACATTTGGACTAGACATGCGCAAATGTAGCAAGAGCAGTAAGACCTTCAGTCCATTGAGCGATAGGTGGTGGATGTTTTCCCTTCAATACCAGAGTATAGGTCACTTTGCAACAGGTTTTTAAAAAACCTTTATTTAATCATACAAAATAAAAATTTAAAAAAGATTCCCCCAATATATGTTTTGATATTACAATAAAACAATCAAATCAGGGAAACAACAAATATGGGTGAACAGTATCTCTAAATTTATCTTTCCAAATAATGACAAAAAAACTCCATCTTTCATTAAACGTATCCTCAGACATTTGTCCTTCTCTAACCTTTATATAATGCATTAATTTCGTTGTCATTGCCACATCCCAGATCCCTAAAATACCAGTCAAAGAGAGGTGGGGCAGTACCCTTGTTCCAAAAGGAAGCTGTTGAGGTTTTTTGCTGTCAAAAGATGAATGACTAATTCCACATCCACTTTTTCCACACAATCTTTTAGATGTTTACCGATTATCCCAAGAGTATCCATTGGAAGCTTATAACTTGTTATCTGCTCAATGAAAAACACAACTAGATGCCAATAAGGTGTAATTTTAACACAATGCCAAAAATATGCATAGGATCTGCTCCAGAAAAATGGTATCTCCAACACCTATCTTGTTCTAAGCCATATATCTTCTTAATTTTTGTAAGTTCTGAAATATAAATGAAGAAATATTTTAAAATAATTTTGTTTCAGATTCATTGTAATTAGGCTTTTTTGCCACATTTCCACCAATAATTTGCCAAACTTCTGATAGTAATTTCAATGCTAAATCCTTCTCCCATTTTGCCTATCAAGCCTATCCCTAAGGGGACAAAGATAACAATATTTAATGGGCTGGTTTAGACATCATGCTAAACCATGATGGTTAGTGTATTTGAGATAACCATGATGGTTTAGCATGATATCTGAATGGCATTTTGAACACTTCCAAATGAGGAAGTGTTCTAATAATGGGTGACTTTAATTACCCCCACATTGACTGGATAAATGCATATTCCATTCACAACAAAGAGGTTAAATTTCTTGATACCCTGAACAATGGCACCTTAGAACAATTGGTTATGGAACTGAGCAAAGGGGATACAGCCTTGGATTTAATCCTAAATGGTGTTTCTCAGGACCTAGCACCAGATTTAAATGTTGTTGAACCAACTGGAAACAGTGACCACAGTGCTATCAGATTTAATATATATTGAAGTGTAAAATTGTGAAGGAAGTCCCACACAGTCACATTTGACTTCACAAGAGGGAATTTCACTAAAATGAGGGAACTGGTGAAAAGGAAGTTGAAAGGGGGAGTAAAGAAAGTTATTATTTATTTATATTATTATTTATTAAATTTATTAATCGCCCATCTGGCTGGTCACCCAGCCACTCTGGGTGATGTACAGCATATAATAGAACAGTTTAAAACAATAGAATTCTACAATAAAAACATTTTCTAAAATACCCTAACCCACCCCAAATGCCTGCCTGAACAACCACATATTTAATGCACAGTGGAAGCTCATTAAAGAGAGGGGATGGTGGAGTTCCCTAGGGAGGGAGTTCCACAGCGTTGGGGCCACCACAAAAAGGCCCTCTCCCTCGTCCCCACCAGTCTAGCTGTCCTGGCTGATGGGACAGAGAGAAGGCCATCCGAGGCTGATCTTGTTAAGTGGCCTGTCTGGTGTTGCTGGAGGTGCTCCTTAAGATAGGCTGGGCTGGAACCATATAGGGTTTTAAAGGTCAAAACCAACACCTTGAACTAGGGATGGACGAAAGGGACTTATCTTGTCCCGCAGCTTGCTTCGCGGTGGGGGGGAGGTGCTTCGCTTCTCCCCCCGAAGTTCAGGCAAGGGGGGGAGGCACCCCGCCTCGCCCGGCCAAAATTTAGGCCGGGGGGGAGGCGCCCCATCCCTCGCCAGCAAAATTCAGGCCGGGTAGAAGCGCCCCGTCTACCCGGCTGCAAAAAAGAAAGTAAAACACACACACACCCGTGATAGGCTACGTAACGATTTACGTAGCCTATCACGGCTAGATTTCCAAAGTCAGCCATGATAGGCTATATAAATCGTCACGTAGCCTATCACGGGTGACTTTGAAAAAAAAAAAAAAAGCACGTACGCAAATGGCGGCTCCCATGGGGACCGCCATTTGCATTCCTTATTTTGGCACGTCTAGTCTACGTAAAGATTTACGTAGACTACAGCGAAAATAAGGTCAACGCAAATAGCTTGCACAAGATAGCTTGCACAAGGGGGAAATATATCAGGGGTATTTAAACAACTGACCATGTCATTAGTATAAAAAGTGAATAATAAGGGTACCAAAACACATCCTTGTTTCACTCCTTTTGATGTTATAATGAAGTCGGTAAGATGTTCAATCGTATTGCATCTGACTTTCAAAGATGTGTTAGAATATAGGGCTCGCATTAAATATAAAAGCGTTTGATTGATGGATGTGGCCTCAAGTTTCTCCCATAGTCTTTCTCTAGATATAGAGTCAAATGCAGTCTTTAGGTCGATGAATGCTGCATACAGTGAAACCGTGGTTTTAGCCGCATACTTCTCTATTAAATGTTACAGAATTAAGCTGTGACCCAGAATTGATCTACCCTCCTTAAATCCAGCCTGCTCCTCAGCCAATGGATTTTCCTGTTCAATCCATAATTTAAATTTATCTAACAAGTGGCTTGCACAAAGTTTGCCAATTATGCTGAGCAGGCTAATTGGTCTGTAATTGGCTGGATCATTCCTCCTCCCTCTCTTAAAAATTGGAATTATTATCACCTGTCTCCATTTGTCTGGGATATGCCCTGAATAATCAATCTAAATAAATAATGATGTCAAGGGAGGAGCCCCACCAATCAATGTTGTTTTTCAAAAGTTTAGGAGGAATATTGTCGATAACAGGGGCTTTCCCTCGCTTAAGTTTATTAATCAGTGACTTAATTTCTTTACCAGAAACTGGAGACCATTCAGGGAGATCAACCATCTTCTCTGTACAAAATTCATAAGCAGCCTCAACATGTATCTTTCAGAAGTATGCTTCCCAGATACCGGGTGTGATTAAGGAATCTAAAGGGGAGGCACCCTTAGGTGAAAATGTTGATGTCAGTTTCCAGAAGACTGATGAGTTCTTGTCTCTGGCTGCCTGTATAAGCTGCACCCATGTTGCTTTGTTGTCATCTTTCTTCTTCTGGGCCACTATCTGTTCATAAGCTCTCTTTTTCTCTAATAGTTGATTAAGAAGGCTCGAGACATCTGACCTTGCTGCAGCCTTATAAGAGTAATATGCAGAACTGAGCACCTTTTTTGCTTCCCGGCATTCTGTATCAAACCACCGCTTTGAATGCCTACTTACTCTTTTCTTTTGTAAATCAGCATCGTGAGTCAGTATTGGATTTAATAACCACAATAAGTTATTGTAGGAGGTTATTGGCTCCTGCCACACTGGCCTTTCCGCTATAGTTGCGTGGCACTCTAACGTGCCTTCATCCTCTAAAGCTGCCTTCAACTTCTGCTCGAGTAGGGGTGACTATTTAGCCCAACACTCCAATTGCTGGGTAGGTGTTATATAAGCCTCGGACTGAATCTTAAGATACGACTGGCATTCGAAAGGGGCCATATGGAGCAGAAGTGGAAAGTGGTCTCCCACAAATATAGGTAACACCTGGAAGTTCTTACCAAAGGGAGTAAACCTTCATTGGTTAACATGTAGTCGATAGTACTACGTCTTGTTCCAGCCATGAATGACAAATCCCCTGGATAATCCCCTAAGGTAGATCCATTCAAAATAATAAAATTCAGTCTTTCAGCCATTCTAGCAAGGCATATGCCAGCATAGTTCGCCATGCCATCTTTAGAGAAACAAGGATAATGGGTATAGAGATGTTCTTCCTCATTGTCAGCAATAGGCACCTTATACTTAGCATAAAGAAAATGACCATTTGGGCCCAGTCTGGCATTAACCCCCCCCCCCCACGACCTTATCTACAATATTGTCTGCTATTAGAACTTCAAGGTAATGTTCCAGATCAGTCCAGATCATTGTGGTGATCATCTTTCTTTGTTGCGGGGGGAGATATATATTTACCACCAGTATAGCAACAGAGCCTAATTTAATAAGTATTGCCATAGCCTGTTAACCTTACCGATAAATTGAAAGCAAATAAATCACCAGGACCTGATGGTATCCATCCTAGAGTTCTCAAAGAACTCAAATATGAAATTGCGGATCTTCTAACCAAAATATGCAATATGTCCCTAAGATCAGCTTCTATCCTAGAGGACTGGAAGATGGCCAGTGTAACACTAATTTTCAAAACAGGATCCAGGGGGGATCTGGGAAATTACAGGCCAGTTAGCTTAATGTCTATTCCAGGTAAATTGGTTGAAGGCATTATTAAAGAGAAAATTAGTAAGTATATAGAAGGACAAGCCATGCTGAAAAAGAATCAGCATGGCTTCCGCAAAGGTAATTCCTGTCTCACTAACCTTTTCAAGTTCTTTGAGAGTATCAATAAACATGTAGATGGGGTGATCTGGTAGACCTTGTTTACTTGGACTTCCAAAAGGCTTTTGACAAAGTCCCTCACCGCTGAACTGCAGACTGGAAGGTCGGCAGGACAGCAGTTCGAGACCCGAGTACTGCGTGATGGAGTGAGCTCCCATCTTCAGTCCCAGCTTCTGCCAACCTAGCAGTTTGAAAGCAAGAAATTGCAAGTAGATAAATAGGTACCGCTTTGGCGGGAAAGGTAACAACATTCTGTGCCCCTCGGTGTTCAGTCATGCCAGCCACATGACCACGGAAGTGTCTTCGGACAGCGCTGGCTCTTTGGCTTAGAAATGGAGATGAGCACCACACCCTAGAGTCGGACATGACTGGTTGGGGACACCTTTACCTTTACCATTAATAAGAGGACAGGTCCTCTTATGGATCAATAACTGGTTAAAGAACAGAAAGCAGAGGGGAGGAATAAGTGATAAATTCTCCCAGTGGAGGGCAGTAAATAGTGGGGTCCCACAGGGATCTGTATTAGGACCAATGCTTTTCAATTTGTTCATAAATTGTCTGGAATTACGAGTGAGAACTGAAGTGGCCAAGTTTGCTGATGACACCAAATTATTTAGGGTGGTTAAAACAAAAAGGGATTGTGAGGAGCTCCAAAATGATCTCTCTAAACTGGGAGAATGAGCATCCAAATGGCAAATGCGGTTCAATGTAAGTATGTGCAAAGTGATGCATGTTGGGGCAAAAAATCCCAACTTCAAGTATAACCTGATGGGATCTGTGCTAGTGGTGACTGACCAAGAAAGAGATCTTGGGGTTGTGTTGGACAGCTCAATGAAAAGGTCAAACTAGTGTGCAGCTGTTGTAAAACAATCAAACTGCATGTTAGACATAATTAGGAAAGGAATTGAGAATAAAACTCCCAATATCATACTGACCTTATATAAATCTATGGTGCAACCACACTTGGAATACTCTGTACAGTTCTGGTCACACCTAAAAAGGGTATTGTAGAGCTGGAAAAAGTGCAGACAAGGGCAACTAAAATGATCGAGAAGATAAGCATCGGCCTTATGAGGGAATGTTACAACAGCTAGGATTGCTTAGCTTGGAAAAAAGATGAGTAAGGGGTGACATGATAGAGGTGTACAAAATTATGCATCACATGGAGAATGTGGATAGGGAGAGATTTTTCTCCTTCTCTCATAATGCTAGAATCTGGGGTCATCCCATGAAGCTGATTGGTGGGAGATTCAGGACAGATAAAAGGAAGTACTTCTTCAAACAGCGCATAGTCAAACTACGGACTTCGCTACCCCAAGAACTAGTGATGCCCACCAATTTGAATAGCTTGAAAAGTGGGTTAGGCAAATTCCCTTTCAATTGCCTATCAAAGGAGAGGGCTATCAATTGGCTACTGGTCCTGATGCCTCTATGCTACCACCAGTAATCAGAGGTGGTAAGCCTATGTGCATCAGTTGCTGGGGAACATGGTTGGGAGGATGCTTTTACACTCTTATCTTGCTTGTGAGTCACCCATCAACAGCTGGTTGGCCACTTTGTGAACAGAATGCTGGACTGGATGGACCCTTGGTCTGATCCAGCATGGCTCTTCTTATGTTATTATAATTAACTAAAATCAATATGCTGACAGCCCTCTCTCAAGTGCATTTGATAGCAAAATAATAATTCTTAACACTGAAATGTCAGAATGATCTATAGTGTATATATGGATATCTTTGATATTTGAGCAATTGAAGATTTGAGCAGTAATTCTACTAATCATGATGTCACTTGTGTTTAGGGATGTACGAAAGTTCCACCACGGATCTCGGGGAGGCAGAATGCCAGAGCATTCGGCCCCCCAAAATCGGTGGCAGAACGGCCTGCCGCCCCCAGGACAGGAATTAAGTGGGGCGGATCTTCCTGGAGGCAGCAGCTGTGGAGGCAGCGCTATGGCGGCCCCCATTTGAGTCTGCAGCAGCCTGTCCGCAGCTGGAACTCTGGCTGCGGATGGCCCTGGCCAGCTGCTCTGTGGAGCCGCCACAGAGCGGACCCGGCTGGGCAGGATTCCGGGGGGGGGCGGAGGACCGGATCACCTCCCCCCCATCGAGGATTCTGGGGGGAGGGATGGAGCACCTCCCCCCCACCATGAATCACATCCACAAAAAGGTAAGTGACTTTCGTACATCATACTCCCATGCAAGGTTCCACACACAGGCAAGAGTTTTAGGATATTGCCACTTGGCACTTACTGATTACAGACAAGAATTTAAAATGTGCAAATTGATTTGGAAGAAAGTAACTTCGTTAAGCAATACCGCTTTAAATGCACAAACATAATAATGACAACGGACCTGCAAGCCTTTCCTGAGAACTATACTTTGCATGGAAAAATTAACTACATTCTCAGCAAGGCTTGTTCTTGAAACTCTAAACTAGGCTGCAGGCAGTCTCTGCGGGAGATGGGGTGGGGTGGATTGAGATGTAAAGAACTGGACAATGGGGAGTCCCTCACACTCAAGGGAATAGGGAAAAGAAAGGGCATATGAAGGTGGGGTGAGAGTTGGAGTGGTGTAGAGGAAGTGAGTTGAGGGAAAGCTAAGCTAAGAGGGAGGGGGTTGTGAGACCCAGCGCATCCAGCTAGGGATATACGAAAGTCACTTACCTGAACCTGAAAGTTGATTCGCTGTGGGGGGAGGCGCTCCATCCCTCCCCCCAAAATTCTGGCCAGGGGGAGGCGCCCTGTCCCCCCCGAAATTCTGGCCGGGGAGGAGGCGCCCCGTCCCTCCGGCCGCGAATCCAGTCCTGCCAGGACACAAATGGCAGCGGCTGTAGCTGCCGCCGTTTGTGTCCCTGCAGTCAGCCGTGATAGGCTACATAAATGTTTACATAGCCTATCACGGCTGAGTGAAAAAAAACAAACAAACCGCGCGTACGCTATTTGCGTTCCCCTTATTTTCGCTGTAGTCTACGTAAATGTTTATGTAGACTACACGTGCCAAAATAAGGAACGCAAATGGCGGCGCCCATGGGCATCGCCATTTGTGTATGCGCGGTTTGTTTGTTTTTTTCCACTCAGCCATGATAGGCTACGTAAACATTTACGTAGCCTATCACGGTGTTTTTCTTAAAAATCTAGCTGTGATAGGCTATGTAAATCTTTACGTAGCCTATCACGTTTGTTTTTTTTTTTTAACTTGGAAATGGCGGTGGTGGAAGCCGGTCAGAAGACCAGCTGCTGCCGCCGCCGCCGCCGCCAAACCGCTGCCAAAGCCGCCGCCACAGACATTCGCACAAGGTGAGTCCCGTCCCGGGGGGGTGGGGGGGGCAGACCGTTTCTCCACCAATTTCGGAGGGCCGAATGCTCTGGCATTCGGCCTCCCCGAGATTCATGGAGAAATTCTCTGACATCCCTACATCCAGCATTCACTCACTGCAGTTTACAAGGCTGTGGGTAGGGGCCTATCTGGAGATTCTAAACACACTCGTGCAATTTGTATGTGCCTCTCCTGGCCCCTTGCCTATGCAAACCTCTGAACCACCCAGAGAGCTTCAGCTATGGGGCAGTATAGAAATAGAATAAATGCAATGAAATGAGTTTGGAGGGTGGCCATGTCTTCAGATACTCTCTCTAGAGAGCATGCCTGGAGCGCGCAAGGGTTTTTGGCCATAGGGTGCACCACCCAAACATGGTTTTCTGCTGTGATCCTTACCACTAGAAGACCAGAGTAGGCTTGCACCGAACTGCCTGGGGCTCCGACCAAATTCCAGTTATAGATGAGAACCAAAGTACTTTAAAACACACCCATATACACACAACTACACACACTTACCCAGAAAGCAGGGTCAGAGTAGGTGGAAGATGTATTTGTAGCACGACCTCCAAGAGCAGGATACATTTACCTGAGCTGAAACATTTCCTGAAGACTGAATAATATCCCCCTCACCAGGTGCCCTGGCCCACAGTCTTCTGGGTTTGAGTGCATATACTTAAACGTTGGTGCTTGGGACAGAATAAGGATTCTGTTGGCATACTGCCCACCCCACTGCTCAACAGTCTCCCTTCCTGAGCTAGCCAGGGTGATCTTGGTGGTGGTGATGGAGTCACCTTGGCTTGTTCTGCTGGGAAACTTCAACATCCATGCTGAGGCTGCCCTGATGGAGTGGCTCAGGACTTCATGTCCTCCATGACGACCATGGGACTGTCCCAAGTGGTTTCTGGCCCCAATAGGCATGGCAAAGAATTATGCCGCAGACCCCAATGATGCCAGATTCAATAGAATCTGGCCTCGGGAGTCCGTGGAGGAAAAGAACCCTTACCTCCACCTCCCACCGAAATCCTCTTCGGCTGGATCCATTGATGGCTGCATTTAGGTTAATCTAAGAGCTTTATGGCAGCAAATGCTGTCCATAATGCCACTTGCGTCCAGAGATCCCTCAGCCAGCGATATGGCATGCCAATGGCAGCCATATCACCAACGATACGGAGCCGGTGCCCAGCTCTGCAGAATAGCCACAGAGTGGAGCCAGCCGAAGAGGATTCCAGAGGGAGGGATGGATCGCCTCCCTCCACAGGCAGATTCCCCTCTGGAACAGCAGATATGGAATCCACCCATCCCTAGGCCCCACTCATATGGCAGGTCACACTCTAGACCTAGTTTTCTATACTGGGAAGGATGATGGTGATCTGGGTGTGGAGGAACTTTCTGTTGTTCCATTGTTATGGACAGATCACTACCTGGTGGGGTTTAGACCCACTGGAACTCAGTGCCTCTGCAGGTGTGGGGGACCGATTAAGCTGGTCTGCTCCAGGAGGCTGATGGATCTGCATGGTTTCCTGACAGCTCTCGGGGATTTTCCTGCTGCCTCAGCAGGCGATTCTGTTGAAGCTCTGGCTGAACTCTGGAACAGGGAAATGGCTAGGGCGGTGGACACAATAGCTCCTGAGTATCCCCTCTCACGGAGTGGTGCCAAACCAGCACCCTGGTTCTCTAGGGAACTGGTGGAGATGAAGCGAATGAGAGGGAGACTAGAGTGACTTGGAGGAAAATGCAGAACGAGTCTGATCAAACATGGGGCTAGAGCTTATTTGAAAGCCTACTCCATGGCAGTGAGGGCAGCAAAGAAGACTTTCTTTTCTGCCACCATTGCATCTGCAAGGAGCCAGCCAGCGGAGCTGTTTCGAGTGGCCAGGGGCTTTCTACATCCTGGCCCATGTGATGAAAATTCTGACCACTTGACAGCCCACTGTGAACAATTTGCTCAGCACTTTGCTGATAAAATTTCTCGGATATGTTCTGACTTGGATGCTGTAGTTGATGCAGATCCTGTGGAGGTCACTTTGGCTCCTGCTTCTTCAGTGTTAATGGATTCTTTTAAATTTCTCCTCTCTCATGAACCTGCCCATATTTTGAGATCTTCTGGGGAGGCCCCTATCTCAGTCCCACCACTGTCCCTGGCACGTTTGGTGGGAACTCGGGAGAAGGCCTTCTCAGTGGCTGCCCCGCAGCTGTGGAACACCCTTCCCAGGGAGGCTAGGGTGGCTCCCTCCTTGATGTGTTTCTGGAGGCAGGCTAAAACATTCTTGTTCCAGCAGGCCTTTGGGACATAGTTGGAACCTGGGGGTAAGCTGCTAAAATGCTGTTTTAAAATGCTGTTTTAATGTTTTCATATAATTTTAATTGTACTGTTGTTTAATTATGTTTTAACTTTTGTAAATTGTCATATGTTTTAATTGTATATATTTTAATGTTTGTAAGCCACCTTGTGTCCCAGTACTTGGAAAAAGGTGGTGTATATAACAATAACAATAACAATAACAATAACAATAACAATAACAATACTTGGGAGTGTTGAATGGGGATGGCGCGGGCACCCGATTCAGTCAGGGAATCCAGAAGACTCACTCCTACCCTCACCCCCAAGTCCTGCTCGTCGATGCCCTGCCCCTGTTTGCCCCCTGCCCACAATTGGCGAATGTCCTGCACTCATCCTGGCAGCTTTGTTGAGCTTCGCAGTCACCATTTTTTGAGAAATAAAATGGTGATTGCAAAAATGCGCATATTTGTGCACACATGAAAATTCACATTTTACAAATGTGCAGATTTGCGGATGCCTTAAAATTCATGTTTTTTTCCAAAATTCCACATTTTCCCACACACACTAATGCTTGCCTTCACAAAAATGTGAATTTCACACATGAGAATGTGCACATTTGCAAAAATGCACATTTTTGTGCATACAAAAACATACTTATTTTTGCAATTGCAATTTTTTTTTTAAAGAATGGCAACTGTGGAGCTCAACAAGGCCTTTGGGGTGAGTGCAGGCTTCTCACCAAGTGTGGGAGGGGATCAAACATGGCCTGGGGACTGGGGACTGGGGAGTGGTGCAGGGGCTGGGCAGGCATCCAGACGACCAGGATGGGAGGGAGTTCACACATCCCTAGAACCTCCAGGATTGGAGTGACTCTGGCAAAAATGTTCCCTTTTAAAATGAGTCTTGTATTTCACAGCAGGAGACACAGACTTTCCTTGCCAAACTGCTGCTAGTCTGGAGAAAAACTTTAAGCTAAAGAATGGGAGAACATCAGTATCCTGTCCCTTCTAACCTCCCCACAGAAGGAGCAAGTGTGATGCTATATTTTTTTTTTCCTGGAGAAGGATTGACCCAGAGAGAGGGTAGCAGATCCATTAGAGCACTTAAGCTGGTCTGTGGTGAGAACAGGTGAAGTCTGTCTGTTAGCCCACAGCTTTGCACCAATGACAAAGATGGCACACATGGCTACTGAAAACCTTACTTATACTTTTTATGCAAAATAAGTAATGTCACAACCAATATGATGCCCCAACTACAGACTTGCAAAACACAGTACTGGAAATGGTGGCACTTGTCCCAAGAGAAAGGACTTTTATCACTCTTCCAGCAAAAGCTGTTCCTGACACCAAAGGAATACTTGGTGAAGATTGATGCATACTGGGAAAACTTAGTCATTCCATCTTGCAATTTTCTAGAGAGGTATCATTCTATGTGTGAGACATGCATTCTTTAGTTATTTTTACCCCCTCCTTCTGCTTTGGGGCATATGCATATTTGTAAGTTTGATTAGAATCCATTGATGCCCCATCTAGTCTTGCATATGTGACATAGCTACAGAAGGTTATTGCTTTGTCTGTTTTTCCCACCTCACTGAGCTTGGGGATGAAATTTATTTATTTATTCATTCATTCATTCATTCATCCATCCATTCATTTCATTTCTATACCACCCAATAGCCAAAAGACAGCAAGTTTACTGTTCTCTGGACAAGATGGACTTTGTTTGGTTCACTCTAAAGCCAAGCTACTTCCTAGCAAGATCCCTCTGAAAAGCTCAAAGCCTGCATTGAAGGCCCATAACTATGTTTCTTCCAGGAGTATATTTTTGTAACTTTTCATGACTTTTTAAGAGCACAATCCTACAGAATTGACATGATAGCTGGAGGGCTGTGATCTCAGAGTCCTCTGTCAAATCTAACCCTGCTGTCAAGAACCAGGCAAGGTGGGATGAAGAAATAAGGTGTTCCGTTGTGCTGTTTGAGCTAGATGGTCCTCTGAGCTTCGTGGGGTGGAGATGGGAACAGAGGCTTGTAGATCTAGCAGATCCATGGCCTCTCCCTCCCCTTTCCACCCACCAGCATGCCCTCTCCTCCCTTACATTGAATGAGGGATTTTACCACAGGACGTAGTGACGGCCACCAGTTTGGATGGCTTTAAAAAGGGGTTAGACAAATTCCTGGAGGAAAAGCCTATCAGTGGCTACTAGTCTTGATGGCTATGTGCTACCTCCAGTACCAGAGGCAGTGAACCTATGTACACCATTTGCTGGGGAACATGGGTGAGAGGGTGCTCTTGTGCTCATGCCCTGCCTGTGGGTTCCTGGTCGACACCTGGTTGGCCACTGTGAGAACTAGGGGTGTATGAATTGCCACTTACCTGGCTCTGCTGGGTTCCCCTGGGGGGGAGAGGCACTCCGTCCCTCCCCCCGGAATCCTCACTGGGGGGAGGTGCTCCGTGCCTCCCCCTGGGATCCTGGCTGGCTGGCTCCGCTCCGCGGCCAAGCCACGGAGCTGCCGGCCAGCTCCAGCCACCCACAGCCAGACATCCGGCTGCTGAGCAGCCCTGCAGGGATGCAAATGGTGGCTGTCGTAGCTGCCGTCATTTGTGTCCCTTTCTTTCGCCGTGATAGGCTACGTAAGAATTTATGTAGCCTATCATGGCAGGGGGAAAACCTGAGCATACGCAAATGGCGGTAGCTACCACCATTTGCGTATGCTGGGTTTTTTTTCCCCCTGCCATGATAGGCTACGTAAATTCTTATGTAGCCTATTACGGCAGGGGGGAAAAGAACCCAGCATACGCAAATGGCGGCAGCTACCGCCATTTGTGTACACTTGGGTTCCCCCCCTGCCGTGGTAGGCTACGTAAATACTTATGTAGCCTATCACGGCCTCCACAGGGACGCAAATGGCATCCCTGTGTTAGCCATGATAGGCTACGTAAGTATTTACGTAGCCTACCACGGCTGAAGAGGGGCAAGCAAATGACGGCCTCAGGACGGCTGCCATTCGCACAGCAGCGCAGATGGGAGCAGATAAGTGCTCCGTTTCACGTGCCTTTCGTGGGGGGGGGTGGGGGCTTTGTTCCACGATGGGTTTTGGGGGGCCAAATGCACTTGCATTTGGCCTCACCAAGATCTGTTGTGGAATTCTCTGACATCCCTAGTGAGAACACAGTTGTGGACTAGATGCACCCTTGGTCTCAACCAGCATGGCTCTTCTTGTGTTCTTATGTTCTTATTTTGGGTGAGGAATAGGGATGTACAGAAGTGACTTACCTGTTTGCGGATGTGATTCACAGGGGGGGGAGGTGCTCCGTCCCTCCCCCCGGAATCCTCGATGGGGGGGAGGTGATCCGGTCCTCCCCCCCAAAATCCTGCCTGGCTGGCTCCACTCCACAGTGGCTCCACAGAGCAGCTGGCCAAGGCTGTCCGCAGCTGGAGTTCCGGTCGCGGACGGGCTGCTGTGGACGCAAATGGCAGCCGCTGTAGCAGCCGCCATTTGCGTCCAGCCAAGCTGCCGTGATAGGCTACGTAAGTATTTACATAGCCTATCATGGCTAACCCCCCCAAAAAAAACCCAGTGTACGCAAATGGCGGTGGCTATGGCGGCCGCCATTTGTGTTCCCTATTTTTTGCCATTCTAGCCTACGTAAATATTTACATAGGCCATTACAGTGAAATAAAGGGGAACGCAAATAGAACTCTCCCCTTCTTTTCACCGTAATAGCCTACGTAAATATTTACATAGGCTAGAATGGCAAAAAATAGGGAATGCAAATGGCGGCAGCCATAGCTGCCGTCATTTGTGTACGCTGGTTTTTTGGGGGGTGGGGGTTAGCCGTGATAGGCTACATAAATACTTATGTAGCCTATCACAGCTGCAAGGATGCCAATGGCGGCTGCAGCAGCCCGGCTGTGGCCAGCCAGGAGACCAGCCGCCGCCGCCACCAGAGCAGCAACCGCCAGAACCGCCGCCACCACCGTATCCGCCGCATCCACCCCAGGTAAGTTCCATTTAAATTTTCGTAAATAAAAATGCAAGGTAGTATATTCTGATAATGGATATGTAAGTTTTTGGGTTTTTTTAAAGAACTGTGCTCATCACCTTGTTTGTGGGTGTTCTTTTTCAACTGAAATCCTCCATCTCCATTTACTTTCAGCCAAAACACTTCCTCCTCCTAGGGCCGTGATGGCGAACCTATGACACGCGTGTCAGCACTGACACGCGTAGCCATTTTCGATGACATGCGGCTGCATGCGGTCGCATGCAGAGAAGTATGGGGCCGCATGCTGAGAAGGACGTTTCATCCTCGGCTACTGCACGGCCAGGTGCAGTAGCCGAGGATGAAACATTTGCTGTAGTGTAGTGTAGACACTCTGTGCCGGAGGTCTGTAGGCCAAAACAACAGAACTCCGGCACAGAGCGTCTAGTTCTGGGACTTCTGGTTAAGTCGTTAGGGGATCTTTGACCTCACTTCCGGCCAGCGGAGCAGGGAGCAGCGGAATGCCGCGGGGGACGCATCTCTGGGGGCCCTGTGATCGCCATTACCAGCAACCACATAACCACAGCAACCATCATCCAATCTACTGTTCTGGGGTGTCGTGGATTTCTAATTGACCATCATTACTGAGATAAGTGAGGGGGAGGCTGGGAGAGTTGACGGCCTGTGCTATGGGTGCCGTTTCCTGCCATTAGAAATCAGCCATCTTAATTTATATAAGGAACACCATTTTGCAGCATAGTGCAGACTCCATTTCACCACTATTACTGTTGTGCATCCTTATTAACCCCTATTTCTGCTTATTAACCCTGCCCTTTCCTAAAAGACAGTTACATGTGCCATCTTGTGGTCAGTTAGGCTAGTTAACCCCTAATTGCCTGCTGGGCTAACAGGCTATCTACAATTCTATCTTCTGTCACTGCCCCCCTGATGGAGAACCCAAAAAATAAAAAACCAAGGTTAAGTAAAGGAAGTGGTAGTAGCAGTAGCTGACCCTTTCAAGAGACATGGACCGAGATGTATGGCATTATAGAAAAAAATGGCAGATCATTTTGAGTTCTATGTACTGAAACGGTAGTAAGCAGAATGTGGAATATAAATAGACATTTTGAAACTAATCATTCCCAGCTCTTGAAAATAAGTGAGGATGAAAGGAAGGAATACATTTCCAGGCAGCTACACCTTTATAAGAGCCAATCTAATTCCATCCTTAAATTTATAAAAGGCTCTACAAATTTAACATCTGCAAGTTTGAGCATTGCTCACTCCATAGCTCAGCATGGAAAAGCACTCAGTGAGGGAGAATTTATTAAAGAAACTCTCCTAAGATGTGCACCAGTTCTATTTCACGATATGCAGAATAAAGATGCAATTATTAAGAGAATATCTGAGTTACCACTCAGTAGAAATATCATAAAAGACCGAATAATGAGACTGAACACAAACATACAACATCAATTAAAGAGAGACGTAAGTAATTGTAAATATTTTTCGATCTCTCTTGATGAAACTACTGATGTCACATCACATGCTCAGTTGGCCATTATTGGTCGATATTCTGATGATCTCACAATGAGAGATGAGTTGATAAAGTTAGTATCAGTGCCAACAAGTACATCAGGAAGCGAAATATGTAAGGTTGTTATACAAACATTCCGTGACCTAAGCATTGATATCTCTAAAGTTGTGTCAGTGATGACAGATGGGGCACCAAACATGGTGGGGAAAAAAGTCGGATTTGTCAAATTGTTTACGGAAGCTATTGGACATCCGATTGTGCCTTTTCATTGTATTATCCATCAGGAGGTTTTATATGCCAAGGCAGGATTCACCGACTTAAGTTACTTAATGTCAGTTGTTACAAAAATAGTTAATTTAATAGCTGCTCGCCCCCTTCACAAGCGAGAATTTTCTGCATTTTTACTGGAGGTTGATTCCACCTACAGTGGACTGCTGATGTACAATAATGTAAGATGGCTGAGCCGAGGCAAAGTTCTGGAGCGCTTTGTGGAGTGCTTTGAAGAAATTAAGGTATTTCTTGAGGATAAGGATCTGGGAAACTTTTCTCAGCTCAATGAAAAATATAAGGGTCAACACCCTTATATTTTTTATAGATCTCTCTGTTCATATTAATGAACTGAACTTAAAGTTACAAGGTTTTGGCAAAAGTATTGATGTTATGTTTGGATACATAAAAGCTTTTGAAAGTAAACTTAAAATTTTCAAGTGAGATGTAGAAACTAAAACTTATAAGTATTTTCCTCGAGTAACAAAGTATTTTGAGAAGGCCAGTGCAGCTGTACAAAATGAAATGGAACCCTTGCATATAAAGTACCAGCATGTTTTAGACTCGTTACTTGACCAGTTCAGTGATAGATTTAATCAATTTAGAAGCCTAGAACAGACCATAAAAATAATTAAGTATCCTGATGTAGTAGTCTACAGTAGTTTGGAATTAAATGGTTTCCAATGGATGCAAATTGATGATTTGGAGATGCAACTTGCAGAATTTCAAGACAGCATCTGGGCTCAGGTGTTTGTCGACTTGAGGTCAAAGCTTGAGAATCTGGAAAGGTGCGGCTTGGAGAATCAAGAGGAGTGCCACTACGAACAGGAAATTTGGAGTGCCTGGAACCGATTACCAGACACTTTTAGCACCATGAAAAATATAGCAATGGCTTTACTCACAATTTTTCCCTCTACATACTTTTGTGAGACCTTATTCTCAGCGTTAAATAATATCAAAACCAACAAAAGGAACAGATTGACAGATGAAGTTAGTAGCGCTTGCTTGGGCTTGAAGTGTACAAAATACCAACCTTCAATTGAAGGTTTAGCCAATGAAATTCAGCAACAAAAAAGTCACTAATAGGCACGTTAGTTAAAGAATTCCCCCTCCCCCTCACTTATCTTAGTTCACGGCACCCCACAGAAGTTAAATAATATCAAGACCAACAAAAGAAACCGACTGACAGATGAACAAAGAAGTCACTAAGCAGGTAAGTTAAATAATTAGTTTTTGGTTTATTAAATACAGTTATATATTACAATTATACATTTTTGTTATTTAAACTATAAATATCGCGAAATTATGGTTTTTATCGAAGTGACACACCACCCGAGTTATGCTCAGTTTTTTGGCGAATTTTGACACACCAAGCTCAAAAGGTTGCCCATCACTGTCCTAGGGGCTTCCCAAAAGATGGCTGTCCTAGGTGTGCCTGAGTGATGCACTCTTTGTTTAAAGCAATGCTGTTTTAAAGAAAGAAAAAACCTGTTAAAATGACCATGCTGGTCTGGAGCCCTGCACGAGGTATTATTCTCCCTGCTAAGCTTTATATTTCTACATCCAGTGTTGTTGTTGACGTTGTGAGGCTAAAATGGAGAGGAGAACCAACTCTGTGCATGTCTACTCAGAAGTAAGTCTTATTGAGTTCAATGCGACTTACTCCTACACATGTCAGCACCCCACTTGCCCCCAGCTCAGCTTTGTATTTCCACATCCAGCTCATTAGCAAACCTCCTGTTAGTTATCTCACTGACTGGGTGACTTTGGGCTGGACTCTAACCACTACACCATATATTTGTTATGAAACTCATGAAGAAAAAGAGACAGTATAATGGAAAGTTCTTTCTAAAGCAGTCACACTTGTGCAAATGCAGCATGAAGGGAAAGATCAGCAACCTTCCCTTTGTTTGAATTACTCCATGTCTCAGGGCAGGGGGGAAAAATACGTAAATATATACAAAAAATATCCTTTCTTACGGAAGTTATGCAGACTCACGGAGATGGCTGGGCACCGGAATTACAGTTGTCAGTACGGATTTATCTTCATAATTTTCAGAGCAGAAAAAAAAGAGGAGAATTCCGGGGGCTTGTGAACGATGGTACGGAGCACTGGCCGCAAACTGCGGAAGTCAAGCAGCATGGAAGGAACACAATTCGTACATCCCTACACATCTTTAGGGTTCACTTCAGACAAAGTGCAGTCCATTGGCAGGTGGTGCTCCAAGGCATATCGGGCCTACGTGAGGCCACTGCCAGGCCTTTAAGGCTGTGAGGTCAGTTGTGTTCATTCCTTGTTGCTTGTTCTTCTAGATGGCTGGAGTGCGAATGAACCAGTGAAGGTGCTCATCTGCAGGCACAGTATGGTTTTTTGGGTCGGTCGGAGGGTCTCCTACAGTTGCGGATCCCAGCTTGGGCTCAGCCACTATGCCTCTGTTCAGTGGTTGGGCAGACGCGGGATGTGTTGGGAGCGCCTCCTGCCCACGTTATTCCAGCAAGGTCTGGTGAAGGTTGCCCCGCAGATTCTGGTGCTGCACTTAGGGGGAACGGTCTATGCCTGCTGAAGGGCAAGGCCCTCATTCTTCAAGCCTGGGAGGATTTGCGACTGTTTCGGCATCACTGGCCGGGAATCACCATTATCTGGTCCAACCTGCTACCCAGAGTGGCTTGGAGGGATGGCTTGGATCCTCATGCCATGGATAGAACCCATAAGAAGGTCAACAGGGAAATTGGAACTTTCTAATCGAACAGGGCGACTGGACCATCACCCACCCCGACATTTCTCCTGCCTGGGGGATGCTCTACAGAGCGGATGGTTTTCATCTTACCAAACTAGGCAATGATGTCTTTTTGGCCAATCTGCGAGGGGGCATTTGAGAGTGTTTATGGCACAGGTGGGGGGAGGGTGAGTAAGAAGAGGCTTGTCGCCCTCCTGTGGAGGCTCAGGGCAGGCACTCCGCTCAGGGAGAGGACAGGTGGGCATTCATAGGCACTGTTTCAGGTGACTGGTAAGAGGGATGTACGAAAGTCATTTACCTGGTCTCGCAGCTTGCTTCGCGGTGGGGGGGAGGCGCTTCGCTTCTCCCCCTGAAGTTCAGGCCGGGGGGGGAGGCTTCCCGCCTCGCCCAGCCGAAATTCAGGCTGGGGCGGAGGCTTCCCGCCTCACCCGGCCGAAATTCAGGCCGGGGAGAAGCGCCCCGTCTCCCCAGCCGCGAACTTCAAAAGAAAAGTTAAAAAAAAAAAAAAAGCCCCGTGATAGGCTACGTAACGATTTACGTAGCCTATCATGGCTAGATTGGCAAAGTCAGCCGTGATAGGCTACATTAATCGTCACGTAGCCTATCACGGGTGACTTTAAAAAACAAAACAAAACATGTACTCAAATGGTGGCTCCCTATGGGGGCCGCCATTAGCGTACGCGCTTTTTTTTTTTTTTAAGTCACCCGTGATAGGCTACGTGACGATTAACGTAGCCTATCACGGCTGACTTTGCAAATCTAGCCATGATAGGCTATGTTAATCGTTACGTAGCCTATCACAGGGGCGTTTTTTTTTTTTTTTACTTTTCTTGTAATGGCGGCGGCGGCAGCCGGTCAAAAGACCGGCTGCTGCCCCCACCCCTGACGAAGACAGGATTGCAAGATTTCCAAGGATTGCAAATACTGTTATACTTCTAAAATTATTATCATGGACATACTTGTGCAAAGCCCATTACCTGTATTACAAAACCTGCAATTATGGCAGGAGTTGAAAATGATATCAGAACTTCAGACCAATAATGGAGCAGAAATAAATAAAACTGCTCATCCCTAACCAGGTTAGTACAGGGCCCTACCAAAGTGTACAAATAAACTAAAAGCATGATTATTATTTTTGGGAATACATTAGGGGAACTCTGTAAGACCATTAAGTCAGAATATGTTTTGGATTCCGTTGATCTGAGCTGAATCAGGCCTCAGAGAAACTGTGTGGCTCTCTGAGGTGAAGCAGGATCCCTTCTAAAGTGGCCAGAACTAAATATGGACCTTCTCAAAGCTTTGCAAGTGCTTTGGAGGGCTGCAGAAAGGCAGTCACAGTGGTTAGGATCCAAAGGTGCCCTTCCTCTGGTGGCCAACATCACTGGTTCCCAGCGCAGCCAGCCCCACCTATGGCAGCATGCATGTGGCCCCCACTGCCACCAGAAATAATTTAATGCTTCCCAGGGCAAGCCCCCAAATGTCTGAAAACACAAGTTTCTGGAAGGGGCAGGTTGTGAAAACTTGTGTTTCCCGTCCTTTGGGGACTTGCCCTCAGAAGCATTACATCGCCACTGCCAGTCGTGAGCACACCAGGAGCAGGACCAGCACCTGTGTCTCCAAAATTGGAGCCAGTGTGGTGTAGTGGCTAGAGTGCTGGACTGGGAGTCAGGAAATCTGGGTTCTAGTCCCCACTCAGCCATGGAATCTCATTGAGTGAATTTGGGCCAATCACAGACTCTTGGCCCAACCTACCTCACAGGGTTATTGCTATGAGGATAAAATGGAAGAAGGAGGAGGATTATGTATGCTGCCTTGAGTTCCTTGGAGGAAAAAAGGTAGGATATAAATGAAATAAAATAAATAAATAAAATTGGCTAGTCAAATTTTGCTTGTCTGTATATGGAGAATGCCAGGAGATGGGAAGAGTTGAGTAATGGATGAGTCTACCTTCTAAGTGCAAGGGATATTTTACCTGGGCTCTCCATTTACAGTGCATTGATATTTACATACAGTGTTTACATATGCAATCACATGCTTGAGAATGTGTGAGATTTGGATTCATGTGTAATGTATGTCCCATTGATTTCAGTGGATCTACTCTAAATACGACAAAATCTGGATTGAACCCATTGTCTGGTGAGGGTTTTTCTTGCTGTTGGTCATTTTAAGCCAGGGGTAGGCAACCTGATACCCAGCATATATTTTACTACAATTCCCATGATCCCACTGGCCTTGCTGGAAGGGAGTAATAGGAGTTCTATAGTCCAAAGTATCCAGAGGGCACCAGGTTGCCTACCCCTGCTCTAAGCCCACATGCCTCTTGCTGTTCAACTAATGAGTTAGAAAAGACTTACGTATGGTGGTAACAAGCATGTTTTCTTTAGCAATGGCCCAGAGAAATAATAATTGGAATGAGTGACTTTCTCCCTTTTGTATTTATCAGAATGACTGTGATTATTATTGCCCTTGTTAAAGCCCCTGTAGGCCCAAGACTACTGGGAAAACCTAAGAACTGAGAGTATAATTAACTGTATAAATCTTCCCTGTACTATTCAGATATTCATATGGGCAGAAATAAGGGCAGGGAATTCCATCAATCTAATCTCTCTTACTTTAGGTTTTATAATCCAGAATTCAAAGCAGCTGAGTAGAGTGAATACCAATTCAAATTGCACCGGTATCTCTAAGGACAGTGGCTGAACAGCAAAATATTTATCTTGGGAGAAGACTTGAATTTAGGATAGTAATGTTACTGTTTTTGATCCTAATGCATCATTTTGTTTGCAGAAGTGCTATACAAAGATGCCCAATTGGTGATCCGCTCCCTATTCTTCACAGTTATTGTCAACCAGGTGACCTCATCATTGGTGGCATTACTTCTCAGATCTTCATGCCTTTTGAACCATATAACTTCAATGAACACCCCCGTCAATCATTGGTTGGTGAGAGCCTGTAAGGAGTTATTTTACAAAGTTTTTTTTTAAATAAATTATCACCAGATTAAATGTGTCTTTGGTGATTATTAATATATTAATAAATATAACACAAGAATGAGTGGAATAATTTTAGAAAGGAGGGAAGTGTAATGGAATATTGCATGGAAGCAGAATGCATGACCAGTTAGGGGAGTCACTTGAGAAAGTCAGTTCAATGTACGATGGAATTATATGATGGAGTTGGAGGGAGGAGGGAGGGAGATTAGAGGGGGGGATTTATTTCTTATTGTTTCATATTGTTTATCAAATGCCTACTTGTTTTGGTTGTTCTGGTCCATAAATAAATGTTAATCATTTTAAATTGTGGATTTGTTCTGGCCTTGGTAGATTCCAGGAGAATACAGTTTACATCACATTCTAGCCTTGAACTGCACAATCAAGTGTCTTTAAGGAGAATCCTACTGTTTTTAGGGGTGCACGAAAGTCACTTACCTGGTCTCGCAGCTTGCTTGGCGGTGGGGGGGAGGCGCTTCGCTGCTCCCCCCGAAGTTCAGGCAGGGGGGGAGGCTTCCCGCCTTGCCCGGCCGAAATTCAGGCCAGGGGGGAGGCTTCCCGCCTCTCCCGGCCGAAATTCAGGCCGGGGAGGAGGCGCCTCGCCTCGCCCGGCCGCAAAATAAAAAGTTAAAAAAAACTGCCCCTGTGATAGGCTACGTGACGATTTACGTAGCCTATCACGGCTAGATCTGCAAAGTCAGCCATGATAGGCTACGTTAATCATCACGTAGCCTATCACGGGTGACTTTAAAAAAAAAAAGCGTGTACACAAATGGCGGCCCCCATAGGGAGCCGCCATTCGCGTTCCTTATTTGGTCGCTGTAGTCTACGTAAATCTTTACGTAGACTATGGCAAAAATAAGGGCAACGCAAATAGCGTTGCCCTTATTTTCGCCGTAGTCTACGTAATCTTTACGTAGACTACAGCGACCAAATAAGGAACGCGAATGGCGGCTCCCTATGGGGGCCGCCATTAGCCATACATGCTTTTTTTTTTTCCCCAAAGTCACCCGCGATAGGCTACGTGATGATTTACGTAGCCTATCATGGCTGACTTTGCAAATCTAGCCATGATAGGCTACGTTAATCGTCACATAGCCTATCACGGGGGCGTTTTTTTTTTTTTTTACTTTTATTGGAATGGCGGCGGCGGCAGCCAGTCGAAAGACCGGCTGCCGCCCCCGCCCCTGACGAAGACCTGCCAAACCGCCACCGGGACCCGCCGCCGGGAGGGACATTCGGGAAAGGTAAGTCCCATCCCGGGGGGGTGCGGGGTGCGGGGGGGTGCGGAGAATTTCTCCCCGAAACTACTTTGGGGGGCCGAATACGTTGGCACTCGGCCCCCCAAACTTTCGGGGAGAAATTCTCCCCCATCCCTAACTGTTTTATAACTAAGTAGTGGGTGGCAACAGTTTATTTTGGATAACATCATGGGAAGAGAACAGGGTAGGATTTTTATCCAGTGACCTCTATGGGCCAAGACCTTTTGCAAAATCCTTGGAATATCACAAATAAATTTCAATAATTTTGCATTCAATAAAACCCTCACACTATTACGCTATAGTATACAATAATCAACATAGTTCCCACTTTGAGATGTTAAGGGAGGGAGACTACAGTCTAGACAGCAACAACTACCACTCAATGTTAAAGGATGGTTATGCCTTGTTTACCTTTCTCATTAGAATGCCCCCACCCCCAATCTCTTGTGTGACTCTCCCCTTTTCTTTCATGGACTTCATATCTTTTTAAATGCCCATTTTTCTCTATGGTAAACAAAAATATAGACCCACTGAAATCAAAAGGAGGTTAGTGATGCCTATCTTAAGTCTACTCTAAATATGAATCCAACCTATTGTATACAGCAAAGTAGATAAAACAGACATAACTTCTCAAGCAGTATTTGTATTTCCATTTGCATATAATTAAATGAAATATTATCTCACAAACTTATTTCATTTACATTTCTGGCAAAGGCAATGTCATTGAAAGATTATTAACCTGATATGCGCATTACCAGTTGTATTTGTTCTGATCAGCCAAAAGCATACACATTTTCTCAGAATCTGACATCTCACAACAAGAAAAAAGCGGGATAAAAATATATCTCTTGGTGCCCTATACAATGGGCAGGACAGCAACTAATGGCAGATATCTTTCACCTCCTGCTACCCATAGATGCAGAGATATTGGTCCCATGGCACTTTAGGAACCTTCCTTCTAAACAAGCAGTAGGCAAAGCTTGAAAGTGCAGGTTGGTAAGAGCCTTTCTCAATAAAATAAATGTATGGTCATGTAAATAAAACCACAGAGTATGATTGACTTCTATGTGCCTATATCACAGAAAAAAAACTGGTGTTGGCTAGATTTCCCACATCCTAGTTGCAGTCTTTATTGAACACCTTATCCTTGATCAATTTTTGATCCCTACAAAATCAGTTGTTCCTAATGTCTCCGATGTGAGGTCATAACCCTTGGACAATGCTTCATATTGTTCTTTCCAGCTTTTGAGGCCTAGCTGTTCCTGAAAACTTAGTTTTGGTAGGCTGTAACCAAGCATTTGCTTCACTTCTCCTTTAGACAGTACATAAACAGTGTTTTGTGTATTCTAGCCTAAATAGAAGTCATACTAACTTCAGCTCGGAGCATTACAGCTACGGTGCCCTGGGCAGACCCATTCTTTCTTCCCCAGAAATTTGTTCTGCATCGCTTCCAAGAACTTAAATCACCCCATCCCCATAACTCTGCACCATACGGCATTTGGGCAATAACTTTTTCTAGAAAGTTTTTAATTGATGGCACTACCAATTGGACAACTTTACTGTGGGAAAAAAACAAATACATTACCTGACCTGTTTCAGCTGCTGTTAATCTAAGCGTAGCTTTATGCTGTTTCCATGTCATAGGCTCATGTAGCAGGTGTCTAAGGGTCTTAGGCTATTCAATATTATGGTTGTTCATAGTGCATTTATGTCTACTTGCCCTTTTGCCAAAAACCATTATTTTGGTTTTACTATAGTTAATTTTAAAGTGTTCTCTCTGGTAAAAATTTCCAAATTCTTTCAACTGTCATCTGAATCCAATGTGAATTATAGATAGAACTTCCATGTAATCTACCTAAAATAATAACATGATATTTTTAAGAAGTGTACAACATCATTAATGTAAAAATTAAAGAGGAACGGTGCAAAAAGGCATCCTTTTCAGACACCTCAAAAAAATGGAATTATATTTGACAGCTGCCCACCAATCCCCATCCTAACCTTCACTTTAGCAGCAGTGTACAAAATCTTAACCAGGATGAGAAGTATTTTGTCTGTACTAGTCTGTAGTAGTTAAAACCACTTCTATCCACTAAAGCTGAAGTTAGATCTACAAAACCTGCATACACATGATGCTTTGACCCTGCTGTATATTTTGAAACAAAACGCCACATGACAATTAATAGTGCTTTTCCTATTAATAGTCCTGCTAAGCAGGACTATTTGCCAAGTCAGGCAACACTGCCAGAGGCAGTTCCAGATGACTATCTGAAGATTTTCCAGAAATATCACAGAAAAAAGTTTCCCACCTTCCTGCTGGTATCTGAGCTCCTGAGAACTGAATTTCCAGCCTCCCATATGAAACTATATTCCAGAATTTATTTTTATTTTTTTCAGCAACTGCTGAACCCAGCTCCAACCAGAGCTGGTGGTAAAACCCTGGTTGTTGTTGTTGTTGTTTTGTTGTTGTTGTTGTTGTTGTTGTTGTTGTTGTTGTTGTTGTTCTTCTTCTTCTTCTTCTTCTTCTTCTTCTTCTTCTTCTTCTTCTTCTTCTTCTGCAACTGCTTATAAGTTTGGTGTAACTGCACCACATTTTCTATTGCTTCTGGGATATTGTTAGCTCTTAAAGCTCTAAGTGAATCTTCCATTTTGCTAATCTACATTCATCTTCAAACCTTCTCCTCCACATCTTTAAACTAAATTTGGGAGCTTTAAATGAAATTTGGGAGCTTTGATTGTGTAAGAAATAGGGATGTACGAAAGTCACTTACCTTTTGACGAAATGTGATTTGAGGTGGGGGGGAGGTGCCCCGTCCCTCCCCCTGAAATTCTGGCTGGGGGGGAGGTGCCCCGTCCCTCCCCCCTGAAATTCTGGCCAGGGGGGAGGCGCCCCGCCCCTCCCGCCGCGAATCCTTGCCGGCCGGGTCTGCAAATGGCGGCAGCCGTAGCCGCCGCTGTTTGCGTCCCTGCAGTCAGCCATGATAGGCTACATAAATGTTTACGTAGCCTATCATGGCTGAGTAAAAAACAAAAACAAAATACTGCACTTACGCAAATGGCGGCACCCATGGACGCCGCCATTTGCGTTCCTTATTTTGGCATGTCTAGTCTACGTAAACATTTACGTAGACTACGTCGAAAATAAGGGGAACGCAAATAGCATAGACGCTACACTATTTGTGTTCCCCTTATTTTTGCCGTAGTCTACGTAAATGTTTATGTAGACTAGACGTGCCAAAATAAGGAACACAAATGGTGGCGCCCATGGGCGCCGCCATTTGCATACGCACGTTGTTGTTGTTGTTGTTTTTACTTAGCTGTGATAGGCTTCGTAAACATTTACGTAGCCTATCACAGCATTTTTTAAAAATCTAGCCGTGATAGGCTACGAAAATCTTTACGTAGCCTATCATGGTTTTTTGTTTTTTGTTTTGTTTTTTTACTGGAAATGGCGGTGGCTGCAGCCAGCCGGAAGACTGGCCACCACAGCCGCCTCCTCCGAACCGCCGCCGCAGCTGCCACCGCCAGGGAGACTCACCCAAGATAAGTCCCGTCTCGGGGGGGTGGGGGGGGCAGACTGTTTCACCACCGATTTCAGGGGGCCGAATGCACTGGCATTTGGCCTCCCTGAGATTCGTGGCGAACTTCTCTGACATCCCTAGTAAGAAACAATCTTAGGGCAAAGACAATCCCCTCAGAGGAAGTTATTGGGTCGCTTTGAGAAGCAATTAACTCCTCTCTACTAGCCGTAAGGGCTGGAGTTCAAAGGACTGTTGGAATTTTGTCCTGCAGACATGCATAACAGCTAAGATGCTTAGTACCTTGAATGACATAATCTACAGCTACAATGGGCTCCAGCATTCTCCTAACATACCTCCAATCTCTACTTTCAATGGTTGGTGACTGATATCAGGTCTGTCCTCCACCCTAAAATTCTCCACACGTGGTATAAGAGGTGTTGAGGCTAACATATAAACAATAACATTTCCTCATTTAATGGAGATGAAAGTGTATTGGTCATCTCCATCCTCAGGGCTATTTCCACTCATATTGTAAATTGGAATGTTTATATTAGCTTAAATAAATGTAATCCCACTCTGTTTACATGAATATTTGGAGATTTCCTAGGTCCTCTACAGGAAGACCCGATTTCCTATAAAGTACTTTATTTGAGGCTCCCAGCTGAACATTAAAATCCACCATTAATAGGATTTGAGGATCTGGCTGAAGATATTGGATAGCTTCCAATATCTCATCCAGGTCCCCCAAAATTTTAAATGAATGGTTCTTTGCACCACTAGGTGGCATTTAAATGTTGACACAAAACAGATGCTTCCCCCCAGGCCATACAAATAATAAAACTAATATATTAGAACATTCACTAAGTTTTAGCATTTCAATTGTCACTCCACCTCAACTGAAATTGAGGTTGTTAGCCCCTCTCTAGCACAACCCATCCTATCTGACTTTATTGCTGGCATTACATATGAAATATACCCTTGTAAATAAGGTTTATTTGGGTCAAGGAGCCAGGTTTCCTGCAGGCATACAATAGGAAAGCTTCACAAAAATTTGACAAATTCACTATCCATGCTCTTGTTTAACCAACTCGCAATATTCCAGGAAAGCAATTTTCATAATTTTAGTTGTTTCAAAGCTATCCCCCGCCCAATTAACTAGTATGGGGGGTGTCCTTTCCCCCTTGCTGTTAATTTTACTATATCCCACGTTCTCTTATCATAGTTGTAGCCTTAATTTGTTGTTCAGTCATTAAGTCGTGTCTGACTCTTCGTGACCCCATGGACACACTCTCTCCCGGAGTGTGCTCAATTTCATATTCATTGCATCAGTGATGCTATCAAGCCATCTCGTCCTCTGCTGTCCCCTTCTCCTTTTGCCTTCAATCTTTCCCAGCATCAGGGTCTTTTCCAGGGAGTTTTCTCTTTGCATTAGATGGCCAAAATATTTGAACTTCACCTTCAGTATCTGTCCTTCGAATGAGCAGTCAGGGTTGATTTCCTTTAGGATGGACTGATTTGACCTCCTTGCATTCCAGGGGACTCGTAAGAGTCTTCTCCAGCACCACAGTTCAAATGCATTGATTCTTCAGTGCTCAGCCTTCCTTATAGTCCAGCTCTCACAGCCATATGTTACTACTGGGAAAACCATAGCTTTAATTATACGGATCTTTGTCGGCAAGGTGATGTCTCTACTTCTTACTATGCTGTCTAGGTGTGCCATAGCTTTCCTCACAAGGAGCAAGCATCTTTTAATTTCATGGCTACAGTCACCGTCTGTGGTGATCTTGGAACCCAAGAAAGTAAAATCTGTCACTGCTTCCATTTCTTCCCCCTCTACATGCCAGGAAGTGATGGGGCCAGATGCCATGATCTTCGTTTTTTTAGTGTTGAGTTTCAAACCAGTTTTTGCACTCTCCACTTTCACCCTCAACAAGATGCTCTTTAGATCCTCTTCGCTTTCTGCCATTAGGGTGGTATCGTCTGCGTATCTGAGGTTGTTGATAATTCTCCCGGCAAATGCCCTACCCAGCGCCAGCTTGTCTGGCTGAAGGGGGAGGGCCATTGCGGGCGGGTGGGGTGATAAGACGTATGGGCCTCTGATTGGTGCACCCCAGTCGCACCACCAGTCGGGGAGGAGCAGGCCGAGTTGTCTTAAACTCGACCCCCCTCCTTATCTCAGCTCTTTGGCGCAACGCAGCTAAAGTCACGATGAGGGACTTTGGCCTGCTGGAGAACGGCTTCGTTCTCGTTCCAGCCGCCTGGACCCAGCGTGCTTCGGCGCGCCAAAATCTTCGCTTCAAACAGCTATCGAGTTGCCCACACTCGCGGCGGGCCTTGCGCGCTGCAGCGCGGCTCCCTCTTAGACGGTGCCTGCTGGCCATCGGGAGAGCCAACGTTGCTGCCTCTGGGGCTCCGGAGTTATTGGTGATATCATTCCGCCTCCCTCCCTCCCTCCCTCGCCGGCTCCTTTCCCCCCCGCCCGCCTGTCTGTTTGTTCTCCCCTCATTTACTCGCTCGCTTTCCTGCCCGCTCTCCCACCCACTCGCTCAACCCGCCCGCTCGCTCAATCGCCTGGCTGCCTGCCCGCCCGCCCTCCCGCCCGCCCGCCTGCTCGTCTGACCGGCCCACCGGCCGCCGGGCCGGCTCACAGCCCGCCTGCCAGCCAGCATGTCTATCTGGCCACCGGCCTTGCCGGCCTCATCCTCCTCGCCTTCCCAGCCTCCCGCTGGTGCCGCCTCGGCCTCTGAGGTGTTGCTCCCCACGAGGAGCGTTGGCAGAAAGGTGAGCACAGCGCCGGTGTTTGCCGGCGGCAGCGCTCCAAGCGGCGGTCTGCCTGCCCCCCCCCACTCGTCAGCCGAGTCTGCCTGTTCGGAGGGGCACCTGGCTGCTGAGCCAGAGTCGGGGCGTGTATATCACAGCCCCGATTGGTCGCCTCCCAGGGGCTTGGGACGTCTCCCCCCCCACCCCCCAAAAAATTAAATTATGATTATTAATTAAATTTTTAATTAATAAAATTGTGTAACAGCGGCGGCTGCCTGTTTGGCGCCTCCCGGGACAGGGTGCCCTCGGCTGAGGGTGCCCACGCTCAAACGCAGCTCCATCACCTCTGGCCCCTGGCTGCGCCTCTTGAAATCTGATTTTCTATCTAAACGGTAGTGCAGCGCTCCCATCTTCATCCCCAGGCCTCTCTGTCTTGGTCTGGAACTTGTACCCGCAAATCTTAAGACTGTGGGGTGGCTGCCTATTGTCCGGGGTGCCCAGCGGCTTTCTTAACTCTTTGATAGCAGCTAGCTTAATTCACCTCCTGCATCATGCCTCCCAAGAAGGGCCAGGGTGGTAAGAAAGGGAAGGGGAGTGCCCCACCCCCCCTCCCCAAAAGACCGCTGCCAAGGCCCGATTCTGACTCTGATGAGGACGCAGACCCGGTACTGGCATCTATTCTTTCTCGTTTGGAAGCTGCTGAGCATTCCTCGGGGATCCCTCCTCCTCCCCTGGCCAGGCACAAAAAATCCTCAGTGGTCCAGCACAAGCGAACGCGACAGCAGACCCAACGCTCGTTGCTCCTTTCTATTTCAGATTGCCTGGACGCTATTGAGGCATCCACCTCCTCTTCCTCGGCTCTTCCAGAAGGCTCACCGCCTTCAGCGGAGCTGCTCCCTTCTGTGGCCTCATCTTCCCTGGGCGCTCAAGCAACAACCTTGGTTTTTCCAGCTGGGGATCAGAGCATGCCCACGATTGGTACAGGTGAGACTGCTTTGGCACCTCAATTCGCCTGGCCAGGTATGGGGAAAATCAACCCCTTGGGTTGGGTGCCGTGGGTTACCTTTCAAGGCGGCCCAGTCCACCCTCGTCCACTTCCTTCAGTTATTTCAGCCCCCGCAGCTAGTACTCCTCAGCCCGTTGCCTCGGCCTCAACTTCTAGTTCAGCTGCTCCATTGGCCAGCCCTCCCAGTTCTTTGGGGCCTGGCGTGTCATTCCCCTTACTACTACCGGCAGGAGACGCCACCACACCTGCCCCGCCATTAGTCCAGCCTCATCCGCTTAACGTCGCCTCCGCCAGTGTTTGGCAGGGGCCCGCTGGTTCAGTTAGTGACCCCCTAGCTTCCCTACCTCCTTCCCTGCTAGCCCCACAGTTGTCCTCGATTGACCCATGCACCAACCTGAGTCGTGGATCTATGCCCACTGGTGCTACATCCTCCCCTATTGGTTTTCACTTAACCATTGCCACCAGAAAAAAGATATTGCGGGGTGAATTTATTGATGTCTTTGCCCTGCTCTTTCGTGAGCCCGAACCCAGCGACAAAGATAGGATCCGTGACCAGGATCCTGAGCGGAGCAAAGCTCGCAAGGTGCCTCGCACTTGGGCGAACTGGTTGCCAGGCTTTTTAATTTACACTGGCATCCTCCAACAGAGGTTCCCTGAAAGGGCTTGGGTTCTCACCAAGTACCTCGACATAATATACAGGGCTTACTCCGAATATGAGGGGAGAGCACGGCTGGCTTACGACGAGGCCTTCCGAAGGAGGGCCGCCATCGACCCCTCCATGCGCTGGGATCTAAAGGGCCAGGACCTTTGGCTCCAATTCATGACCCCTTCTAGGCCAGGCTACGGCGACAGGTCTGACAGCGGCCACATCCTGGCCAAGCTGTCACTCGCAATAGCTGCCAAGACTATTGCGAGTCCAGGGGTTCAACACCGCCGGCTGTGCTGGGAGTTCAACTCCAAAGGTTCCTGCTCCCATAAACCATGCCGCTTCCGGCATGAGTGCTCCCTTTGTGGCGGTCAAACACTCCTGCTCCTCTTGCCCGAGAGCCAAAGGTTGGAGAGGTCCCCCAAAGGATGGCCAGGGTGGCAGAAAACAGGGCGGTGGGCATCCTCCCCCTCCCAAAGGGCCCCAGCCCAGTTAAGATTGTTCCACTCCTTCAACTTCTAGGTCGTTACCCAAATCGGCGGGCAGCGATCTACTTCGAATGCGGCTTTACATTGGGCTTCAGGATCCCCTTTACGGGCCTGCGCAGGCCGTATTTGACCAGTAACCACCGGTCTGTTCTTAGCATGCGGCGCTTGGTGCAAGATAAGATTAACAAAGAAGTTCAGTCAGGTCGGGTCATCGGCCCCTTTTCCTCGCCCCCGCTACCCAACCTGAGGATTTCCCCTTTGGGAATTATACCCAAGAAATCGCCCGGTGAATTCAGGTTAATTCATGACCTCTCTTTCCCCAAGGGCAAGTCGGTTAACGATGAAATCCCAGATTACCTATGTTCTGTGCGTTATACATCCTTTGATGCTGCGGTAGCCATGATAAGAGCTCTGGGCCGCGGGGCATTGATGGGCAAGTGTGATATCAAATCCGCTTTTCGCATTTTGCCTATCAATCCTCTGGATTTTGATTTGCTGGGATTTTCCTTCCAGAACAAATTTAACATTGACCGCGCCCTCCCTATGGGATGCTACCATCTCTTGCGCCATGTTTGAAACATTTAGTACCTTTCTGGAATGGGCCATACGGGACAAGACGGGCTGCGGCGATGTGGTCCATTATTTGGATGACTTCCTGTTTGCTGGACCCGGGGACGGCAGTCAGTGCTCTGACCTGATTAGGGCATTCATATCCCTTTCCTCAGACTTCGGTGTCCCTTTGGCACATGAGAAGACAGAGGGCCCAGCTGTTACTTTGACGTTCTTGGGGATCGAGCTCGATACCCACGCAGAGTGTTCTCGTCTCCCTCACAATAAATTGCTGGTACTTAAAAATAAGCTCCAGTCCATCTTGCACCTTCGTAAAGTCTCCCTTAGAGCAGTACAGGAAGTCGTTGGCCATCTGAACTTCTCTTGTAGGGTGGTTGCCCCCGGCCGCGCATTCCTGAGATGGCTCTGCTGGGCAATGCGGGGTCTTCAACTCCCGCATCATCGCACCAGAGTCACCTCTGCTATGTGCATGGACCTGCGGGTATGGCTTAAATTCCTGAGGGACTTTTATGGCATCTCCTTTTGGAGACACAAATTACTTCTATGAGCTGACATGCAGATCCATTCGGACGCGGCTGGTACCTTTGGTTTTGGGCTAATTTGGCGAGACCGGTGGTGCCTGGGCCAGTGGCCGGAGACCTGGGCTGCCGGCGGTATCTGTCGGGACCTCACCTTTCTGGAATTCTTCCCCATTTATGTGGCTGTACATATTTGGG
The DNA here is from genome assembly GCF_057233095.1 of Heloderma suspectum. Taxonomy (NCBI): domain Eukaryota; kingdom Metazoa; phylum Chordata; class Lepidosauria; order Squamata; family Helodermatidae; genus Heloderma; species Heloderma suspectum. The sequence goes on from NC_139463.1 coordinate 91,664,509, forward strand.
CAGACTTGATGGCCAACTCTGTCGCCCTTTTTTGGTGCGACAACTTGGCTGTAGTGCATGTCATTAATACATTATCCTCTAGAAACCAAAGGGTCATGGAGTTAGTTAGAGCATTTACCCTCCAATGCCTACGCCACAACATATGGTTCCACACCCGCCATGTGCTGGGTCTGGGGAACCCTGTAGCCTATGCTTTGTCACGAAACCAGATCGACAGGTTCCGTGCGTTGGCTCTGTGGGCATGTCCGCTGCCAGACCCCATACCAGACGAACTGTGGGAGATTGGCACTCTCAAGTCGAACACGCTATCCTGAATTCTATAGCCCCCAGCACTAGAGCTGCCTATGAGAGAGCAGGTAGGGAGTTTGGCGCCTTCAGGTGTGGGCTTCAGTTGCAGGATGTGTGGCCCTTACCTGTGGACCACTTGTTACAATTTTGCATACATCTGCATAACAAGGGACTATCTGCTACGACCATTTCGGGGAAGCTCGCCTCTTTGGCCTTCTGGGCCAAAGTGCGAGGGGTAGAGGACTCCACCTCAGACCAAATTAGGAGGGCTGTGCAAGGCTGGGCAGGGATGTTTCCTGCCCCGCCAGACTCCAGGCACCCCTTGTCGCCAGTTATTCTCATAGGGCTTTGGGCACTGTAGCCCTCCCTTTGCTCTTCTCCATACGAAGCCTCCCTCTTTCACACTGCAGCTTTAACAGCCTTCTTTGGGGCCCTCAGGATTTCAGAACTGGTCTGGGCCTCCAAATCCGACACCATTGGGAGGGCCTTGAGGTATTCAGATATCCAGATCCAGCTTAGCCTGATTCACCTCCATATTCGATGTTCAAAAACTGATCAGGCAGGCAAGGGAGCATTGGTTACCCTTAACCACGCCCAGGCCGACGAGTTATGCCCAGTCAGGGCCTTGCGGGCTTTCATTGAGCACCGCGGGGCAAGTGAGGGTCCCCTATTTTGCCATGCGGACGGTTCACCACTGACAAAGTTCCAATTTTGGGCAGTCACTAAGTTAGCCTTGACCACACTGGGTCTGGGGCATTATCGTTTCGGGACTCACTCATTTCATATTGGGGTGGCCTCTACAGCAGCTGCCATAGGTTTTTCTTCCAAGCAAGTGAAAGCAGTAGGGAGATGGCGCTCCAGGGCCTTCCACTCTTACATTCGCAAGTTGCCTGATGCTTCTTGGTGATTCTCTTCGCCTTCCCCAATGTATTATTTAGATGGGATTCGACCGACACCAGTACGGGTGCTCATTTGTGGGCACGGTATGGTTTTTTGGGCTGCCTGCAGAGCTTCTACGTCTGCCTTCAGATCACGGCTGCAGTTTCCCCATCAGGTGGCAATACAATGGCTCGTCTGACGGGGTATGCGATGGGACGGTCTTCTCCCCACACTCTTTCAACGAGGTTTGGTCAGTTTCCCTCCACAGGTCCTGGTGTTACACCTTGGAGGGAACGACCTGGGCTACAAGCCTGGAAAGACTTGATTGAGCAGGCGTTGGCCGATCTGCAGACGATCCGACATTGCTGGCCAGGGGTGACCATATTATGGTCCTCAATGCTCCTGAGAATCATGTGGAGGGCGCAGAGCAATGCGGCCGTGGAAAGGGCCCGGCGCAAGGTGAATAGAGAACTGGCACGTGGGTTGTCAGAGCATGGTGATGGTTGCATCAACCACAAAGGAATTCATTGGACTACGAGGGAGCTTTACAGGCAGGACAGCGTCCACCTGTCAGACATAGGCAATGATTTAATTTTGGCTGATCTGCAACGGGGCTTGTGTGAAGTTCTTCTGCGCAGGTGGGGGGAGTTTCACAGGCAATAGGCCTGTGACTCCTGTGGCAGCTAGTATGGGCAAAACTGGAAAGGGAGTAGGGATGGTGTGCATGCAGAGGCACCTTATGGTGACAGGTGACGCCTGAGGCCCCCCGAATGGGTTGTGCGGCTCGGCGGGGGGATAAGGGTTGCCTGGGAGACCAACACGAATCACTCACCCAGGTGTTGTGCGGCACCAGGTTGGGGGTGACACCGGAAGGTCTACCTCCCCCACAAGGGGCAGTCCGGAGGGATGGCGAGATCACCGCCACCCCTCACGCTGGGTGTGTTTTCGCCCATGAAGTGCCAGCTAGCCACTGACACAGTTAGATGCCCACCCTAGTTACCCATTTGCAAATATTTCAATAAAATGTGGCCCAATTTTCAATCCAAGCTTGTTGTCTGCATCTTCTTTGACCCATCTCCGCTCGCAAATGCCCTACCCGGCGCCAGCTTGTCTGGCTGAAAGGGGGGGGGCATTGCAGGTGGGTGGGGTGATAAGACGTATGGGCCTCTGATTGGTGCACCCCAGTTGCACCACCAGTTGGGGAGGAGCATGCCGAGTTGTCTTAAACTCTACCCCCCTCCTTATCTCAGCTCTTTGGCGCGACGCAGCTCCCTCCCACCCACCCTCCCCTTAGCAGTGTGGGTTGTTGCCGGTTGCCCCTTTGGGAGCCATGTAGGAATTTTTTGGCTCACAGTCCAATTGGCCTAAGACCGTGAGTCTTTTTTGCCTACGTCACACTGTTATGCGGGTTGAGTGTGTCCTGTAAGGGAATTTAGTCTATATCGTTGGTCACATTCCACTTGGCAACTAGGATGGGCAAAACTGGAAAGGGAGTAGGGATGGTGTGCACGCAGAGGCACCTTATGGTGACAGGTGATGCCTGAGGCCCCCCGAACGGGTTGTGCAGCTCGGTGGGGGGATAAGGGTTGCCTGGGAGACCAACACGAATCACTCACCCAGGTGTTGTGCAGCACCGGGTTGGGGGTGACACCAGAAGGTCTACCTCCCACACAAGGGGCAGTCCGGAGGGATGGCGAGATCACCGCCACCCCTCACTCTGGGTGTGTTTTCACCCATGAAGTGTCAGCTAGCCACTGACACTGTTAGATGCCCGTCCTAGTTACCCCTTTGCAAATATTTCAATAAAATGTGGCCCAATTTTCAATCCAAGCTTGCCTGCATCTTCTTTGACCCATCTCCGCTCGCAAATGCCCTACCCGGCGCCAGCTTGTCTGGCTGAAAGGGGGGGGCATTGCGGGTGGGTGGGGTGATAAGACGTATGGGCCTCTGATTGGTGCACCCCAGTTGCACCACCAGTTGGGGAGGAGCATGCCGAGTTGTCTTAAACTCTACTCCCCTCCTTATCTCAGCTCTTTGGCGCGACGCAGCTCCCTCCCTCCCACCCTCCCCTTAGCAGTGTGGGTTGTTGCCGGTTGCCCCTTTGGGAGCCATGTAGGAATTTTTTGGCTCACAGTCCAATTGGCCTAAGACCGTGAGTCTTTTTTGCCTACGTCACACTGTTATGCGGGTTGAGTGTGTCCTGTAAGGGAATTTAGTCTATATCGTTGGTCACATTCCACTTGGCAACTAAGATGGGCAAAACTGGAAAGGGAGTAGGGATGGTGTGCACGCAGAGGCACCTTATGGTGACAGGTGATGCCTGAGGCCCCCCGAACGGGTTGTGCAGCTCGGTGGGGGGATAAGGGTTGCCTGGGAGACCAACACGAATCACTCACCCAGGTGTTGTGCAGCACCGGGTTGGGGGTGACACCAGAAGGTCTACCTCCCACACAAGGGGCAGTCCGGAGGGATGGCGAGATCACCGCCACCCCTCACTCTGGGTGTGTTTTCACCCATGAAGTGTCAGCTAGCCACTGACACTGTTAGATGCCCGTCCTAGTTACCCCTTTGCAAATATTTCAATAAAATGTGGCCCAATTTTCAATCCAAGCTTGCCTGCATCTTCTTTGACCCATCTCCGCTCGCAATCTTCATTCCAACCTGTGATTCATCCAACCCAACGTTTCTCATGATGTACTCTGCATATAAATTAAATAAGCAGGGCAAAAATATACAGCCTCGTCATACTCCTTTCCCAATTTTGAACCAATTGGTTGTTCCATGTCCGGTTCTTACTGTTGCTTCTTGTCTCTCGTACAGGTTTCTCAGGAGACAGGTAAGGTGGTCTGGTGCTCCCATCTCTTTAAGGATTTGCAACAGTTTGTTGTGATCCACACAATCAAAGTCTTTAGCAAAGTCAATGAAGGAGAAATAGTCATTTTTCTGGAATTCTCTTGCTTTCTCTATGATCCAGTGAATGTTGGAAATTTGATGTCTAGTTCCTCTGCCTCTTCGAAACCCAGCTTGTACTTCCAGTAGTTCTCAGTTCACATGCTACTGAAGCCTAGCTTGTAGGATTTTGAGCATAACGTTGCTAGCATGTGAAATGAGCGCAATTGTACGGTAGTTTGAACACTCTTTGGCATTGCCCATCTTTGGAATTGGAATGTAAACTGCCCTTTTCCAGTCTTGTGGCCACTGTTGAGTGTTCCAAATTTGTTGGCATTAGGGATGTATGAAAATCATTTACCTTTTCACAGAATTGATCTGCGGTGGGGGGAGGCGCTCTGTCCCTCCACCCGGAATCCTCGATGGGGGGAGGCAATCCGGTCCTCCCCCTCAGAATCCTGCCCGGCCGAGTCCACTCTGCAGCGGCTCCACGGAGCAGCCGGCCAAAGCCGTCTGCAGCCAGACTTCTGGCCATGGACAGAATGCTGCGAACGCAAATGGCGGCCGCCATAGTGGCTGCCATTTGCATCCTTCCAGGCTGCCGTGATAGGCTATGTAAGTATTTACATAGCCTATCATGGCATGCCCCCCCCAAAAAAAACGGCATACACAAATGGCGGTGGCTACAGCAGCCGCCATTTGCGTTCCCTATTTTTTGCTGTTTTATCCTACGTAAATATTTACGTAGACAATTATGGCGAAAAAAGGAACTGCAAATAGCGTAGTGGGCACTATTTGCGTTCCTTTTTTTTTTTTTTTGCTGTAAAAGCCTATGTAAATATTTACGTTGGATAAAACAGCAAAAAAAAAAATGCAAATACTGCCCACTACGCTATTTGCGCTTCCCTTTTTTTCGCCGTAACTGCCTACGTAAATATTTATGTAGGATAAAGCGGTGAAAAATAGGGAATGCAAATGGCAGCCGCCGTAGCCAGTGCCGTTTGTGTATGCCTTTTTTTTTGCTTGGCTTGCTGTGATAGGCTACTAAATACTTACATAGTCTATCATGGCAAAGACCAGGATACAAATGGCGGCTGAGGCAGCTGGTCGAAAGACCAGCCGCCGCCAGAGCCGCTGCTGGAGCCGCTGCCGTCCAGAAAATCCGCCCCAAGTAAGCTTCATCCCAGGGGGAATCTGCAGGGGGTGGGGGGGCAGGCCGTTTCGCCACGGATTTCGTGGGGCCGAATGTCAGTGCATTCAGCCTCACAGAAATCCATGGCGGAACTCGCCGCCATCCCTAGTTGGCATATTGAGTGCAGCACTTTAACAGCATCATCTTTTAGGATTTTAAATAGCTCAGCTGGAATACTGTCATCTCCGCTAGCTTTGTTGTTAGTAATGCTTCCTAAGACCCACTTGACTTCACTTTCTTGGATGTCCAACTCAAGTTCAGTGACCGCACTATCATGGCTATCAGGGACATTCAGATCTTTCCTGTATAGTTCTTATTCTGTGTATTCTTGCCACCTCTTCTTAATCTCATCTGCTTCTGTTAGGTCCCTGCCTTCTTTGTCCTTTATCATGCCTGTCTTTGCACAAAATGTTCCCTTGAGATCTCCAATTTTCTTGAAAAGATCTCTAGTCTTATCCATTCTATCGTTTTCCTCGATTTCTTTGCATTGTTCATTTAAGAAGGCCTTCTTGGCTCTCCTTGCTATTCTCTGGAACTCTGCATTCAGTTGGATATATCTTCCCCTTTCTCCCTTGCTTTTCACTTCCCTTCTTTCCTCAGCTACTTGTAAAGCCTCCTCAGATGGCCACTTTGCTTTCTTGCATTTCTTTTTCTTTGGGAGGGATTGAGTTGATGTCTCCTGAACAATGTTACGGACCTCCATCCATAGTTCCTCAGGCACTCTGTCTATGAGGTCTAATCCCTTAAATCTATTCCTCACCTTCACTGTATATTAATGAGGGATATGTTTTTGGTCTTACCTGAATGGTTTAGTAGTTTTCCCTACATTCTTCAACTTAAGCCAAAATTTTGCAATAAGAAGCTCTTGATCTGAGCCACAGCCAGCTCCAGGTCTGGTTTTTATTGACTGTATAGAGCTTCTCCATCTTTGGCTGCAAAGGACATAATCAATCTTATTTCAATATTGACCATCTGGTGATGTCCATGTGTAGAGTCACTTCTTGTGCTGCTGGAAAAGAGTGTTTGCTATGATCAGCATGTTCTCTTGGCAAAACTCTATTAGCCTTTGTCCTGCTTCATTTTGTACACCAAGGCCATGCTTGCCTGTTGTCCTGGTGATTTCTTGACTTCCTACTTTAGCATTCCAATCCCCTATGATGAAGAAGACATCTTTTGTTGGTGTTAGTTCTAGAAGGTGTTGTAGGTCTTCACAGAACCGATCAACCTCCCCTTCTTCGGCCTCAGTGGTAGGTGTGCACGAAAGTCACTTACCTGGTCTCGCAGCTTGCTTCGCGGTGGGGGGGAGGTGCTTCGCTGCTCCCCCCAAAGTTCAGGCCGGGGGGGGGAGGCTTCCCTCCTCGCCCGGCCGAAATTCAGGCCGGGGAGAAGCGCCCCGTCTCCCCGGCCGCGAACTTCAAAAGAAAAAAAAAACGCCCCTGTGATAGGCTACGTAACGATTAACGTAGCCTATCACGGCTAGATCTGCAAAGTCAGCCGTGATAGGCTACGTTAATCATCACGTAGCCTATCACGGGTGACTTTGAGAAAAAAAAGCACGTACACAAATGGCGGCCCCCATAGGGAGCTGCCATTCGTGTTCCTTATTTGGTCCCTGTAGTCTACATAAAGATTTACGTAGACTACGGCGAAAATAAGGGCAACGTTATTTGTGTTGCCCTTATTTTCGCCGTAGTCTACGTAAATCTTTACGTAGACTACAGGGACCAAATAAGGAACGCGAATGGAGGCTCCCTATGGGGGCCACCATTAGCCATACGCACTTTTATTTATTTATTTTTTAAGTCACCCGTGATAGGCTATGTGATAATTAACGTAGCCTATCATGGCTGACTTTGCAAATCTAGCCGTGATAGGCTGCGTTAATCGTTACGTAACCTATCACAGGGGCGTTTGTTTTTTTTTACTTTGCTTGTAATGGCGGCGGCAGCAGCCGGTCAAAAGACCGGCTGCCGCCCCCGCACCAGACAAAGACCTGCTGAATCGCCGCTGGGACCCGCCGCCGGGAGGGACATTCGTGAAAGGTAAGTCCCATCCCGGGGGGGGGGGCAGAGAAGTTCTCCCCGAACAACCTTCAGAGGACCGAATGTGTTGGCGCTTGGCCCCCTGAAGTTTCAGGGAGAAATTCTCCCCCATCCCTACTCAGTGGTTGGGGCATAGACTTGAATTACTGTGATGTTTGTAGATTTCAATTTTCCCATCATGTTTCTGGTCTGGCTTAGGGGACATAATGAATTTCAGGGATTTCCCAACTCATCCAAATTTAGAAAGCAAAAAGCACCCTATTCCTCCACAGTCCAGTTCTTATGTGAAAAGGTGGCAAAGCTAAATTCTTTTGTAGCTGGAACAGGATTTATCTCTGTTGTAGATTCTGCTGTGGGCTTAGTTAAAAGGGGTTCCATTTCCTGCAAGGAGAAGCCAGGTGGACAATTTTGGAGAATTGTCATGCACATTTTTTCAAATGTATGCATGCTGTTAAACACTTTTTTTTCTTCTTGGTCTGCAAATCACATTGCAAGCTCAGAAATGTACCGATTTCAACCACAGATTGCATCCATGTTCGGTGTGGGAAGTGTGAATTTGGTAAATTCTGATAAAAAATGAATTGAAATAAATTTCTCATACATCCTTAACTTCTTTCTCTCTCTCTCTCTCTCTCTCTCTCTCTCTCTCTCTCAGAGAGAGAGAGAGAGAGAGAGAGAGAGCTCTATTCAAAATATTTATATTTAACTGTGATGGTATAGTGAGATCCAGAGGGGTTAGTCTGATACAGAAAAACACCAAAACCAAAGAGCCTTTTGATACTTTAAAGGAGTACACATTTTTTTATGTCATATGTATTTGTGTAGAGTCTACTTAATTAGATTCAAGTACCTTAAAAACTGCCAGAAGTATTATGATGTAAGGTTTCTCCTGAAACAGATGCTCTTGAATAACTACAAATCAGTGGCAATGTTTTTACTGAGTGAAGAATTTCCCTGTTATGTAGCATTTGACTGTCTTTGTAGCGTACTGACTAAGAACTATCAGCATGCTTTGGCCTTGGATTTTGCTATAAAGGAGATCAATAAAAACCACCACCTCTTGCCCAATGTTACCATGGGCTTCTGCATCTATGACAGCTACTTCAGTGAAAGATGGACATATTGTGCCACAATAGGACTTCTTTCCACGCAGAACAGATTTATCCCCAACTACAAGTGTGACACCCATGACAAGCTGAAAGCAGTCATCGGAGGACTTTACTCTGAAATCTCCCTGGTGATGGCAGCTATTTTAGGCACCTACAAGGTCCCACAAGTAAGGTGTGTGTGTGTGTGTGGGGGGGGTGTAGCATGGGAGTTCAACAAATCATTCACACTTAGACTTTCCAGAGGACACCTTGTAGTTTGCTCTAGGAGAAGGACATGTTTGAGATAAGCTCTAGGAATTCTCAAAAGTGACAGGCTTGCGTTTAATTTTGTGATTTCCCATTTGATCAGACTGTGAGAATCACATGGATCCTTATGGAGGGTGGAGTTAAGATACACACACAACATTTCAAAGGAAGTTAAGGCCTTATTGAAGAACAAACACAAATCCTAAATGCAGCGGAATGATGACTAAACATACAATTAGTTTCCACAATATTTGTTTGTTTATTTGTTTATTTATTTATTTATTTAATTTCTATACCACCCAATAGCTGAAGCTCTCTGGGCGGTTCACAAAATTTAAAACCAAACAGCACGTAATAAAACAATTTAAACGATATACAACATTAAAACCACAATATAACAATACAACCTCAATAAAACCTAGCAGCAGCGCAGAGTTTAAAATACAGATTTAAAATAGCAAAGCTAAAAGTTTAGAAAGCTAAAATGCTAAAATGCCTGGGAGAATAAAAAGGTCTTCACCTGGCGCCAAAAGGAATACAATGTAGGTGCCAGACGAACCTCACTAGGAAGCTCATTCCAGAGCCAGGGTGCCACAGCAGACAAAGCCCTCCTCCTAGTAGGCACCCGCCTCACTTCCTTTGGCAGGGGCTCATGAAGAAGGGCCGCTGATGATGATCTTAAGGTCCGGGCAGGCACATATGGGAGGAGGCAATCTTTCAGAATACCTGGCCCCAAGCCATTAAGGGCTTTGAATGTTAATACCAGCACTTTGAATCGGGCCCAGAAATGGCCTTGCAGCCAGTGCAGCTGAAGATGTACTAGCATAATATGAGCTCACAGGCCTGTTAATAATCTTGCTGCCCTATTTTGGACCAGCTGAAGTTTCTGGACCGTTTTCAAAGGCAGCCCCACGTATAACGCATTGCAGTAATCCAGACGAGAAGTTATCAGAGCATGGACAACTGTAGCTAGGCTATCTCTGTCCAGATAAGGGTGTAGTTGGTATACCAGCCTAAGCTGATAAAAGTGCTCCATGCCACTGAGTTCACCTGCACCTCAAGTGACAGTTCTGGATCCAAAAGCACCCTCAAACTACGAACGTGATCCTTTAGGGGGAGTGCAACCCCCTCCAGAACAGGTTGAATATCACCTAGCTGGGCAGATGAACCACCCACTAACAGTACCTCCATCTTGTCTGGATTGAGTTTCAGTTTATTGAAAAACCTCCCCCAGCAGTTTCATGTAGATGTTAAACAGCATAGGGGATAAAATAGAGCCCTGTGGAGCCCGATGGCACAATTGCCATGGCACAGAGCAGTAATCACCCAGCACCACCTTCTGGAATCGGCCATCCAAGTAGGAGCGGATCCACTGTAGTGCGGTGCCTCCACCTCCCAACCCAGACAACCTATCCAGAAGGATACCACGGTCGATGGTATCGAAAGCCGCTGAGAGGTCCAGAAGAATCAACAGGGTCGCACTCCCCCTGTCCCTCTCCCGACAGAGGTCATCCCACAGGGCGACCAAGGCAGTTGCCGTTCCAAAATCATTGTTTCCGTTCCAAAACAATATTGTCAAGAAGTTGCACTCTCCCTAGTTATAAACTATGTTACCCAAATGTGGTGCATTAAATGACTAAATATACATTTAGTCTCTGTCTGTCACACAGCTTCCTCAGCCAGGCTCAGGCCAGAGCCTGCTGACTGTGCAACCCCGCAGTTGGTAAGTATGACAGTGCAAAGATGACTGTGCCTTATCTATGTCCTGGATGGTAAAATCCTATTGCAGATGAAAGGAGGGGGGAGATAAAGAGATGAGACACAAATAGTTGCTATGAAACATCAGGCCACATTTATTGAAAATTGGTTCAATCTGTGAAGGGAAACCTAAGCAGGCACTTCTCCATGCCAGACTAGTCTGGCTTTGTATCGGGTGAGACATTTGATGCCTGTGGAGTGGCATCCTTGATTGCAACTGCCCAAATTTTGGGATGGGAGGCCTTCCCTTTTCACACACACCCCATCGGGCTGCGAACTTCTGAGTGGATGAGGAGACCCGGCCTCACAGGTAATCCGTATCTTCCAACTCAGGCTGCATAACCCTGAGCTGGAAGCCTCAGGCCTTACCAGTCACCTGAAAAGTCCCTCTGAAGGCTCACTAGCCCTATACCCCAACAAAAGTGCCCGCATGTAACTGCCTATTTAGAAATGTGATCAAATCAACGTGAGTGATTAAATAAGACCAAAACAAACTACATTAATTCCCATACCCCACTTACAGTGTGAAGTTGGCAAACAGACACATAGCCAAGTCCAATCAGACTATGAGCCAAAAAATCCTACTCAGCCCCCAAAAGGATGACCAGTAAAACCCACACTGAATACAGGGCAGGAGGGAGGGAGCCGCAAAACAAAGATGAAGGAGGGAGGGAGGGAGGGAGGGAGGGAGGGAGGGGCTCCACAGCCTAATACAGCCGGTAAGCACCTCCCCTCCGTCATGATGCCACCTCAGAATGCCAATGGCATTCTCCTCATCTCTGCTTCCGCCCCACCTGCAAAATCCCTCCCACAGCCAGGCAAGCCGGACATGGGGGGAGGGTACTTCCGTGAATTCTACCCAACACATACTTACATCACACAATCAAATACCTGGCCAGAGTAATTGACATGTGTTCTGCTGGATTGGGGGATTGGGGTATGTGCACATACAAACAATCCAGATGCAACCACACCCCTCCTGAACACTGGCAAGCTCAGGGGTTTTATTCTCTTTTTCCTTTGTTGGGGCCTATGGCATCAAAGAGGGGGTTGATGTGTTCTTTGCTGATGATACATCATGTTCAGTTCCAATACTGATGGTTGTTACTGAAAGATTGACAACATCCTTCTGACTCGCCAACATCTCCCAAGGTTGTTTCCATGACCATAAAGTATTGTCCTTTGTTATTAAAACATCTGCCATTGCCCCTCTTTTGTTGGCCCATTTCCATGTTCCTGTAACCAATATGTTGACAGTCTTCTGCACATATGTCGGCACCCCCATTTGGCCTTCCTGCAAATAAAACCATTCATCCTCCATTCACACTCCCCTCCCTCCCTTGACCTGGGCTAGAATGTTTCATATGGATAGAATACAGGACTGCTGACACGTTAACTCCCTTAATCTGTAGTGTTACCAACTGACACTCAAATGTTTTCAAAAGAATGGTACATTCAGGATATTTAAAAATTCAACTTGCATTCAGGGTCAAGCTTTGCATACATCCGTTTAGTTTCTCACTGTATTTGTAACATCTCAACATGAGATCAAGAGTTCATTCTGGCATCTGAAGTCTACAAGATTATCTACTAGGAGCAGGGAGAGAACTTATAGAGAGAAGCAGCTTTTATTGACAAAAATCAAGTAAAGGTGGATTTAAGAAATGAGAGAAAATTTAATAAAAAGTGATGATATTAATGGTAAGATATAAACTTAACTATCTAAGGGGAATATATGTGGATATAGGGAGGACAGCATGAAAAGATAGGACAAATGAAATCACACTGTGTAAAAGTGCATATGCTTCCCAAGAAAAATGACCTTCATAGTTTGTACATTATTTATTAATAATTTTCTACTTTTCAGACTGATAAGCATGATAAAAGGAGTAACAAGCAGGTATTCATCCTGGACCTGGAGTTATACCTTTTATCCAGGTGTGAGGAAGGCATCCAACAATGTGTTGACTCCCTCTCTATCACCTAAGAGAAGCAGGGACCATATGACAAATTTCTGAATAATATACCAGTCCCAGTCTTTTCTCTGCCCCAGTTTGTCTCTGATTTTCACTCAGGATAAAGCTATACGTCACCACCACCAATTCTTTTACCAGTCACTATAAAATTGACACATACACCTCAATGGATGTTTCTTAGGCAGGGGAGTCCTATAGAAGGTAGTTGTATCACAATAGACTCAGTGTTTCATAATTTCCTGCCGTAATTGGACAATCGCTTTAGCATATCCCATTGTTGGATGCAGTCCTCACACCGTCCTGCAGAGGAGAACATTGGCACTTACCAAGAAGGTTCCATCTGAATTGGTGTGTGGAAGGCATCCAGAACACACCCTATTTCACAACTCAGTCTATACACATCTAAGTTGACCACCGGCCTCTGCGCCCATGGGTCCAGGACTGCCCCAGAGAGTCCCAGCACATTCTGTTTCTATGCAATTCCTGCCTCTATCAAACTGTTTACTCACCTATGATTTTCTTCCAATTCAGACTTGAGAGAGTGATTTATTTTCTACCTCTGAGCTGTAGCCATGGATGGAAATGGAGCAGGGAGGAGCTTGGGACCAGTGTATCACTCAGAATTTTTTCACATGGTCCCTATTTTTCCTGGGCGATAGAGGGAGTTAAACCATTGTTGAATGCCATCCACACACCAGCCCAGAAGGAGCCTTCTCAGCATAGCTGGCTGGGACATGCTGGGAGTTGTGAACCTTTTTTCCATCTAAACTTGCATAGGATTGCACATTTAACCATGTAAATATTATGGGGTAGGAGCTGCACATACCCTTCACAGGGTGATTCACAGGACATAAAAATTTGCTCTAAAAGCTCAAGGTTGTTGTTTTAAATAAAGGGCACTACAAAATCAACACTTATCAGAATTTGCAGGCCAAACATAAAACTATGGCAGAATAAAAATTAAGATTGTTTAAAAGTAACATGCATTTCCTGTGATTATATAGATATAAATAAAAATTGCTATTGCTATAGGAAAAGTAGAACACATCAAGCCAAATCCAATGTTCCAGCACCATCAAAGAAATCAATGCTATCTAAATAGATTTTTTTTAAAAAAAAAAATACTTGTGAAAGGTAGTGATTAGTGTCTTCTAGAAGAACCAGGAGTTCTGATCAACAGTCCAGATATAAAATTATTAACATTCACTAAAAATGCCACCTCCACCCCCCCATGCACATTGAATTATAAAGAGAGTGTATAAAATGGGGCATAAGGAGGGTATCAACTAGAATTGTAGAACTATACAAAACTATGCAAAATTGCAAAACTATACCAACCCCCACCCCCACCCCGGGATATCCCCTCTTGGTGTTATTGGATGCAGTTTCCCTTGGCTGAAAATACAGTGTAAATTAACAATGCTGTTCATTTGCCAAAGTTTTGCATTGTCGTACTATGTGTTTCTGTAATTTCATCTTTCTTCTTGTACATAAAAGTTTGCTGAAGGTGCAAACTGACATATGTATTTCAGCTCACAACTGGTGACATGTTTTACAGCTTTGGAAGTAAGTTGACTAAACGTTTACACATCCACTCCTATGTCATGTTGAAAATAACTATTTGTCCTTCTCTCTCCTCCCATATCCACTTTCATCTTTCTGTAGTTCACGTATGGCTCTGCTCCAGTGATTAATGATAATACCAGAGCCCTTTCTTTCTATCAAATGGCCCCAAATGAAGCCCATCAGTATGAGGGGATTCTCCAGTTACTTCTACATTTCAGCTGGATGTGGCTGGGAGTCCTGGTTGCAGATGATGACAATGGAGAAAAGTTCTTGCAGACTGTGATGCCGAAGTTTTCACAGCAAGGCATCTGTTTCTCATTAATAGAAAGAGTGAAGGCGGCTTACATCACTGACGTTTTTGACATGTTGAAGTGGGGAGCAAAATTATATGAAACTGTTATGAGGAGCAAAGCCAATGTATTCATCTTCTATGGAGAAACTCAGTCGATGATAAATTGGAGATGGTTCTTACACCTACCAGAAATGGGATACACAACGATGGGGGACAAAGGTAAAGTGTGGATTTTGACAGCCCAGATGGAACTTTCAGCACTGATCTACCAAAGGGGTTGGGATGTACAACCCATCCATGGCACTTTGTCATTTACCATTCATTCAAAAGAACTAGATGGATTCCACAACTTTCTTCTGGTCAGAAACCTTTCTGGGTCAAAAAATGATGGATTTATTGGGGACTTCTGGGAGCAAGCATTCGCCTGTGTTTCCCCCGATTCAGATGTGGGCAGAGAAGCAAAGGACATTTGCACTGGGGAAGAAGACCTGGAAAGCCTGCCTGGGGCTGTCTTTGAAATGAATGTGACTGGCCACAGCTATAGTATTTATAATGCTGCCTATGCTGTGGCACATGCTTTACATATCATGTTTTCATCCACATTCAAAGACAGCAAAATGACAGAAGGAGATATACTGAAGGTTCAAGATCAACAGCCATGGCAGGTAATACTCTAAGAAGAGAAAAATGGGAGAGCATCATCTATAGGGGTGCAAGAAAATGCCCAGTTCCACCAGCTTTGCAGGATGTCATCACAATGTCTTTTCCATTCTACCAGTCAGAAATGCCACATGCTCATATTTCAGGATTCCTTACTTTCACCTCTCCGATAAATAAATAAGGCAAAGGCATAAACATAGAACTAGGGATGGACTGGTGCCTCCCTATCTGGGTTCTCTGGGTGCCTGCCCAGCCCCTGCCCTCACTCATACACCCCCGGACTGGTGTAATCTTGCATATATGGGGTATTCACAGCTACATTTTGCATATATCTAAATATGTGCATTTTCGTGATTGCCATTCTCCCCCCTCCAATGGTGATCACAGAGCACAAGAATGGGGCCCAGGTCAGTGCGGGCAGCTCGCTGAGTGGTGGGGGGTGGTCCATCAGGGGCAGGGGCTTGGTGAGTGTGGCTTGGGGGCAGGGAGGCAGGGGTGTTCTGCTGGATTCCCAGATGGAATCAGGCACCTATGCCATCCCTACATAGAACATAGTGCTGACAGGGTGCTGATCCTTCTTTGTCCATTCTTTGTCCATTCCTTCCTCCAACATTATCCACCAAATAGGGATGTTAGAGAAATCTGCAACAGAATCAAATGAGTTCAGATGAATCTGACCCACAGATTCCACAGAGGACTGGCTTTTCCTGAGTTGCACGGACTCTGTGGACTTGCAGACCTGTTTTTGCTTTTGCTTTTGCTTTGTTGTTTTACTTTTCAGAATTTTATATGAATTCAGTCATAGAAAAATATGTAAAATAAATAACACCAACTGAAAATGCACATTTCCCCAAGAGGTGAAAGCATGAAAATGTAAATTTGGGTGGATTTGCACATTGGGTGTGTGTGTGTGCATATTTTTTCAAGTGTGAATTTGTGCAAAATGTGAATTTGTGCAAATGTGGGAAATGGGGGGGGGGATCTGATTCCACCAATGAGTGGATGATGGAATGAAAGGCACCTGACAAGCCACCAAATGCAGATGGAAATCTGTAAAATCCCTACCTCCAACCTCTCTTATGGCGCCATAGTTACTACATGCCAATTTTATGTTAATACAATCTCATCAAGTCACCATACCTTTATATACATCCAGATCCTTTCCTGAGACTAAAAACTGAATCTCTCTATACAGAGACCCACCATCTCAGGCATCCCCCAAAGGTGATTCTCTAACCAAGTCATTTCTCACCATCCTCTGATAAGAAAGCAACAACAGTAACACTTTCCCACCATCGAGGTTCCAAGAAGCTGATTTCTTTGCTGAACTCCTGTTAGAATTAGGGCATTTTGCATAAAGTACTTAAATTTGGTGAGGTTCTGCGGATGTGCTCCTGACTGCCTATACAACAGAAAGGAAACTTACATGTTTCAACTACTGACCTAGCATCATTCCCACGGGGCTATTTTATAGAGCGGAAGGATGGGATAGGCTGCTCATTGCAGATCTGCTGCCACCCAAAGTGGTGGCAAAGGTTGTTCTTTTTTAAAAAAGGGGGGGGAAGTTGCCCTCTCCCACCTTGTCTTAATGGTAAGTTGCCTGTCCCCACTGAAAATTACTAGAATTTGGGGCCTTCACCCTAAAATCCTCCAAAGATAAGCAATGAATGGCCCTTCCGGGAGTGGGGTGGGGTGTGAGGATTTCCAACCCAGCATTACTAATACAACTACATATATAATTCATTGGTGTGCTTCAATTTGTAAAACACAAGACTACTCCTCAAGACAAATAAAATCTTTCTCTCAGACATTTATCATACTGGCAAAATATCCTGCTAATATTACTTAGCATAGTTAGGAAAGTAGCAACAGCAGCTCACTGCATACCAAGTGCTTCCCATCTGTCTGTCTGTCTGTCTGTCTGTCTGTCTATCTATCTATCTATCTATCTATCTATCTATCTATCTATCTATCTATCTAATTAAGCTGTTATGATCACAATCATGTTTGTTATATCCCTGTGAAGGTTTGAGGCCTACAGAGGCAAGGAAAAGAAAAAGATCAGGCCTAGAGGCCTGGAGTTTTTTTGTTGGGAGGGGGTAACTGAGAGGAGTAGTTTCATTTCCCTGTTAAGTTTCAGTTTTATTTCCCCGGTTAAGTACCATTTCTTCAGGTTTGAAGCAGTACTTTGAGTTTTGAGGGAGGAGGGTATATAAAGAGAGCCAGTAAGATCAGAACTGGGGAGACCAGATCCTGAACAGGAAGCAAGAAGAAACAGCCTTAAAAAGTTTAAGTACAGCTAGGGTAAAACAACTTGCATTTTTCAACTTTTGTTTTCTCTTAATGCCTTTTGTATCACACAGCTCCTTATTGTGTGAATACCTTTAGTTGTGAATTGCTTGCTTTAGTTTACCAGTAAGCTGTTGTGGTTAAACCCTGTTTCTACAGTGCCAATCACTCCACATCTACAGCCTAAACCCCATGTTACTGGAAAGGGAAAGCTAAAAGAAGGAAGGTGGGACTTTGAAGGAGGAAAGAGATCCTTAAGGAGTTGCTCGGCGGGAAAGACCTTTTCTTTTTCTTTTTTATTTTCCAGAATTTTACATTAATTTAGTCACTGAAAAAATATAAGGGGAACTCTGGCAATCCCATTGTCGAAGTGTCAAACTACATGCTACATCAATGGCATAGGAAGCAGCTGAGCCTTATCATTATATTGTTTATCTTCTTCTTTACTTTAGAGTAATTCTGCATAGCCCCATTTGGTAATGGGATCAGCACAGACCATGAGAAAATTAAACTTTCCTTCTCACCCATCCATTTCCTTCCCAAAATACCACACAAAGACATGGATGTCTCCATTGCACTCAATGGAGGGTTTCTCCCTTTTTAAGTGCCTGCATGTGCGTGCGTGTGTGTGCATGTGCGCGTGTGTGCGTTGGGCGTGGAATTTCAGGAAGCAAATGCTTGGGGGAGAGAGAGTTTACCCTCCCCTTCTGGTATGTACATGGCATCCAAATTGGGGCCTAAAGCAATATTAAAGACAAGACTCTGCTATTAACATAACCTGTAGTTTGTTCTGAAGACCTTGGGTCCTGTTTTAGCTCAATTACATCTTTCTATGAACTCCTGAATCCTTTTCTTTCTCTCTATAGCTCCATCAATTTTTGAGAAGGATGTCATTTAATAACAGTGCTGGGGACAAAGTTTCTTTCAACCAGAATAGGGAATTAGAAGCTGGTTATGATATCATGAACTGGGTCACATTTTCAAACCAATCCATTCATAGAGTGACAGTAGGAAGGATGGATCCCCAGTCTCCTCCAGACCAACAATTTGTCATTAATGAGGATGTCATTACATGGCACAGCTGGTTTAACCAGGTAGGAACTAAACATGGGTAGTTGCTAAAGTGTTATAATACTGAATTTCCATCCAAGTCTAATTTTTGAGATGCAGCTATGAGCTAGTGAACCTCTACTTCAACTATTAGCTATATCAGCCACTTACTATGTAGCTTTACATAAGTTTATTTGTTTCTCAGCCTCTCCTCCAAACTGCAATATGAGAATACTGAGTTACTTTTAGAGTTGTAGTCAGGATTACTGAAAAACACAGAATAATGATTTGTAACTATAAAAGGAAATAAGTGAATGTCAGATCCCAGTGGACCCTAAAGTGTTAGGGATGTATGAAAGTTCTGCCACAGATCTCGGGGAGGCCGAATGCCAGCGCATTTGGCCTCCCGAAATCGGTGGCGGAAAGGCCCCCCCCGGCCCCCCCACGATGGGACTTACCTGGGGCGAATCTTCCTGGTGGTGGCGGCTCCGGCAGTGGTGCGGCAGCGGCAGCTGAGGCGGTCCGTCTTCCAACCGGCTGCCGCCGCCGCCATTTCCAAGTTTAAAAAAAAAAAAAGTGATAGGCTACGTAAAGATGTACATAGCCTATCACGGCTAAATTTTAAAAAACACCATGATAGGCTACGTAAATGTTTACGTAGCATATCACGGCTGATTAAAAAAAAAAAAACGCATATACGCAAAGATGGTGAAAATAAGATGGCGAAAATAAGGGGAACGGAAATAGCGTAGACGCTACGCTATTTGCGTTCCCCTTATTTTCACCGTAGTCTACATAAATGTTTACGTAGAGTAAGACGTGCCAAAATAAGGAATGCAAATGGCGGTGCCCATGGGCACCACCATCTGCATATGCGCATTTTTGTTGTTTTGTTTTTTAATCAGCTGTGATAGGCTATGTAAACATTTACGCAGCCTATCACAGCTGACTGCAGGGATGCAAACGGCAACAGCTACGGGCGCCGCCATTTCCGTCCCTGCTAGCCAGTGGCCGGATGTCCGACCACTGGCGGAGCCGGCTGGCAGCTCCGTAGAATCCCTGCAGAGTGGAGCCGGCTGGCCAGGATTCGGGGGGGGAGGGACAGAGTGCCTCCCCCCCAGCCAGAATTTCGGGGGGAGGGACGGAGTGCCTCCCCCCTAGCATCAGCATAATCCACGAACAGGTAAGTGACTTTCATACATCCCTATATAGTGTTGCTTTTAGGAAAACTTAAGAATATCACCTCCTCCACTCTCCTGCCATGCACTGGATGATCATAAGCTTCCGGGTTTGGGGAGTTACAGACATCAAGTGCACAATCCATAGCATTGTACCCTAAAAATGTAATTCAAGTCAAGTACCTCATAGTTATAGGAAAAGTGGAAGCATCCACAACCACCCTCAATGGAAGCGTGGAAAAATATCATGTGGCATAGGTTCATATGCATAAAATCACAACCCCAAAAATGTGGATGGGATTAACGTTAACGCAGTGTCTTTAAATTGTTTGTATTCATTTGTAGAAAGCTGGAATTAGAGTAATAGCTATGAAAATGTAAGATGACCAATACTATATTAACAGTGGGCTATAATCACTTCCCAGGGAGTAAGTCCCATTGAACTCAATTAGGCTTATTTCTGAATAGACATGTACACAATTGTACAGTCAGTATAATAATGAAGAAGATGCTTTCAGAATATTTGATTTTATGTTGTTTGCTTTCTGATATTTACTTCATTTTTTTATTTGTTTGTACTGGGTCTTTGATTTGGACCGTGTTGGGACTGTTTTTAACTGCTTATTTCATTGTGAACTGCCCAGAGAGCTTTGTGAACTGCCCAGAGAGCTTGGGCTATTGGGCAGTATAGACATGAATGAATGAATGAATGAATGAATGAATAAATAAATAAATAAATACATAAATCCATTCTCCTCACCCCCCCAAAAAAAACACTGATTACAATGTGACTGAAGTGTCACATTGACAGTTCAACTTAGTCTGGATCCAACCCTGTGTCCCAAAGCATAAAACACTGGATTAAGTCTATAGGACATGAACAGCTGTCTCAAACTTTTAATCATACCCCAAAGAGTCCAATAACATCACTTTTAATTTCTAAGGGCACAATCCTATGCATGTTTAGACTGAAAAAGTCCTACACCTCCTGGCATGCCCCGGTCAGCATATATCAGCAGCCTGTTGTTTAAGAAACACTCCTTAGACTCTTGAAAGCAGCACTTTTCACCCCAGGGCATTGTCTAAAGGCACATGATGCAGCAAACTTGCTTAATATAATCAGGCCTGGGTCTGGTCAATGCCTGGATGGCCACCAAATGTTGAGGGTATTGAGTTACATGATGGACAACATTCCCTGATGGATTATAAATGAAATGAAGAAAATACATGTTAATTTCTCCTGTGTATGGAAGAAGTTCCTCCATAGAAATATACTTAACCAAAACTTATTTTATGGGTATTCATGTTATTTTTTTTAATTTATGGATTAGGCATTGCCCCTTTCACTGTGCAATGACAAGTGCCATCCTGGTTATCGAAGGCAAGAGAAGGAAGGGAAGCCTTTTTGCTGTTACGATTGTATCCCATGTCCAAAAGGGAAGATCTCAGAGTATGCTGGTAAGAGATGCAGAATACAGAGTCATCAAACATGGTCCAAAGGATTGTGAAATATTCATAGCTCAGAGTGCAGGGCAGGCCACAAGGTGCTGAGGGTGGGGGGGATTTACCCATACTCCAGATAGGGATGTCAGAGGAATGTGCAATGGATTCAAATGAGTTCAGATTTTCAAGACTCCAACTGCAGATTCTGCAGCAGACCAGCTTGTCCCTTGTCAGGTGGATTCCGCAGATTTGTAAATTGGTTTTCCAAGTTTCCTAAGTTTAGTGTAGATTTTGTCATAGAAAAATAGGCAAATTAAAAAAAAAAACTCAGCCAAAAATGTGTATTTCCCCTATAGGCCAAAGTGTGAAAATGCACATGTGGGGGATTTGCACATTTCTGCATGTGCAAATTTGTGCAAGTGCAAATTTGCACAAATATAGAAACAGAAAAATAAACTGATTCCATCGATGGGAGGACAATGGAATGAAAGGCACCTGACAATCTGTGAAACACAGACAAAATGGATTTTACAACATCAGTACATCCCTAACTGCCATCACCTATGGGGAAACTGTTCTTTCACTGGACAATCCCACCTATAGGATTTCTTATTTCCAACAAATGCTTATTTTACTGGGTCCAAGAAACTCTGCCACTATAACTCAGAATACTACAACCTGACCCTTTTCATTTGTCTCCAAGTCTCTTAGAATACTTTAAAACCACCTAGTAGCTGGTGTAAGAGGCTTAAGCAGAAGATGGGCACCAACACTAGAGATAAGATGAACTATTGAACACATTAATTTATTAAAGGGATATTTTGTAGATAATGGAATACTAATATTTAATGCGGGATATTCAAAAGCATGCGTACTGAAAATTCTTTAGGACTCGGGAGGCACTGGTGGTACTATAGGCCTTTCAGTGACTTCTTTTACCTCAGACCAAATTCCCTAAACCTACACCCAGACCAAATTTACTCACAACCAGCTCTAGCTCTTGGGTACAGTCTTCCTCTGGCTCCCAAGGGTCCTCCTGTTGTATTTCTGGCTGTTTTGACAGTCTATCTGGGTTTTTACTGCTCACTTCTGTATAGGGATGTACAAATCCCACTCACCTGTCTGGTCTGGGGCATCCATGGTGGGGGAGGAGGCATGCCGTCCCTCCCCCTGGAATCCTCGCCAGCCAGCCGGCCAGCTCCACTCCATGTAAGGCTATCCCACAGAGAATGAATACTGAACATCCAGGCCTTAGCTATTCACTTCCTTCTCAGCTTCCACCTAATCCTTTTATACCACCAACAACAACCAGTAGACCTTCTCCATCACTAACTACCAACTGAATTGACTCCCCAAACAGGCAATGGTCAACTCCATAACTATCATTTCCCAGCCACTCTTTTCCACCTACCTAAATTCCCCAGCCAATCAGAATCAAATTTACCTGATCTAGGCCCCATCTAACAATATTTGAAGTGATTGTCTCTCTTCAGCATGTCACTTAACAACGAATACACAGGCCTTTTACACTAACAAAACAATGCCTCTGGACCACTCAGATGCATTATAGCCTTAAAAAAGGCGCACAAAGTAAACATTATATAACAAAAACAGTTACATACATGGCAGTTCTTCACAAGGTCTCTAACCAGTATATGACTCTTGCTCCCTAAAATAGAACAATATCCAAGAATAGGGTAACTAAAGGGGCTCAGGTGAGTCATAAAACAATGGTTCCCCCATTATAAGCTTCAAAATTCTACTGCTTGTAAACATGATATCTGTCCAGCTAGTTAAACAAAACCTAGATTGCATGATGTACATGAGGAGGTCTACAGTTGTGCAAAACGTCAAAGAGATATGATAAAAATTGCCACAGGTATACAAGATAAAAATTCTGAAAAGTGGCACATTTGTAATTTTTTCTCCAAGCTCAGCATCTCATATATTTCTTTCAAGTTTGGGTGAAAAGTACTGATGCACATTATTCTGGCTTGTTGAGGAGCTGTGCCTTCCATTAGTTTGGTGAAATTCTGAGCAGTGGTTCAAAAGTTATTAAGGTTTTTTCTACACCATGAAAGCCTATGGCACCAACTGCTGGAAAAATTATGTTAGGCTCACTTTCACTCTGACATTAGAATGCTGCTAGTACTCCAGTGTTCTGAGAAGAATCCCAGTGTTCCTGTCAGCATTCTGACATAAGACGAGGGGTAGCAAGGAACTGTCAATTGAGGTAAGTGAGGCAGTTTTGAAGGCCGAAGGAATCATTCTCACTGACTGATAAATCACTGATGAAGAGGGGATGGGGAGGGCAAGGGCAAGGGTACTAGAATCCTGCACAGGCTTACTCAGAAATAAGCCTTTCTGAACATACAGAATTGGTAAAGACCATGAAGAGAAGGAAGTTACAATACCTTGGTCATATTATCTGAGGCAAAAAATGTGCTATACTCCAACTTACTATACAAGGGAAAATGGAAGGAGAAAGATCTATAGGAAGAAGACCAACATCATGGTTAAAGAATCTGAGAAAATGCTTCAACTGTACTTCTATACAACTATTCAGAGCAGTGGCGTCAAAAACAAAAATAGCTGTAATTGGGGATGTCAGAGAATTTCGCCACGAATCTCAGGGAAGCTGAATGCCAGAGCATTCGACCCCTCGAAATTGGTGGTGAAACGGTCTGCCCCCCCGGCCCCCCCCAGGATGGGACTTACCTTGGGTGAATCTTCCTGTCGGCGGCGGCTCCAGCAGTGGTGCGGCGGCGGCAGTGCAGCAGCGGAGGCCGGTCTTCTGACCGGCTGCTGCCACTGCCATTTCCAGTAAAAAAAACACAACAACAACAATACATGATAGGCTACGTAAAGATTTACATAGCCTATCATGGCTAGATTTTTTTAAAATACCATGATAGGCTACGTAAATGTTTATGTAGCCTATCATGGCTGAGTGAAAAAACAAAACAAAAACCGCGCGTATGCAAATGGCGGCGCCCATGGGCGCCGCCATTTGCTTCCTTATTTTGGCACGTCTAGTCTACGTAAACATTTATGTAGACTACAGCGAAAATAAGGGGAACGCAAATAGCATAGCATCTATGCTATTTGCGTTCCCCTTATTTTCGCCGCAGTCTACGTAAATGTTTACGTAGACTAGACGTGCCAAAATAAGGAACGCAAATGGCAGCACCCATGGGAGCCGACATTTGCGTATGTGCGGTTCTTTGTGTTTTTTTCACTCAGCCATGATAGGCTATGTAAACATTTATGTAGCCTATCACGGCTGACTGCAGGGACGCAAACGGCGGTGGCTATGGCCGCCGCTGTTTGCGTCCCTGCTAGCCAGCGGCTGGATGTCCAGCCACTGGTGGAGCCAGCCGGCAGCTCCTCAGAATCCCTGCGGAGCGGAGCCGGCCGGCCAGGATTCGGGGGAGAGGGACGGAGCGCCTCCCCCCCTGGCCAGAATTTTGGGAGGAGGGACGGAGTGCCTCCCCACCACCACGAATGTCACCCTTCAAAAAGGTAAGTGACTTTTGTACATCCCTAGTTTATTTTTAGTTTGTGCTTAGTGGGGGTTTTGTTTGTTTGTTTTCAGAACACTAGTAATAAAATTCTGTTTTAAGAACCTGGTAAATTCAATGATTTAAAAAAACCCTGCCAGTTTAAGACCAGAGTTAAGGCTATGTCATTTTGGCTCAAGCCAAGAAATTGGAAGCTAAGGTTGATGCCTTAACAATCATACCCCATGATCAGTAATGATGTTGCACGATGTCCCAAACTGTGCTTTCTAAGAAGCATCAAATAGGCATGAGTCAACTCATAGGAGGATTCCTCTAGCAATACAGTAAGGCTCATGTTTCATAAGGCTGTAGAGGACCAGGACAATGTGGGGCATCTTTTCTGGTCCCAGGCGCTCCATCCTCCCTATATGGATTTGGTTAAGAAAAACCAAGGAAAAGTGTGGGTACATGAAGGGTAAGTTATAAGCAAGCATAATTTGTGACATTGCACAACATCATCATGGGGCACATCAGTTAAGGCATCACACTTAGCTTCAAGTTTCCTGGGTTTGTAGAACTGAGCCAACAAGAACCAGCAGGTTATTTGATCATTGAATAAAGAATAGGTTTGTTAATAAATGCAAGTGGACATAGGATAACACTTTGTTAATTTTCCAGAGCAATTGTTTAATTGTGTTGTTCTTTGCTTAGTTTACTTGTAGGAGTGTAGGGGATGTGAAATTCACTAAGCATTCATCAGCTTGGCCCCCTGAACTTTGGTTTTCTTAACCCCCGCCGAGCTGGCCCAACTCAATGAAGATCAAGTTGGGCCAGCTTGCAGATTTTCAGGGTCCCCCCCCTTAATTTGTTCAAATTAAGATATTATGGCCAAAATTGTAAAATAATAATAATAATAATATACAAATTGCAGCTGCAATTTGCATAAAAGTTGATTTAAGAAAAAAAATCACCCCAATTTGTGGGGAATGCTTGCAGCTCAGCTCACAAATGCAAGCCAAGCTGCACACTCTGGGGAAATCTGGCAAGCCTAAAAAGCGTTGGATTTCCCCATGATGGACATCTCTATTTACTTCATGTATTTAAACCTCTGGCATATTCACTTCAGCTGGGATCCAAGGAGAAGCACATTGTTCATATGAAAAGAGTGTTTGTAGAGTTGCATTTCTCTAATATTTTGTTCCCTCTGTGTCACATGTCAAATCACTTTCAAAATTTAGGGCTGTTTTAAAAACAATGTTTGCTTTGGATGAGATTTGTGATCTGAATCTCCATTGCTGTTAGACCTCTCCAAACTGTTTGGCATGGCAAAAAAATTCCCCTTTGGATCTGTATTTGATTTGCTTATTTGGAAAACTGCTTTAAACCTGTATTTCAGCTTTCTGTAATCTATGGCATTATGGCAGTTCTGTTCAAATATTTGCTGTTTATCTAATTAGTCAATAAACCTTTCAATTATTATTTTATATGTATAAGGAGGAATCGACATTTTGGTGATGGGTACATAACAATAATAATCCCTATCAACTGTCACTGTCATAATCCTTATGTATCATAGAATACAGAACGATGTGTGTGTGTGTGTGTGTATAATAGGAACTATTATGAGATGCTTAGAACAACTACAATTAAATTTCAGTTTTCCCTTTCAGACATGGATGACTGTACTCAGTGCCCAGAAGAGCAATATCCAAACGAGGACCAGGATTCATGCATTCCAAAAGTTTTAACTTTTTTGTCTTATGAAGAACCTTTGGGAATCGCTTTAGCCAGTTTTGCTCTTTGTTTTTCTGTTGTCACAGTTCTGATTGTAGGAATGTTTATGAAGCACCACAACAGTCCCATAGTCAAAGCCAACAACCGGGATCTCACATACACTTTTCTCCTCTCCCTTCTATTCTGTTTCCTTTGTGCATTACTATTTATTGGCAAACCAGAGAAAATCACATGTCTTCTACGGCAAACTGCCTTTGGCATGATCTTCTCAGTGGCTGTTTCTTGTGTGTTGGCAAAAACAATCACGGTGGTTCTGGCTTTCATGGCCACCAAACCAGGATCCAGGATAAAGAAGTGGGTAGGGAAAAGACTGGCCATCTCCATTGTTATTTTTGGCTTCCTCATTCAGGCAGGCATTTGCACTTTGTGGCTAGCAACTGCTCCTCCATTCCCAAATTTGTATATGCACTCAGAAGTATTGGAAGAAAATATACTGGAATGTAATGAAGGATCAGTTACTATGTTTTACTGTCTGGTGAGCTACATGGGCTTCTTAGCTGTTATCTGCTTCAGTCTTGCTTTCCTAGCCAGGAAACTGCCAGACAGTTTTAATGAAGCTAAGTTCATCACTTTCAGTATGTTACTCTTTTGCAGTGTTTGGTTGTGCTTTATTCCAACTTATGTGAGCACCAAAGGAAAATATATGGTTGCCGTAGAGATCTTCTCTATCTTATCCTCCAGTGCTGGATTGTTGTGTTTCATATTTTTCCCCAAATGTTACATCATTCTTCTAAAGCCTCAGCTGAACAAAAGAGAGCATGTCTTAGGGAGAAAATACTGAAGATGTTCAGAAGTACATGTGTGTACTTAGAAATGTCTGAGTGTTTTCATCCCAGCAGCTGCCTCCTAGATCCACCTAGATCCACCTCAACATGCCTCTTAAACATGACCCATTTTATAACTTAAATTAAATTACTGTATTTTATCTTATGGGATTTTTGTTTCCTTGTGTGTGTTTTTGACTGAGCTTCATATTTAGGCATTCTTACATTTTTAAGCTGAACATTGCTAAAATAGAAGTAAAATATTCTATGGAGGTATCTGCTGAGAAGGATACTCTGAGGAATGCTTGCTGTCCAGTCAATCCCACCAGTCAATGATCAGTTGTTTACTGGCAAGTGCAAGGCTAATGTCAAGGTCCCTCTTATGACCTGGAGCCCCTGGTGCAGACTCCTTAAAGATCTCTTGCCTTCTTAAGAGTCCCACCTTCCTTCTTTTAAACTCCCTGTTCCCAGTAAAATGCAGTTTAGGCTGTAGATGTGGGGTGACTGACACTCTAGACACAGGGTTTAACCACAACAGTTTACTAGTAGATTTAAAGCAAAAATATTACAACTAAAGGTATTTACACAATGGAGCCGAGTGATAAAAAAGGCATTAAAAGAAAATAAAATTTGCAAAATGCAAGTTCCTTTACCTGAGCTTTCCTTAGACATTTCTAAGCTGCTCCTTCTGCTCTGTTCTTATGATTCTGCTCTCACTTCAGGCTCTGGCTGTCTCTCCCTGACTCTCTTTTTATACCCTCCTTTCTCAAAGTACTTTTTTTGAAAGTACTGCTTCAAGCCTGAAGAAATGAAACTTAAGTGGAGAGATGAAACTCCACTTAAGAAATGAGACTGCCCCTTTCAGGATTATCCCCCCACATAAAACTCCAGGCCTCTAAGCCTGACCCTCCCCCCCCTTTGCCTCTATAGGCCTCCAACCTTCACAGTTACACATAAATTTAAAGAACAGAAGTGGTTTTACATAACAAAATATTGTAGCTCCAACAGCGTATATTCTGTAGAATGGAAATCCTAACTTTTTTGGATTCAACTCAAACCCTCTTCAGTATTTATTTTATTTATTATTTATTAAATTTATGAATTGCCTATCTGGCTGGTCACCCAGCCACTCTGGGCGATGTACAAAGTATATAATAAAACAGTTTAAAACAATAAAATTCTACAATAAAAGCATTTCTAAAATACCCTAACCCACCCCAAATGCCTGCCTGAAAAACCATGTTTTTAATGCACGGTGGAAGCTCATTAAAGAGGGATCATGGCAGAGTTCCCTAGGGAGGAAGTTCCACAGAGTGGGGGCCACCACAGAAAAGGCCCTCTCCCTTGTCCCCACCAGTCTAGCTGTCCTGGCTGATGGGACAGAGAGAAGGCCATCTGAGGCTGATCTTGTTAAGCGGCTTGTCTGGTGTTGCTGGAGGTGCTCCTTAAGATAGGCTGGGCCGGAACCATATAGGGTTTTAAAGGTCAAAACCAACACCTTGAATTTGGCCCAGAAAACAACTGGTAACCAGTGCAACTCCTTCAACACTGGAGTGATGTGATGTCGCCGGTGGCTGCCTTTAATCAGGTGAGCCTCTGCGTTCTGTACCAGCTGCAGCTTCTGAACCGTCTTCAAGGGTAACCCCATGCAGAGCACATTACAGTAGTCTAAATGAGAGGAGACCAGGGCATGGGAGCAGATGGTCAGGAAGGAAGGGGCACAGCCGCTGTATCAGATGGAGTTGATACAGTGCTGTCCCGCTCACAGCTGACACCTAAGCCTCCATGGATAGCTGGGAGCCCAAAATGACCCCCAGGCTGCGGACATGGTCTTTCAAGGGTAGCCGTACCCCATTCAACACCAGGTCAACATCCCCCAGCCACCTCTTGTCTCCCACCAAAAGTACCTTGATCTTGTCAGGGTTCAGCTTCAGCTTATTCCTCCCCATCCATCCACTCACCTAGGGATGTACGAAAAACCTACCTGGCTCTGCGCCAGGCAATCCATGGTGGGGGGGAGGCTCTCCATCCCTCCCCCCGGAATCCTTGACAGGGTGGAGGCAATCCGGTCCTCCCCCCCGGAATCCTGCCCAGCCGGCTCCACTCCGCGGCCAAGCCGCAGAGCCACCGGCCGGCTCCAGCCACCTGCAGCTGGACATCCGGCCACTGGGCAGCCCTGCAGGGACACAAATGGCGGCTGTCATAGCCACTACCATTTGCATCCCTGTATTGAGCCGTGATAGGCTATGTAAGTATTTACGTAGCCTATCACGGCAGGGGGGAAAACCCCAGCTTACACAAATGGCAGTAGCTGCTGCCATTTGCATACACTGGTTTTTTTCCCCCTGCCGTGATAGGCTACGTAAATACTTACATAGCCTATCACGGCCAGGGGAAAAAAACCCAGTGTACGCAAATGGCGGTAGCCACTGCCATTTGTGTACACTGGGTCCCACCCCCCACTGTGATAGGCTATGTAAATACTTACGTAGCCTATCACGGCCTCCGCAGGGACGCAAATGGCGTCCCTGCATTAGCCATGATAGGCTACATAAGTATTTACATAGCCTATCACGGCTATGGAGAGGAGGAAGCAAATGGCGGCCGCAGGATGGCCGCCATTCGCAAAGCAATGTGGACGGGAGCATGTAAATGCTCCGTTTTGCGCTCCTTTTGTGGGTTGGGGGCGGCAGGGACTTCGTCCCGCATGCCTTTCGTGGGTTGGGGGCGGGGGCTTCATTCCATGATGGATTTCGGGGGGCCGAATGCACTGGCATTCAGCCTCACCAAGATCTGTTGCAGAATTCTCTGACATCCCTACACTCACCGTCTCCAGACATTTGATCAGGGATTCTTTGGCCAACCTTGGTATGTGATGCCCATTGTCCTTTCTCCTCATCCCTGGATACTAAATTTGAACAAATGTCTTAATTGTCAATTATACCACCTCCCTTCAGAATTGTGTCAGAAAAAAAAATTCTTTTCAGTTCCACGTAAGTCTTTATCCAACATCTGGAGAAATTTAGTTTGATTCAAGCTAAACATAAAGAACATTTGGCCTCAATCTAACACAGGGGTTTAGCAGCCTTCAGCCCACTGAACTCTATGGATGTCAGCATGTCTAACTCTGTGTTGGATTCATGCTTTTGTCTACATGACATGCGGGGCCATGGCCAGTTCTGATTATGTTGATTTATGTTTTAAATGGCTGTCGATTTAAATTCCTTTCAAAGGAAAATTCATATCACATCAAAAGAGGAGATATAACAGGACAACTATGACCTTAAAACAATCTGAGCAAAATTGGATGCTATTTGCTGAACAATGGAAATAGCTGGTTATAACCTATAAAGTCCTACACAACTTAGGTCTGGGATACCTGAAAGGCCACCTTCTCCCATATGAACTTGCCCATGTTTTAAGAACTTCAGGGGAAGCACTTCCCTCAGAACCACTATCACCAGAAGCACATTTGCTAGGGACAGGAGACAGGGCATTCTTAGTGGCTTCTCTGAGGCTTTGGAACTCCATGCAAAGAGCAGCTGGGTTGGCTGCCTCTTTGTTGTCCTTCTGCCAGCAGGCAAAGACATTTTTATTCAGGCAGGCCTTTGGCATGTAACTGGTTTGTTGGGTTAAGTGCTGTTGTGCATTCTTTTATTGTTGAATTGTGTTTTAATGTATTTGTTTTAGGATTCTTTTAAGTAAGCTTTTATTTTAATTTTTGATTCTTATTATTGTTAGCCATCTTGAGTGTCATTTCATTGGTGGAAATGTGGGATCTAAATCAAATACATAAATAAATATTTGTCCCTTCCAAGGGGAAAAAATTTGTCACATTTCACACAGACCGGTGAAGGGGTTATGCAAAGAGAATCCTTCAAGTTTGGGGGAAGAGATTCATCCTCTCCCCCATGATTGTTGGGAGCAATTTGTATGAAAATAGCATATATTATAAAGGAAACCTAAAGTAAATACAGTGCAACATTTTCAGAAGGATAGGTGCATTTGGTTAGGTAGATACTAGGGATGTACAGAAGTCACTTACCGTTTCGCAGATCTGCTTCGCGGTGGGGGAGAGAGGTGCTCCGTCCCTCCCCCCAGAGTCCTGCCCAGCTGGGTCTGCTCTGCGGGGATTCTGCGGAGCTGCCAGCCAGCTCCGCCCACAGCCCGACATCCGGCTGCTAGCAGCAGGGACGAAAATGGTGGTGGCCATAGCCACCGCCGTTTGCGCCCCTGTACTTAACCGTGATAGGCTACATAAATATTTATGTAGCCTATCACGGCAAAGAAAAAAAATGCATATGCAAATGGCGGCTATGGCGGCTGCCATTTGCATTCGGTATTTTTCGCCGTTCTAGCCTACACAAATATTTACATAGGCTAGAATGGTGAAAAATAGCGAATGTAAATGGCGGCCACCGTAGCCGCTGCCATGTGCGTATGGTTCTCCTGGCCGTGGCTGGCCAGGAGACCAGCCGCCGCCACCACCACTGCACCTGCAGCCACATCTGCGCCCAGGTAAGTGCCGTCCTGGGGGATTCCATCGGGAGGGCGGGGGGGCAGGAGGCTGTTCCACCACAGATTCTAGGGGGCCGGATTCTGTAGAATCCAGCCTCACTGGAATCCATGGCGGAATTCTCTGCCATCCCTAGTAGATACCATTAATGAAATGTAGAAGCTTGCTTGCTTGCTTGGTTGCTTTCTGCTGAATGAACACTAACTGATTCATTCCTTTTACATCCCTCCCAAAAGCACTGGTGTAAGAAGCATAAAATGTGACGTTTCAGAGCTTATTTAAGGCAGAGGCTGTATAAAAGCTGCCATTAAGGTTTTTGGCTAAAAATAAGAACAGCATAAATGGCATAGATAAATATAGGGGAATAGCTGAAAAGAACCAATGTTTGGTTCTATGGGCCTAGTTGAGCCAGAGTGTATTTCAGGAAGTGATTGTTAGTTAGTGGGATCATTCAACCTTGAGAAATAGAGAAGTATAAGGGAATAGCTTGTAGTCGTTGCCCTATTGGGACAGTTGTCAAATTGGCGAACTGGAAGGTATGGCCACAAAATATTAATTAAGAAATGTGAGGACTTTCCAGATTTCTTTGGAAAAAAACAAAATGTCAGCAGTGACAGTAAAACATATGGGTATATTCCCAGTAGAACATATGGGTATATATGGGTATGGGACAGTAGAACATATTCAGATTTAGAGGAAGGAGCTTAAAGGGAGCTAGAACACCTCATGATAACCAGTATGATGATGAGGTATATGAGAACTATGACCCCATCGCTAATATCCCCGTTTTCTGCAAGGTGCTTGAGTGTGTGGTGGCTGGGAACCTTCAGGCATTCTTGGGGGAAGCTGATTATCTGGACCCATTTCAGTCTGGTTTCAGGCCAGGATATGCACTGAAATCTAGGGATGTACGAATTGTGTACTTTCCATGCTGCTTGACTTCCGCAGTTTGTGGCCAGTGCTCCATTCCGCCATTCACAAGCCCCCGGAATTCTCCTCTTTTTTTTTCCACTCTGAAAATTACCAAGATAAATCCATACCAACAACCATAATTCCAGTGCCCAGCTGTCTCCATAAGTCTGCATAAATTCCATAAGAATTACTACTTTTCGTAAATATTTACATTTTTTAAAAGAAATTGAAATCCTCCGTCTCCGTTTAGTTTCAGCAAAAACACTTCCTCTTCCTAGGGGCTTCCCAAAAGAAGGCTGCTTTAGGTGTGTGTGCCTGAGCAATAAACTATTTGTTTAAAGCAACACTGTTTTAAAGAAAGAAAAAACCTTTTAAAATGACCATGCCGGACCATTTTTTTCTTTCTTTAAAACAGAGTTGCTTTAAACAAATAGTTTATTGCTCAGGCACACACACCTAAAACAGCCTTCTTTTTGGAAGCCCCTAGGAAGAGGACGCGTTTTGGCTAGGGATGGCGGAGAATTTCTCCCCGAAACTTCGGGGGGCCGAGCACCAACGTGTTCGGCCCCCCGAACAAGTTTCGGGGAGAAATTCTCCGCACCCCCCCTGCCCCATGCACGCCCCCCCCCGGGATGGGACTTACCTTTGCCGAATGTCCCTCCTGGCAGCGGGTCCAGCCGGCAGTTCGGCGGGTGTTCGTGAGGGGCGGGAGCGGCAGCCGGTCTTTTGACCGGCTGCCGCCGCCGCCATTCCAAGAAAAGAAAAAAAACAAAAACGCCCCCGTGATAGGCTACGTGACGATTAGCGTAGCCTATCACAGCTAGATCTGCAAAGTCAGCCGTGATAGGCTACGTAAATCGTCACGTAGCCTATCACGGGTGACTTTAAAAAAAAAAAAAAGTGCATACGGATAATGGCGGCCCCCATAGGGAGCCGCCATTCGCGTTCCTTATTTGGTCGCTGTAGTCTACGTAAATCTTTACGTAGACTACGGCGAATATAAGGGCAACGCAATAGCGTTGCTCTTATTTTCGCCGTAGTCTACGTAAAGATTTACGTAGACTACAGCGACCAAATAAGGGACGCGAATGGCGGCTCCCTCTGGGGGCTGCCATTAGCGTACGTGCTTTTTTTTAAAGTCACCCGGTATAGGCTACGTGACGATTAACGTAGCCTATCACGGCTGACTTTGCAGATCTAGCTGTGATAGGCTACGTTAATCGTCACGTAACCTATCACGGGGGCGTTTTTTTCTTTTTTAAACTTTGGAGTTCGCAGCCAGGCGAGGCGGGAAGCCTCCTCCCCAGTCTGAATTTTGGCCGGGCGAGGCGGGAAGCCTCCCCCCAGCCTGAATTTCGGCCGGGCGAGGTGGGAAGCCTCCCCCCCTGGCCTGAACTTTGCGGGGGGGAGCAGCGAAGCACCTCCCCCCCACCACGAACAAGCTTCGACGACAGGTAAGTGACTTTCGTCCACCCCTAGTTTTGGCTGAAAGTGAACGGAGATGGAGGATTTCAGTTTAAAAAGAACACCCACAAACAAGGCGGTGAGCACAATTCATTTTTTTAAAAAACGTATGTATTTATAATCGGAATACACTACACTGCGTTTTTATTAACGAAAATTTCGTGACTTTTTGTGGATTACGGGAAAAAAGCCGCATGACTGCTGGCTCCACAGGACCTCGTGGTGCTGTTCAGCAGAGGATTCCGTGGCACAGACTGAAGGGAATTCGATCCCGTTTCAGTCTGTGGCGGAATTCTCTGACATCCCTACTAAAATCGCCTTTGTTGCTCTGACTGACGACCTACTCCAGGTGAAAGGCAGGGGGAGTGCTACCCTGTTGATCTTCCTGGATCTCTCAGTGGCATTTGATACCATTGATCATGGTGTCTTACTGGATCGTCTTTGCAGGATGGAAGTTAGAGGCACTGTGCTACCGTGGTTCTGCTCCTACCTGCAGGGCCAATTCCAGAGTGTGGTATTGGAAGATTCCTGTTCTACTCCATAGCTGTTAAGCTCTGGGGTGCCACAGGGTTTTATTCTATCCCCTGTGCTGCTGAATATCTATATGAAGCCATTGGGTGAGGTCATTAGGAGTTTGGAGGTGGGGTGGCAACAGTACACTGATGATGCTCAGCTGTATTTCTCCTTGTCGTCGGAGTCAGCTGAGGCTGTGAAGGTGGTGGACCAGTGCCTGGAGGCTATAATGGGCTGGATGAATGGCCCAATGAACTGAAGTTAAATCCTGACAAGATGGAAGCTGTGTAGATTGGTGGTTCCCAAGTCTGGGAATTGGATAAGCCACCTGTGCTGGATGGGGTTGCACACCCCCTGAAAAAGTAGGTGCATAGCTTGGGAGTACTCCTAGATCCATCCCTGTCACTGGGGCCCCAGGTGGACTCTGTGGCCCAGAGTACTTTGGGCCAGCTTCAGCTGATCTGCCAGCTATGGGCTTTCCTGGACAGGGATAACTTAGCCACAGTAGTACATGTACTGGTAACTTCCCGATTAGACTACTGCAGTGCACTTTATGTGGGGGTGCCCTTGAATATGATTTGAAAGTTGCAGCTAGTGCAAAATGGAGCAGCTAGACTGCTGACCAGAACTTCTCAAAAAAATCATGTAACACCAGTTTTAAAGGAATTGCACTGGCTGCCAATATGCTTCCAGTCAGAATTCAAGGTTTTGGTGATGATATTTAAAGCCATAAGTGGCTTGGAACCTCAATATTTGAGGGAGCGCATCTCCCTATATATGTCTGCCAAGGACTGAGATCTGTTGGAGGGGCCCTCCTCTCAGTCCCACCAGTGTGAGACATACACTATGGTGGGACATTGGAGAGGGCCTTCTCTGCTGTGGCATGCCGGTTGTGGAATGCCCTTGGAGGCCCAATTGGTGCAGACATTGGTATCCTTACAGCACCAAGTAAAAACATGATTTCATTCATTCATTCATTCATTCATTTCTATTAGGGATGGACGAAAGTCCCTTACCTGTTCTCGAAGCTTGCTTTGCGGTGGGGGGGAGGCGCTTCGGTTCTCCCCCCAAAGTTCAGGCGAGGGGGGGGAGGTGCCCCTCCTCGCCCAGCCAAAATTTAGGCAAGAGGGGGAGGTGCCCCATCCCTCGCCGGCGAAATTCAGGCCAGGTAGGAGCGCCCCGTCTACCCAGCCGTGAAAAAAAAAGTAAAACACACACACACACACCCGTGATAGGCTACGTAACGATTTACATAGCCTATCACGGCTAGATTTCCAAAGTCAGCCATGATAGGCTATGTAAATCGTCACGTAGCCTATCACGGGTGACTTTGAAAAAAAAAAAGCACGTACGCAAATGGCGGCTCCCATGGGGACCGCCATTTGCGTTCCTTATTTTGACACGTCTAGTCTACGTAAAGATTTACGTAGACTACGGCGAAAATAAGGGCAACGCAAATAGCGTTCCCTTATCTTCGCCGTAGTCTACGTAAATGCTTACGTAGACTAGACATGCCAAAATAAGGAACGCAAATGGCGGCGCCCATGGGCCGCCGCCATTTGCGTATGCACTTTTTTTTTTCCAAAGTCACCCATGATAGGCTACGTGACAATTTACATAGCCTATCATGGCTGACTTTGGAAATCTAGCCGTGATAGGCTACGTAAATCGTTACGTAGCCTATCACGGGTGTGTGTGTTTTTTTAATTTACTTTTTTTTTTTGCAATGGCGGTGGAGGCGGCTGGTCGGGAGACCGGCCGCCGCCCCCGCCCCTGCCGAAATGCCACCAAAACACCACCGGGACCCGCCGCCGAGAGGGACATTCGGCCATGGTAAGTCCCATCCCGGGGAGGGAGGGGGGCCAGCGGAGAATTTCCCCACCAATTTCGGGGGGCCGAATGTGTTGGCATTCGGCCTCCCGAAGATTCGTGGAGAAATTCTCTGCCATCCCTAATTTCTATACCGCTCAATAGCTGAAGCTCTCTGGGCAGTTCACAAACATTGAAAATAAAGTCCAGTTGGAACCAACGTCGCTCTGGTAGCATCCCACGGGCTCTCTGTGGGAGCTTTCTCAAACAGCTTTTTAAAAGGTTGAAAAACCTTTTAATTCCCCCCTGGAATTAAAAGGGGGGCAAGGCAACATCTGGATAACATCTTGGAGAAAAGTACCCCCCTTGAGATAGTGGTGGGGCTGGATTCCAGGATTATCTCTCCAGAGCTTTACCAATGCAAAAAGCTGTTCTTAGACTCCTATTTCATAGGAGAAAACAGGGCTCACATGTTCCATAATAATATATGCTTTAAGAAATATCAACAACTTCTGAGGGATGATTTAAGAAATGTTAACAATATTTGAGAACATCTGAGAAGGATCTGTTTGAGAGAAACATGACTGTACCGAGAAGAAGAAATGAGCTGGCATCAACTCCCCCCACATCCCCTGTGTCAAAAGTTTCGAGAACAGAAGATATAGGGGAATTATTTACTCTGATAAAGACTTTATCTTCACAATTTACGGAGCAAGCCAAAAGGCTGGATTTAATCCAAAATTCCATCACTGCCTTTCAAGGAGCTGTGGATTTAATTAACGCGTCATGGCAAAAAAATGGAGACGAAAATTAATGAGCTAGAAGATCGAGTGGCAGGAAATGAAACTACAACACAAATTTGTTTTAAAAATGCCTCTGATAGAATTTCTCAACTGGAGGCCTTCACGAGAAGATCCAATGTACATATTATTGGGATTAAAAATCTGTCTAATGATGTAAAATTGCCTATTTTTGTGGATAAACTTTTGCATGAGATACTTCCTATCCCATCTGATTATTTACTTGATATTGAGCAGGCATTTCATGTGCCAAATGCTAAAGGGACTGACTATATGATCATAGTCCAATTTGCAAAAGTCTCCACAAAGAATTATACCCTGCATTTGGCAAGAGAGGGTGGAAGCCTTTCCTGGAAACAAGATAAAGTTATGTTATTTCCAGACTACATCAAAGAGGTGGTGAATAAAAGAAGGCAATTTACTAAAGCAAAAAATATGGTAAAACAAATGAACTTGCAATATTACTTAAAATATCCTGCTACATTGTGTATCGTGTTTGAAGGTCAGATGAAGACGTTTCTAAATCATGAAATGGCAGAGGCATGGCTGAACATAAAAATGCATGAGATTTCTGTTACAAACCCATGAACTGGAATCTTTAAACAAGCTTTGTTAATTGTTCGTGTTTAGTCTACATGATCCAGGCTAGCTCAGAAGATAAATTATTATACATATATTCGTTTATTCTCTTTCACCTTTTGTTTTTTCTTGCTTTTCTTTATATTTTTTATTTCAAAATAGATATGGTATGCTGTATTTAAATTTATTGTTTGAGGGTATATTGTGTACTTATGTATCTATTATAAAATATATTACTGACTGTTGAAGGTGTATATTAAGTTTTATTATTATATAACAGTATATATTATTATTATTATTATTATTATTATTATTATTATTAGCAATATAGGCTTCTGGGAATGAATTGTAGACCTGTTTCTTTGATATAAGATTGATGATATGCTATTGAAATGTAAGGATGATATGCTATTGAAATGTAAGGATGTTTATTAAACTGTAAGATTGTTAAAGTAATAGATAGGAATGTTAAAGAATTCCACCATGGATCCCAGGGAAGCTGAATTCCAGTGAATTCTGCCCCCTGGAATCCGTGGCGGAATGGAGCAACCTGCCCCACCACCCTGCAAAAGCCCCGTGAAATGGAGCCTACATGGAGGCAGCGGCGGCGGCGGCGGCTCTGGCAGCAGCTCCGGCGGCAGCTCTAGTGGCAGATGAAGCGGTGGCGGCAGCAATGGTGGCGGCTCCAGCTGCTGCCAGGCTGCTGTGACCGCAAATGGTGGCCATTATAGCGGCCGCCATTTGCATCCCTACGCCAGCCCGTGATAGTCTACGTATATATTTATGTAGTCTATCACAGTTAAAGCAGGGACGCAAATGGCGTAGGGGACACCATTTGCATCCCTGCTTTAGCTGTGATAGGCTATGTAAATATATATGTATCCTATCATGGGCCGGCGTAGGGATACAAATGGAATTCCCTACGCAGGATGCCATTTGCATCCTCAGCAGCCCAGCAGCAGCTGGAGGCCCCGCTGTGGGTTGGCCCAGCCGGCAGCTCTGCGGACTGGCCACAGAACGGAGCCGGCTGGGCAGGATTCCAGGCGGGAGGAACAGATCACCTCCCCCCATCTGTGTACCCCAGCGGAGCCAGGTAAGTGGGGTTTTGTACACCCCTAGTTATAGATATAGTTTTTAAAATGGAATGGCATCAGAGGCCAGGGGGTATTGGAGTTTAAACTTAATTATTTAAAGGTGAGGGAGACGGAGAGGGGAAGGGAAGGGGAAAGAATCTTCTTTTTGTCTTCACTTCCTTTTCTCCTCCCTTTTCCTTGTTTTTCTTTCTTTTTCCTTCTCTTTTTGTTATTGTGGTGTCCTCATCAGAATATTGTATTGTTGGGAAATTGTAGTATTGATCAGGTTGTTGGTAATTTTGGTATTGTTTATTTCATTTATAAAGATAAACTAAATAAAAATATATTCCAGAAAAAAAAAAACACAGTAAAACAATATAAAATATAAAAACATTAAAACCACAATATAACAATACAACCAGAATAAAACCAGAGTAAAATGGCTCAATTTCAGTTTTGGGCCCTCACATCACATTACACCTAAAGCTACTATTCTTTTGTCAATTAGAACACTATGAGAAGGAGATTTCACTTTTTATGAAGAAGGTCTATCCAAAGTGCCCCCCACCATGGTTTTTCAGTGATGATGATGATGATGATAGAATGCCTTGTGGCTTAAAGTTCACTTACGCAATATACTTGTATTGCCAAAATAAAACTAACATTGGATCAGGTTATCTATCTATGTTTGAATTTATTCAAAGCATTTTTACTCTACTCTTCAGCCCAAAAGCGCTGCCCCGACTCTGATTTGGCTACACGATGACATCACATCAAGTGATTAGAGCAGGGTATGCAACCTTTTTGGGTCCATGAGCACATCTGAGAAACTGTCCTGAGCACAAAATGCCCAGAAGACTGAGTAAAAGGCAGAGGTAGGGTCTGTGCCGAAACACAATTAACAACTTCTTTGAACCCATACTTTTCAGAATCAACAGGAACATTCCACAGAAGGCAATTTTTTCTCGGTGACTGGGAATGCTAGAGAGGGAAGCATTGGCCTACAGCCACCCACCATCTTCATTTCCTAAGAATGTCTCTGAGCTAGGGATGTATGAAAGTGACTTACCTTTTGCGGATTATGTTGATGGTGGGGGGGGAGATGTTCCGTCCCTCCCCCCAGAATCCTCGACAGGGGGGAGGCGATCCGTTCCTTCCCCCCGGAATCCTTGATGGCCAGGTCCAGCCCAGCCCAGAGCCGTCTGCAGTCGGATTTCCAGCCGCAGATGGCTCTGGGGGGGGGGGGAAGCCACGTACACAAATGGCGGCGGCTACGGCCGCCGCCATTTGCGTTCCTTATTTTTGACCATCTGAATCTACATAAATATTTATGTAGACTATGACAGCAAATATAAAGGGGAACGCAAAGAGCGTAGAGGGCACTATTTGCGTCTCTTTTTGATTCACCGTTTTAGCCTACGTAAATCTTAACGTAGGCTAAAACGGCAAATCAAAAAAGGAAGCAAATAGCGCCCTCTATGCTAATTGCGTTCCCCTTTATTTTCACCGTCATAGTCTATGTAAATATTTACGTAGACTAAGACGGCAAAAAATAAGGAATGCAAATGGCGGTGGCTGTAGCCGCCACCATTTGCATGCGCGTTTTTTGTTTTTTTAAAACCCACCCAGCCATGATAGGCTATGTAAATCTTTACGTAGCCTATCATGTCTTTTTTTTTTTTAACAACATTGGAAATGGCGGCAGCGGCAGCCAATCGGAAGACCAGCCGCCGCAGCCGCCGCTGCTGCTGCAGCCGCCGCTGGAGCCATTGCCGGAGCCGCCGCAGCCCGGAAGATCCACGCCAGGTAAGTCTCGTCCCGGGGGGGATCCACAGAGGGGTGGGGGAAGGCTGTTCTGCCACGGAGTTCAGAGGGCTGAATGCACTGGCATTCGACCTCACCGAGATCCATGGCGGAATTCTCTGCCATCCCTACTCTGAGCCCTATGTGTGACCCAAAGGCATTCACAAGAAATAAATATGACAGCAGCTGGAAGTATTCACTGTGTTTTGAAGTGATCCCAGCTGCCTGCAAGAAAGGGGGGGGGAAGACTGTTTTGAAAAAGTGGGAGGGGAAGGGCATCCCAGCATGTGACATGAAAGGTGTCCAGGGGTGCATTGGTGCCCATATGCACCACATTGCATATCTCTGGCTTAGTGTGTTCAGAGCCAGTAACCCTCTATTATACCAGTTGTTGGGGAACATGAACTGAAGGATGCTATTGCACTCATGCTCTGTTTGTGGGCTTTCATTGGGGCTTCTGGTTGGTCACTGTGTGACCAGAATGCTGGACTAGATAGGCCTTTGGTCTGATTCAGCACAGCTCTTCTTATATTCTTAGTGTGTTCAGTCGTCCTGCCCTTACTCTGAATCTTTGTGAGGAAAAACAAGCAAACAAACAAAACAAAAAAACAAAACAAAACAAAACAAGGTTCAGCAATTAGGAATGTAAGTGTCACCACTGGCAAGCAAACTCCTACTTTGGTATGTTCATGACCCACCCTAAAACAAATGTAGAAATGCCTCCCGCCATCCCCAGTTCACATTCTACAAATAAAATACCAAAGTCAAATGGGGAATTTCAACTTAGCCCTACAATTTACTGTAATTCTCCAATGGAAAATATTTGACTATGATTACTAGGGCTAATACAAGCCCTCACTCGCATAATGGGCTGAAAAACTAGCCTTCTTTTGTATTGCTGTTTTGGAGGAGGCTCAAAGAAGGGCAAAGTTGACACAGGAGACATCACCCTCCTCTTTCTGTCCATACTGCGATGAGACTAAAGATGGAAATACTGTCCAAAGCTCCCCATGGATTAAGTTCTTGAGTTCTTCTGAAAGTAATTTTCTGATTTATCCTGAGGTATTTGAAACTTGCCCCCATCTTCAAGGAAGGGGAATTTCTTTCTATCTACTGCCATTAGGGATGTACGAATTTGGCCTTACCTGGCTCCGCTGGGTTCCGCTGGGGGGGAGGTGCTCCGTCCCTCCCCCTGGAATCCTCATGGGTGGGAGGCGCTAAGTGCCTCCCCCCCGGAATCCTGGCCGGCCGGATCCGCTCCGCGGACATTCCGCAGAGCCGCCGCCTGGCTCCACCAGCAGTCAGACATCCGGCTGCTGGCTAGCAGGGACGTAAATCTTTACGTAGTCTATCACGTCTGACTTTAAAAACAAAACAAAACATGCATACGCAAATGGCAGCAGCTACGGCCACCGCCATTTGTGTTCCTTATTTTGGCCTGTCTTAGTCTACGTAAATATTTACGTAGACTAAGACGGCAAAAATAAGGGGAACGCAAATAGCGTAGCGGACGCTATTTGCATTCCCCCTTATTATCGCCGTCTTAGTCTACGTAAATATTTAGACGGGCCAAAATAAGACGGGCCAAAATAGGGCCAAAATAAGGAATGCAAATGGCGGCAGCCGTAGCTGCTGCCATTTGCGTATGCACGTGTGTGTTTTTTTTTAAAGTCAGACGTGATAGGCTACGTAAAGATTTAGGTAGGGAAGTGTGAAAGTGACTTACCTTTCGCGGATTATGTTGGTGGTGGGGGGGGAGGTGCTCCATTCCTCCCCCGGAATCCTCGAACGGCCAGCTTTACGAAGATTTATGAAGGCTAAAACGGCGAATCAAAAGGGGACACAAATAGCACTTGCTATGCTATTTGCGTTCCCCTTGATTTTTGCCGTCATAGTCTACGTAAATATTTACGTAGATTAAGACGGTAAAAAGAAGGATGCATTTTTTTAACCCACCCCCAACCATGATAGGCTACATAAAGATTTATGTAGCCTATCACGTCTTTTTTTTCTTTTTTTTTAAACCTAGCCATGATAGGCTATGTAAATCTTTATGTAGCCTATCACGTCTTTTTTTTTTTTTAGCACTGGAAATGGTGGCAGCGGCAGCTGGTCGGAAGACCGGCCACAGCCGCCACTGCCAAAGCCGCCACCGGAGCCTCCGCCACCCGGAAGATCCGCCCCAGGTAAGTCTCGTCCTGGGGGGGATCCGCAGGGGGCGGGGGGTGGCAGGCCATTCTGCCACAGATTTTGGTGGCTGAATGCACTGGCATTTGGCCTCACTGAGATCCATGGCAGAATTCTCTGACATCCCTAGATTTACGTAGCCTATCACGTCTTTTTTTTTTTAACCTAGCCTCGATAGGCTATATAAATCTTTACGTAGCCTATCCCGTCTTTTTTTTTAACACTGGAAATGGTGGTGGCGGCAGCCGGTCGGAAGATCCACCCCAGGTAAGTCTCATCCCGGGGGGATCTGCGGGGGGTGGGGGGGTGGCAGGCCATTCCACCACAGAGTTCGGGGGGCTGAATGCACTGGCATTCGGCCTCACCGAGATCCATGGCGGAATTCTCTGCCATTCCTAACAGCCATATATGCATATGGATGGAACAAGTCACTCCATTTTATGTATGGGGATGGGTAAATGATGATGGAGCAACATCCTAATGGCCTCATCACTGATAAATGTCAGTAATCGTTATGACAATCTGGAAAATGTATATAACTGTGAACTAAAATGAATTGCTTTCTTTGCAGAAAATGTACTGCATATGCTACGATTTTATTTAATAGTGTTTAATGAAATATATGCACACACAAGTTCAGAATCAATTCCCACTGATTTTATTGCAGCTATATTTATGTCAAAAGTAAGAAAAGAAGAAGAAATGATAAGTATTTAGAATCCAGTCCCCCACCCCCCCTTTATGAGGTACTTCCTGGAGTTCAGATCAGGTCTCAGCAAAATAATGTAACACTTTGGGGAAAAAATGCAGCACAATAACCCAGCACCTGAGACCAAGAGAGAGAAGATCTCCACAGCTACCATGTATTTTCCCTTAGTGCAAAGATAGGTTGGAATAAAGGATACCCAAACACTGCAAAACACCAACATGCTGAAAGTGATAAACTTGGCTTCATTGAAACTGTCTGGCAATTTCCTGGCAAGGAAAGCAACAGTGAAATTGACAATAGCCAGAAAACCCATGTAGCCTAGGACACAGTAAAACATGGTGGATGATCCCTCATTACATGTTAACACAGTTTCATCTGTCAATGAGTGCATATCAGTATCTGGGAATGGAGGAGAAGTTGCCAGCCACACAGTACAGATGCCTACTTGAATAAGGGAGAAGGAAATAATAATGGAACTGGCTAGCCTCTTCTGC
This sequence comes from Heloderma suspectum, assembly GCF_057233095.1. Taxonomy (NCBI): domain Eukaryota; kingdom Metazoa; phylum Chordata; class Lepidosauria; order Squamata; family Helodermatidae; genus Heloderma; species Heloderma suspectum. The sequence continues at coordinate 91,708,283 of NC_139463.1, forward strand.
ATCCATGTCCTTATCCTAGAACCTGGTTTGGTGGCAATGAAAGCCAGAACCACTGTGATAGTTTTTGCCAACAAGCAAGAAAGAGACAGTGAGAAGGTGATTCCAAAAACTGTTTGACGGAGGAGACACGTGATTATCTCAGGTTTGCCGATGAATAGCAATACAGAAAGGAAGCAGAGCAGGAGGGAGATGAGGAGAGTGTAGGTGAGGTCCCGGTTGTTGGCTTTGACTATAGGAGTGTCATGGTGCTTCATAAAGGTTCCTAGTACCAGAATTGTGACCAAAGAAAAAGAAAGAGCAAAACTGCCTAAACTGAGTCCCAAAGGTTCTTCATAGGACAGGAAGGTTACAAATTTTGGAATGCATCCATCTTGGTCCACATTTGGATAATGACTGTCTAGGCATGTAAAACAATAATCCAGGTCTGGAAAAAAAAAATCCTGACATACCATAATTTGTCCCTTCATGTTAAATATTATCTAACATAACCTTATTTACCATGTGGATTAGTTTTACTTTAAGATAACTATGGTTCATTTAAAATTAATCAAGATTCTCACTAGGGAAGGAGTTTTCTGTCAGTTTTAATTCCATTCATATTCTCATTTTTCCAACATTAAATTCATCCCATCCCATTTCTGCATCACTCACTTGGCAAATTTTGTAAAGTCCTTAAGGAAATGCATCCACACTTTTTCTTTGCATTTCTCCTGATATACACACATTTGAAAACACTTTTCCCAGTATATGAGTTTTTGAAGTAATTCCTTTTAAGATAATGTATTTTGTGCTCACCTTTCCCTATGTTTTATTTGTTTGTTTGTTTGTTTGTTTGTTTATTTAACTGCATCACAAAATTCATAAAAGTGCTAATATCATCATAAGTAGGTTCTAGTTAGTGTGTAGCTTACAGTTAGTGTGCCGGTAATTAGGGATGTACGAAAGTCACTTACCTTTTCGAAGGGTGATATTAGCGGTGGGGGGGAGGCACTCTGTACCTCCCCCCGAAATCCTACTCCGGCTGGCTCCACTCCGCGGCGAGTCCGCGGAGCTGCCGGCTGGGTGCATCTGCATGGCAGGTCTGCAGACCCAAATGGCAGCTGTTGTAGTGGCTGCCATTTCCATCTTTTCGCTGAGCCATGATAAGCTATGTAAATATTAACGTAGCCTATCATGGCAAAAGCGGGGATGCAAATGGCGGCCATTTCAGTCCCTGCTTTTGCCGTGATAGGCTACATAAATATTTACGTAGCCTATCACGGCTCAGCAAAGGGATGCAAATGCCGTAGCGACCACCATTTGCATCCCCGCTTTGCCGTGTTAGGCTACATAAATATTTACGTAGCCTATCACGGCAAAAGCGAGGACACAAATGGCAGCTGCTACGCCTTTTGCATCCCCGCTTTGCCATGTTAGGCTACATAGATACTTACATAGCCTATCACGGCTTGCCAGGGATGCAAATGGCAGCTGATGTAGGAGCTGCCATTTGCGGCCACAGGACGGCAGTGGCTGGAGCCGCCAGAGCTGTCACTGCTGCCGGAGCCACAGCCAGGTAGGCTCCATTTTGCGGGGCTTTCGTCAGGTGGTGGGGCAGGTTGCTCCATTCTGCCATGGATTCCGGGGGGCTGAATTCACTGGAATTCAGCCACCCTGGGATCCGTGGTGGAATTCTCTAACATTCCTATGGTAAATACAATTTGCCTGCTAACAGCTGAATAGCAATACTTGCAGTTGCAACATTTGTTAAAATCTAGGTTTGGCCCCAGTGCTTTTACAGCTTCAGAGTCTACTCTGCTTTTGGAAACACTTAGTGAGGCTGATCAGCTATATAGACCCATGATTCATGTGGATAAATACTTATTGTTGGTTAATAAAAATGATACTAGGGATGTACGAATCACTTATAAGGTTCTGGTCGGGGCATCCGCTGCGGGGGGGGAAGCACTCCATTCCTCCCCCCGGAATCCTCGACAGGGGAGAGGAGATCCGGTCCTCCCCTCCGGAATCCTGGCCGGCCGACTCTGCTCCATGGCGGCTCCACAGAGCATCTGGCCAGGGCCTTCCGCAGCTGGAGTTCCGGTAACAGAAAGGCTGCTGCAGACGCAAATGGCGGCCGCTACAGCAGCCGCCATTTGAGTCCTTCCAGGCTGCCGTGATAGGCTACGTAAGTATTTATGTAGCCTATCACGGCATGCCCCCCCAAAAAAATGGCGTACGCAAATGGCGGCGGCTACAGCAGCTGCCATTTGCATTCCCTATATTTCGCCATTCTAGCCTATGTAAATATTTTAGGGATGTCAGAGAATTCTGCCACGGATCTCAGTGAGGCCAAAAGCCAGTGCATTCGGCCCCCTGAACTCCGTGGCGGAATGGCCTGCCCCCTGCCCCCGCTATGGATCCCCCCCAGGACGAGACTTACCTGGGGCAGATCTTCTGGGTGGCGGCGGCTCTGGAGGCCACTTTGGCGGTGGCGGCGGTGGTGGCTGGTCTTCCGACCGGCTGCCGCTGCCACCATTTCCAGTATTGAAAGAAAAAAAAAAAAGACGTGATAGGCTATGTAAAGATTTACGTAGCTTATCGTGGCTAGGGGTTTTTTTTAAAAAAAAAACTCGAGTGATAGGCTACGTAAATCTTTACGTAGCCTATCACATCTGACTTTAAAAAAAAAAGTGTGTATGCAAATGGTGGCGGCTGTAGCCGCCTCCATTTGCATACGCGCGTTGTTTGTTTTGTTTTTTAAAGTCAGACATGATAAGTTACGTAAAGATTTATGTAGCCTATCACAGCTGACTACAGGGACGCAAATGGCAGCAGCTACGGCCGCCGCCATTTGCGTCCCTGCTAACCAGTGGCCGGATGTCCGGCTGCTGGCGGAGCCGGCCGGTGTCTCTGAAGAAATTTCCGTGGAGCGGAGCTGGCCAGCCAGGATTCTGGGGGGGAGGCGCAGAGTGCCTCCCCCCCATCGAGGATTCCGGGGGGAGGGACAGAGTGCCTCCCCCCCCACAGCAGAACCCAGCAGAGCCAGGTAAGGGCAATTTCGTACATCCCCAAAATATTTACATAGGCAATTACGGTGAAAAAAACGGAACCACAAATAGCGTAGTGGGCGCTATTTGCGTTTCTTTTTTCTTTTGCCATAAAAGCCTATGTAAATATTTATGTAGGATAAAACAGCGGGGGGGAAAAGAACGCAAATAGCGCCCACTACGCTATTTGCGGTTCCCTTATTTTTTCGCCGTAATTGCCTACGTAAATATTTACGTAGGCTGGAATGGCGAAAAATAGGAAACGCAAATGGTGGCCACCGTAGCCACTGCCATTTGCATACACTGGGTTTTTTTTGGGGGGTTAGCCGTGATAGGCTACGTAAATTCTTACGTAGCCTATCACAGCTCAAAGGACAGCAATGGCAGGTGCAGCAGCCTGGCTGCGGCCGGCCACGAGACCAGCCGCCACTGCCACCGGAGCTGCCACTGCCAAAGCGGCCGCCGCCGCAACATCCACCCCAGGAAAGTTCCATCCCGAGGGATTCCACAGGGGGGCGGGGGGGGCAGGAGGACGTTCTGCCATGGATTTCGGGGGGCCGGATTCCAAAGAATGGAATCCCTGGAGGAATTCTCCACCATCCCCATATTATACACAGGGTCATAAGCAGGAATGGAATAGAGAATTGGATTGTCCCATTTTGCCTAATCAATAGATTTTGACTTTAGGCTCTGTTAGGGATGGCAGAGAATTCCGCCACATATTCCAGTGAGAATCCAGAATTCTCATTCCCCAGGAATATGTGGCAGAATGGCCCCCTGCCCCTCCGTCCCCCTGCGGAATCCCCCCGGGACGGCACTTACCTGGGGCGGATGCGGCGGAGTCGGTGGCGGTTCGTCTGGTGGCGGCGGCAGCTCCGGAGGCTGGTCCCCATGGGTGGCTGGTCCCCATGTCCTTGCAGCTGTGATAGGCTATGTAAGAATTTACTTAGCCTATCACAGCTAACCCCTCCCCCAAAAAACAATGCAGCATACGCAAATGGCGGCAGCCACCATTTGCGTTCCCTTTTTTCCGCTGATTTATCTTACGTAAATATTTACATAAGATAAAAGGCGAAAAAAAGGGGAACACAAATAGCATAGTAGGCGCTATTTGCGTTGCTTTATTTTTTGCCATTGTAGCCTACATAAATATTTACATAGGCTAGAATGGCAAAAAATTAAGGAACACAAACAGCACCCACTATGGTATTTGCATTCCCCCTTTTTTTGCCATTTTATCTTACATAAATATTTACTTAAGATAAATCAGCAAAAAATAGGGAACGCAAATGGCGGCTGCCGTAGCCACCGCCATTTGCGTATGCTGGGTTTTTTTTGTGGGGGGTTAGCCATGATAGGCCACGTAAATTCCTATGTAGCCTATCACAACTGCCTGACTGGACACAACTGCCTGGCTGGACTACGGCGGCCACCATTTGCATGCGCAACAGCCCGTCCGTGGCTGGAAATCTGGCTGCGGACAGCCCTGGCTGGCTGCTCCACAGTCTGGCAGCAGAGAGGAGCTGGCCGTCAAGGATTCTGGCAGGGAGGACTGGATCGCCTCCCCCCCATTCTCCCCCACCGTGAAAGATTCCGCAAAAAGGTAAGTGAGTTTCGTACATCCCTAAGTTGTGTATCTGAAGCTTGTATGAATCTCATGCTATGTTTTATTCAGCAAAAAACAAAACAAAAAACAAAAAAACCACCCACTTGTTCTATGTCTATTGGACAGATCTTCAATGAGGGTTTGTATAAGTTGGCTAATATGCTGGAGGTCTAATACTAATACTTCGCTTATTCATACATTTCAGCAATGCCCCAAAGTAGGGATGTCAGAGAATTCCATCACGGATCTCGGTGAGGCCGAATGCCAGTGCAATCAGCCCCCGAAATCCATGGTGGAACGAAGCCCTTGCTCCCCCCACCCCACGAAAGGCGCATGAAACAGAGCACTTACCTGCTGCTGTCCGCGCTGACTTGTGAATGGCGCCTGCGTCTGCGGCCGCCATTCACTTCCTCATCATAGCTGTGGTAGGCTAGGTAAAAAATTACGTAGCCTATCATGGCTAATGCAGGGATGCCTTTTGCTTCCCTGCGGAGGCCATGATAGGCTACATAAGTATTTACATATCCTATCATGGTAAGCCGCCCCCCAAAAAAAAACAGCGAACGCAAATGGTGACGGCTACGTCGACCGCCATTTGCGTTCCCTTTTTTTGCCGCTTTAGCCTATGCAAATATTTACGTAGACTAAAACGGCAAAAAAAAGGGAACGCAAATGGCGGCCCCCATAGCCACCGCCATTTGCATCCGCTGTTGTTGTTTTTTTTGGCTTGCCATGATAGGCTACGTAATATTTACGTAGCCTATCATGGCAAAATACAGTGACGCAAATGGCAGCGGCTATGGCTGCTGCCATTTGCGTCCCTGCATGCTGCCCAGCGCCTGGTTGTCCGGCTGCGGGTGGCCCTGGCCAGCGGCTCCACGGAATGTCCACGGTGCACAGCCGGCTGGACAGAATTTTGGGGGGAGTAACAGAGCACCTCCCCCCCACCGCCAATGTCACCCTTCGAAAAGGTAAGTGACTTATACATATCCCTATCCAAAAGTTGCCTTTTGAGGGGACAAGGTTATTATATAGGTAAACTTTGTATTGGAACACTCTTTAATATTTACTGATATACACATTCTTTTAAATTATCTACTTGCTTCCTGGAAGTTAGCAAATGGTCAACGTTAATGATTTTTCCATCCCCTTTTGGTAGCTGAAAGACTGATACTATCACATTGGAAGGATTAATGATCACCTCCTACAATGCAAAGTATTGTGGTCTTAACAACACTTTCAACATTTGAATAGGTAGTATATAGTCACCAATCATAAATGCTACATATACGGACATTTGGTGAAGTTTGTTGAAGTTCATATATAATTTCTTTTATTTTTTTGAAATCTGCATGTTCATATATATATATATATATATATACATATACAAATATACATACACACATATACATATATATACATATATATATATACACACACACACATACACACACATACACACACATACATTTCATATGTATTAATTGAAATTGATGTATTCAATCATGTTGACATTTTTCCTTTGCTTTTTTCTTTCTTTTCCCTTTTTTTCCTTTTATGGTTTTGTTTTGTTGAAATTTACTTTAAAATTTATTTTTAAAAAAGGTTCAGGAAATGCAAAGTGTAAATTTCTATTAAAATGCAAGCTGAAATTTCTCATCCATCCTTAATTCTCATCCATTGTTTTGGTCATTTATGTAACCTTGAAAAAAGCTAATGATAAAATATTCAAGATTTCTTTATTGCTGATGAGCATAATACAGATAAATTATTCAGTTTCACCCAAGGACATGCACACACCAACAACAACTACCTTAGCAATATTTCCTTTGATTAGAGCCCCCTTATGCCATATAGTTAACTAATTTTGGAAATCCACAGTGTGGCAAAAAGGGGGTCTCTTTTCAAAAGAGCCAGTCAATGTATCTGCAGGTTATGCATGCAGTCACTAATGCAGTGGTGGTACTCCCCACCCCGGATCCCAGCCTGACTGCTGTGCAATGTGCATGAAGGAAGATCAAACTGAGACTGCTCATGCTACTCATGAGGTCTGCTGTGAATAACCAGGGTGTACAGCAGGTACTGAATCCTCATGCCGTGCCAGAAGCCATTACTCCCAAGGCCCTGTAAGACACACACCTCCCTACAAGGTAAAGCAGTGCTGGGCACCCACCACTAGGGATGTACGAAAGTCACTTATCTTTCCGCGGATTATGTTGGTGGTGGGTGGGAGACGTTCCATCCCTCCCCCCGGAATCCTCGACGGGGGGGGAGGCAATCCGTTCCTCCCCCCTGGAATCTTCCACGGCCGGCTGTGCTCCACGGCAGCTCTGCGGAGCAGCCGGCCAGGCCCAGCCAGGCCAGAGCCATCTGCAACCGGATTTCCAGCCGTGGAGGGCTCTGGGGAAAACAAAACAAAACCCGCGTATGCAAATGGTGGCGGCTACGGCCACTGCCTTTTGCGTTCCTTATTTTTGGCTAGCTTAGTCTACGTAAATCTTTATGTAGGCTAAAACGGCAAATCAAAAAGGGACGCAAATAGCGCCCACTACGCTATTTGCATTCCCCTTTATTTTCGCCGTCATAGTCTACGTAAATATTTACGTAGACTAAGACGGCCAAAAATAAGGAACGCAAATGGCAGCGGCCATAGCAACCATTTGCGTACGCGGGTTTTTGGGTTTTTTAAAACCCAGCCATGATAGGCTATGTAAATCTTTACATAGCCTATCACGTCATGGCTTTTGTTTTTTTTTACACAAGACTGCAAATGGCAGCGACGGCAGCAGCCAGTCAGAAGATCCGCCCCAGGTAAGTCTCATCCCGGGGGGGATCCGCGGGGGGGCGGGGTGGTGGCAGGCTGTTCCGCCATGGAGTTTGGGGGGCCGAATGCACTGGCATTCGGCCTCACCGAGATCCATGGTGGAATTCTCTGCCATCCCTACCCACCACCACATTCCCCCAGGACTATCGTTATCATTACTATTGAAATCCTCAGTGCCAAACCAAAGCTAGTCATGACAGAATTATTGAAAATGTTAAATCAAAGTTAAACAAGATTTGTTTTATTATTATTAAGAAGGCTAACCCAATTGGTTGATCACAAACACAGGTAAAATTCATCTTAGTTACATCAAGCAGTGACTAGTGATTATTACCCATCTAAGAGGAAACAAACAGTAAAAGAAGCCACCAACTGTCCAGGAGGGTAGGAGGGCAAGTGAGGAAAACATTTGCCTGAGACTTGACAGGTCCCTGGAGAGGACCTGCGGAATGAAATTTCCTTTCTACCCCCCCCTCCTGAACCTAAACACCACTGGGTTTAGAGGGGGGAGCCTACTCTTGTATTATAGTTTACTCATTAGCAATTCCTCCTTCTTGTTTCTATGGCACCTCAAACCCTGTTTTGCACATTGGGAAATTGTGTGTCAGACCCTAATACATTCCTAGATCTGGTACGCATGATGTCAGAACCCTCTGGATGACAGCTGAAGTATTCAGTACGTTTTTTATCTCATATTACTTACCAGTCTTGTTGGTTATCTTCCCTGGTGGACATGGGAAGCAGTCATAGCAGCAAAATGGCTCCCCATCTTTCACTTTCTTGCTAGAACCAGGATGACACATGTCATTACACAGAGAAAGGGGCAGTGTCTGAATCATAAATGAAAGAACAGAATGTTACTACACACGTACACACACACACACACACACACACACATTTATTTACAGTTAAGTAAATGGGGCTTTAAAGGGGCTTACCATGCAAAGGGGCATAGAATTGTCACAGAATAATGGCATCATTGACATTCTAGAGAAATCTTATTAATCCACAAGGTGTCGGTACTATCCTAATCATGAAAAGTGGAATTTTTGGAGTCCATTTTGTCCAGGTATTAAAGGCCTGAAGTATCAGCAACCACTGACCTGAGATTTAGTACAACAGGTTGGATCCAGAATTAGTCATTCTTATGAAATCAATGGGACTTATTATAACTGAAGTTGCTAAGTGAAAATTCAAGGGTTCAGAATATTGTTTCAAGAAATATCTTCTGGAAACGCTATAGAATTCTCTACTTAGATTGGCCTTTAATAGCTAGGGGTTGGAAGGATAAGGTAAATGTAGATATAATTACTCCACATCATTTTTCAATTATCTGTGTGTCTAATTTCAACTACATGTTACCCATTAAAGTAGAAGCAGAAAACTGTAACTCTGTATGTTATGCGTATCTCTCTTTTGTTAATCAACTATTTGCTTATTCATTTGGGTAACTAACTGTGTCCTTCTAAGAACTCATAGCCTCTCAGTGTCAAGAAGGCAGGACCTGCAATATGCATAACACCAGAGGCAGGGCCAGCAGATGCCTGATAATCACTCATGCCCCCTTCATGAAGAAAACACACAAATGATGGCATTTAGTGTTTTGCATGTGTATGTGTTTGTCCAGGTCCAAAGCTTTCTGAGATTGCACTGATGTTGCAGACTTTTGGGGGTGATTCAAATACTGTAAAAAAAAAAAAATCGTATTAACAACAACTCCTGAAAACAACACACACTATTGGGTTATATCCAGAAGAGTTGCACAGCTCTCACCATCATTAAAATCAGTGTAAAAAGTTAATCATGACTCACTGAAGTTTCACTAATTTCACTGGGACCTAAGTATGAGTATGTTAATCTGGATCCAACCCATTGTCCATATAGAGCTTCAGTTCCCATCAAAACTACTAACAGTGAGTGCCTACCTGGTTAAATCTGCTATGCCATGTAAGGGCCTCCTCATTAATGGTGAATGCTTGCTGTGGAGGAGCCTGGGGATACAACCTTCCAACTTTCACTCTAACAAAAGACTGGTTTGTGAATGTCACCCAGTTCATGATATCAAGTCCAGTAACTAAAGTCCCATCCTCATCAAAGAAAACCTCATCCCCAGCACTGTTGTTAAATGAGACACTTTTCAGAAATGTGTGGAGCTAAGTTGAAAAGGAAAGCATCATCATCATCAGTAACAACAACATGCATTTTTTACATCAACCAAGGCCCAATCTACACAGGCAATTTACTGTGGTGCTATTGCGCCTCACACACACACATGACATGTGACATAACCCCCAAACTGCGTAAGTCCCAGGTTTTCTTGCCATAAAACCCGCATTTTTGCAAAGTCCTTTTGTGATGGATTTTCCAGTGACCATGACTTTATCCATTTTGGGACTCAGTGTCTCCTAAACTTGCAGTACTTCCCTAGGGGGAGTAGGAGTGGCTTCAGCTCTAAAAGGAGGAACGTGGAGTTGTGTCATCTAAGGGTGGATCTGTTTGTTAATGCATACCAGTGCATTATCACACCTTCAAATAAACTAAATGAATGAGACACGTTCTCTCCTTTGTCCTTTTTATTTCTTTGCCTCAAGGCAGCTGGCACAGATAACAATGTCTGCTTAGAAGTAAATCACATTCTCTTCAATGACGCTTACTCCTGTCCTGAGTAAGTCAGCATGTTGCTTTGGGGATACCTTGTTTTGTTTTGTTAAAAAAAAAAAAAATCTCCATGCATCATCACAACATCTCACCTGCAAAGGTTGAATGAGTGTCCAAAAACAAAACAAAAAACAAACAAACAAAAAGGAAACTTGTTGATGTCCCGAGATGGAGAGAAGTTATTAACTCATTCCTGGAATGCTGCTTCCCCTCCCCCTGCCTTCCCAATTCTCTCCTTTGCCTCAAGGAACAATGAGCTGAAAACATGCTGATAGATATGTCTCCTCAGAAGTAAATCACATTCTCTTCAATGAGGCTCACCCCTGAGAAAGTCAGCACATTGCTTTTGGGACAACTCTCTCTTTTTTTAATCTCCACTCTTTTGCACCAAACTTAATGAATGTTTGAAGAAGAAGAAGAGGAAGAAGAAGAAGTAGAAGAAGAAGAAGAAGAGGAAGAGGAAGAGGAAGAGGAAGAGGAAGAGGAAGAAGAAGAGGAGGAGGAGAAGGAGAAGGAGGAGGAGGAGGAGAAGGAAGGAAGGAAGGAAGGAAGGAAGGAAGGAAGGAAGGAAGGAAGGACACTTGTTGATGACATGTCGTTCAGTTGCAGGACTCCGCTCACATATGCACAAAATAACGTGGTTTCTCCTCCTGATGTTTGCCTAGTGACAGCAGTTTTTCCCCAGGTACATGTAGGGATGTACGAAAGTCACTTACCTTTCCGCAGATTATGTTGATGGTGGGGGGGGAGGCGTTCCGTCCCTCCCCCCCGGAATCCTCCACGGCCAGCTGTGCTCCACGGCAGCTCTGCGGAGCAGCCAGCCAGGCCCAGCCAGGCCAGAGCCGTCCGCAGCCGGATTTCCAGCTGCAGAGGGCTCTGGGGAAAAACACACACAAAAAAACGCGTACACAAATGGCGGCGGCTACGGCCGCCGCCATTTGCATTCTTTATTTTTGGCCGTCTTAATCTACATAAATATTTACGTAGACTATGACGGCGAATCAAAAAGGGATGCAAATAGTGTAGCAGGCGCTATTTGCGTCCCTTTTTGATTCACCATTTTAGCCTATGTAAATATTTACGTAGGCTAAAACGGCGAATCAAAAAGGGACGCAAATAGCGCCCACTATGCTATTTGCATTCCCCTTTCTTTTTGCTGTCATAGTCTACATAAATATTTACATAGATTAAGATGGGTATGGGTTGTTGTTGTTGTTGTTTTTAACCCAGCCATGATAGGCTACATAAATCTTTACGTAGCCTTTCACGTCATTTTTTGTTTTTTGTTTTTTACAAGACTGCAAATGGCGGTGGCGGCAGCCGGTTGGACGACCAGCCACCGCAGCCACCGCCGCCCGGAACATCCGCCCCAAGTAAGTCTCGTCCCGGGGGGGATCCACGGGGAGGTGGGGGGGGTGGCAGGCCATTCCGCCACGGAGTTCGGAATGAGAATCCATGATCCGTGGCGGAATTCTCTGCCATCCCTAGGTACATGTAGTATTAGCTGGCACCATGTTCCATGGGAGGAGCAAATCCAAAATGATGAAAATCTGATTTTAAACCTCAGAAAGCATCTCCATGTAGATTGGGCCCAAGCCTTCCTTGGTAAGGAAGGCTGTCCTATTTCAACACAGCTTACTTCTGAGTATGCACACATAGGATTGTACTGAAAATGAGCTGTCCACCAACTCACCCCCAATCCCCTTAAGCACCATGCCATGCTCAGCATGCTGGTAGTTAAAAGGAGGATTTTTCCCCTCAATAATTATATCATGATGAGGCTAGGAATGCTGTGGGCATCCAGTTGGGTCTTGAGGCTCTGCAATTTCTCACCAGCTCAGCCTCCCAGTCATCAGTCTGCACCCCCCACACTTGCCTGACTCCGCGCACACTGAGTTGGGCTAGTGTGGTGGTCCACTGGTCTGCTGAGCTGCCATTCTGCACAAAATGGCTGCTCGGCCTTTTCCGTAAAGGTTAATTTTATGTAAATGGTGGCTGTAAAGAGGCCCATTTATGCAACATTACAGGCATAAATCCATCCATCCATCCATCCATCCATCCATTATATTTCTATACTGCCCCATAACTGAAACTCTCTGGGTCATTCACAAAAATGCTCTGAATAGTCCAATTACACCTGCAGTGTTGCATAAATGGACCAATTTATGGCCACCATTTATGTAAAATCAGCCTTTTTGGAAAAGGCTGAGCCACCATTTCCCACAAAATGCAGCAAACAGGGTCAGGTGGCCAGTGAGGGTCCGGCATGAGAGATGGGTTGAGGTGAGTTTGCCCATTCCCAGATGAGGGTGATGATCTTTCAAAACCCATCATGAGACAAGGGGAATCAATTTAGGTGTACAGAACTGAACAAGGCAACTGGGTGAATTATGGAGCACTACTACTTGTATGGAGAGTGGAAACAGTTGCCACTGGATCCCCTGCCCTCCATCTCTATTTCTATTTCTATTTCTATTTCTATTTCTATTTCTATTTCTATCTCTATCCATACCAGTATCTATACTGATATAGATATTGATACATATATTGGAAAGGCTGTTTCATTCTTTAAAAAAATGGGTGGAGAAAATAATTGTTCCAATAGTGCAGTGGGCCCACTGGTTCCACCACTGCTCCAGGTCTGTGCACCAAAATATACCATGATGTAATGGTTAGGATATTGAGAAAGAACCAGAGACAGCAAAGTTCAAATGCCCATTCAGCCATTAAGCTCCCTTTGGGCCAGTCACTCACTCTCAGACTAACTACATTACAGGGTTGTTGAAGAACAAAATGGATGTGGTGAGTGGATCTATATACACTGTCCTCTATCCTGAAGGGCACGATAAAATACAATGAATAAAAATATACAAACATTTGACCTTCCTGGATGTGTTTTAATTGTATGCAGGACATAGCCCTGCTGTAAATAACATAATGCTAGGAAATCAAGTAAAAACAGTGATGGAAAATGGATGGCAATGCAACTGCACCCTCTCATGCAGACAGGAGTAGTGAATCCTCTGGGTGGCCAGGAACTGATACAGGTGAAATATATGAAAAATGCTCAGACCCAAAGCCTTCAGTATTACAGCTTATCACCTGCATCGTTTGGCCACCATCTTCAACACTGCTGGCATTGGGTGGTTAATGTAACATTAATATTTCAGTTAATGTAAATATAATGGCAGAAAGTTGTGTAACTCATCTGCCATAAGGAATGAACTAGAGGAGCATGCAGAAGCAGAACTCAGTGGTTCTGCTGGGTTTTTAAAACAGATCCTGCATGGTTGCTGCACTAATGGCATGCAGTAGTTCTCTAGGTTGGACCCAGAAAGAGAGGATGCTACCAAAATGAGCAAAATTTCAGTATACAAAATCTTTGCAAATAATTGGCCCTCTTGCTGAGTGAGTTCACACATACAATACTCTTCTATATTAGTGCAGATTACCTGCCCTAGTTGTATTTTATGAAGCTTAAGTTCCCCTTCCTTCACTATTGCTCTGTGTTTAGGTATAGATGAAAACATGGAATGTAAAGCATGAGCCACAGCATAGACAGCATTGTAGATGCTGTAGCTGTGGCCAGTCATAGCCATTTCAAAGACAGTTCCTGGAAGGCTCTCCAGCTTCTCCTGTCCATTGCAGATTTTCTCAGAATTGTTATCCATGGTGGGATTGAGGAATGAACAAACAAAAGCTTGCATCCAGAAATCTTTGATAAAACCGTCTTCTTTTGCACTGGATGGGTTTTTGCTCTGCAGAAATTCTTGGAATCCAAGTATTTCATTTAGGTGAACTGTGAAAGATATAGCACCATCCAGAATCTGTATATCCCAAGTCTTTTGATAGACCATTGCTGTAAGACCCACCTGAGCTGTCATAATCCATACTTTACCTTTTGGCTTGGGGGTCAAATCAGCCATTTTTGGTGAATGTAGTAACCATCTCAAAAAAATCATGGCATATGTTTCTCCATACATGATCAAGACATTGGCTTTGCTCTCCATAACAATACTGTATGTATCTGTCACATCCTTCCACCAGGATTCAAGCAGGTTACCAATAAAAGTGAGTTTGGGCACTTTTTGTATAAAAGCAAAACAGATGCCCCTCTTTGAAAACATAGGAAGCATAGTTCTCAGAAACTTCACTCCATCATCATCATCCAAAGCAAGAGCCCCAATCCATGTCCATCTAAAGTACAGTAGCAACTGGAGCATCCCCCTGTACTGAATGGCTTCATTTGGGACCATATGATAGACTTGTTGATTATAATTCATTTCTGGAGCAGAGCCATATATCAGCTAAATATCAGATGGACAGAGAAAGAGATTTAAAATAAAATATCTGAGATAAAATATAAACTGATATCAAAAGCGAGATTTGTGTCTTGGCTCATATTTATAAATAAACAAGAATGAAAATAGGTTGTTTAGAATGTGGTGGAATGCCAGATGCATGGTCATGGGAAATATATTAAAGTGGGAGACTTCATTGGGACCTTTCTCCATATGCCATTTGGGCAACTGTTTAATGTCAATGGTAATATGAACTTAAGTTCTCTGTGGGTACTATTTATTTGAACAGCTCCAGTGGCAAGAAAAGGCTTGAGAACCTTAATGATAATGATGAAGGTTCCATAGTTTTACCATGATAGCCTTCATGAGTCAAAACCAGACCTTTTTCTAAATATCCAGTAGGGTTTATATTAACCAATTACATATCTTGTGAAATAAAATGATGTATAAATTAGGCAAACAATGAGTACCTAAGAGTCAGGGTATGTGCAAAAGTACATGAACCTTTGGTTGCATCAGCTCAATTAAGGGAATAATTAGAATCAGGTGTCTAAATAAATACGTAGATCTTCAGGGATGAGTTTGGGAGGCCCTATCCTATAAAAAGATCTGATTTTTTGTGAGTTTAGTCTTCACCATATGGTTGTATGGAAACACATCATGCCATGATCAAAAGACATCTGAGGATTTCAGAAAAGCACTTATTGCTGCTCATTGGTCTAGAGAGGGTTACAAAACCATTTCTAAGGATTTGGAGCTCCACCAATCCATTGTCAGACAAACAGTCTATAAATGGAGGAGGTTCATGACCACAGTCACTCAACCCAGCAGCGGTCATCCAACAAAACTAGGGATGTCAGAGAATTTTGCCACGAATCTCGGGAAGGCCGAATGCCAGCGCATTCGGCCCCCCGAAATCGGTGGCAAAACGGTCTGCCCCCCCACCCCCCCGGATGGGACTTACCTTGGGTGAATCCTCCTGGCTGCAGCGGCTCCGGTGGCGGTTTGGCAGCGGTTCGGCAGCGGTGGCTGCGGCAGCCGGTCTTCCAACTGGCTGCTGCCGCCGCCATTTCCAGTAAAAAAAAAAAACCAACAAAAAAATGTGATAGGCTACATAAAGATTTACATAGCCTATCATGGCTAGATTTTTTAAAAAAATACCGTGATAGGCTACATAAATGTTTACGTAGCATACCACGCCTGAGTAAAACAAAAAAACAAAAACCGCGCATACGCAAATGGCGGTGCCCATGGGCATTTGGCCCCCCAATGCATTCGGCCCCCTGAAATTGGTGAGGAAATTCTCCGCTGGCCCCCTGCCCCCCCGGGATGGGACTTACTGTGGCCAAATGTCCCTCTCGGTGGCGGGTCCCGGCGGCGTTTCGGCAGCGTTTCGGCGGCGTTTCGGCGGGGGCGGGGGCGGGGGCGGCGGCCGGTCTTCTGACCGGCTGCTACCGCCACCATTGCAAAATAAAAAAGTAAAGTAAAAAAACAAAACAAAACCACACCCGTGATAGGCTACGTAACGATTTACGTAGCCTATCACGGCTAGATTTCCAAAGTCAGCCATGATAGGCTACGTAAATCGTCACGTAGCCTATCACAGGTGACTTTGAAAAAAAAAAAGCATGTATGCAAATGGCGGCGCCCATGGGCGCCACCATTTGCGTTCCTTAGTTTGGCACATCTAGTCTACGTAAAGATTTACGTAGACTACGGCGAAAATAAGGGCAACGCAAATAGCGTTCCCTTATTTTCGCCGTAGTCTACGTAAATCTTTACGTAGACGAGACGTGCCAAACTAAGGAACACAACTGGCGGTCCCCATGGGAGCCGCCATTTGCGTACGCGCTTTTTTTTTTAAGTCACCTGTGATAGGCTACGTGACGATTTACATAGCCTATCATGGCTGACTTTGGAAATCTAGCCGTGATAGGCTACGTAAATCGTTACGTAGCCTATTACGGGTGTTTGTGTGTGTTTTTTTTACTTTACTTTTTTTTCGCGGCTGGGGAGACGGGGCACTCCTCCCTGGCCTCAATTTCGGTGATGAGGGATGGGGCGCCTCCCCCCCGGCCTGAATTTCGGCCGGGCAGGGCGCCTCCCCCCCCTCGCCTGATCTTCGGGGGGAGAACCGAAGCACCACCCCCAACGCGAAGCAAGCTGCGGGACCAGGTAAGTCCCTTTCGTCCATCCCTACATAGACTACGGCAAAAATAAGGGGAACACAAATAGCGTAGCGTCTACGCTATTTGCGTTCCCCTTATTTTCGCCGTAGTCTACGTAAATGTTTACGTAGACTAGACGTGCCAAAATAAGGAACGCAAATGGTGGCGCCCATGGGCGCCGCCATTTGCGTATGCGTTTGTTTTTTTTTTACTCAGCCGTGATAGGCTATGTAAACATTTATGTAGCGTATCACGGCTGACTGCAGGGACGCAAACAGCGGCGGCTACGGGCGCCGCCATTTGCGGGCCCGGCCAGCCAGGATTCGGGGGTGGAGGTCGAGTGCCTCCCCCCCAGCCAGAATTTCGGGGGGAGGGACGGAGCGCCTCCCCCCCACCGCAAATCAAATTTCGTTAAAGGTAAGTGACTTTCATACATCCCTATAAAACTCTCTCCAAGAACAAACCAGCGCATCATCCAGGAAGTAAAAAAGAACCCCAGAATAACATTCAAGGACCTGCAGGCCACTCTTGCTTTGGCTAATCTGAGTGTTCATGACTCAACAATCAGAAAAAGACTGAACAAGTATGGTGTTCATGGGAGGATAGCTAGGAGGAAACCACTGCTCTCAAAAAAGAACATTGCTGCCCATCTAAAGTTCACTAAAGATCACATAGATGATCCCCAAGACTTCTGGAACAATGTTCTCTGGACAGATGAGTCAAAGATAGAACCTTTTGGCCTCAATGAGAAGTGTTATGTTTGGTGAAAAACAAACACTGAGTTGGAACAGAAAAACTTCAACCCAGCCGTCAGGCATGGTGGTGGGAATGTGATGGTCTGGGTCTGCTTTGCTGCCTCAGGACCTGGTTGGCTTGCCATCATTGACACAACCATGAATTCTGTAGTGTATCAGAAAATTCTAGAGGAGAATGTCAGGCCATCCATCCATGAGCGGAAGCTGAACCAAAAGTGGGTCATGCAACAAGACCATGATCCTAACCATATAAGCAGATCTACAAAAGAGTGGCTGCAGAAGAAGAAATTCCATGTTTTAGAATGGCCTAGTCCAAGTGCGGACCTAAACCCCATTGAAAAGTTGTGGTAGGACTTGAAGCAAGCTGTTCATGCAAGGAAGCCCACAAATGTCACTGAGTTGAAGCAGTTCTGTAAGGAGGAATGGGCCAAAATTCCTCAAACCTGATGTGACAAACTGACCGACCAACAGTTACAGGAAACACTTACTTGAAGTCATTGCTGCTCAAGGGGATACCACCAGACATTGAATCTAAAGGTTCACATATTTTTATATATGGATATTGAATGTTGAATCATTTGTGGATAAATAAATGTTGAAAAAGGATCATGATCATGTCTCATTTGTTTACTCAGGTTATTGAGAGCCAGTGTGGTGTAGTGGCAAGAATGTTGGACTAGGAGCTGGGCGATCTGGGTTCTAGTCCCCACTTGGCCATGGAAGCTCACTGGGTGACTTTGGGCCAGTCACATACTCTCTGCCCAACCCACCACACAGGGTTGTTGTTGTGAGGATAAAATGGAGAGGAGGATGATAATTTAAGCCGCCTTGGGTTCCTTGCAAGAGGAAAAAAGGTGGGGTATAAATGCAATAAATAAATAAAACAAAAATGTTCTTTATCTAGGATTATGGGGTTAGATTAAGATCTAATAACATTTTTGGTTGGAAATTTGTGACAGTCCTAAGGGGTTCACAAACTTTTTCTTGCCACTGTATGTCCGTTTTTTTTAACTAAATCAAATACTTTATTTCCTGCTGTCATACATATAGATATAGATATTTATAAATCATTATACATTCATATACAACAGTGATTTTCAATTGTATTCTGGGGGTTTTAGCTCAGTGAAAAGATCAACATGACAGACAGCTTCTTAGCCACTCCCAGTTATCCCCTGTAATGTGCAGCTGAGAGGGAGTGCTGTGTATGTTCTAGGGAATATTCTCAGTCCAAACAAGCTATAATAAAGCCAGATAACTCTGATCATTGCCCCTCACAAATTGAATATGTGCCCTAAAAGAAGCCCAGGAGTGTTCTGTAGAGAGCTGTATCTCACCTACCTACGTCCCAGGAGGGTTGGTCTCATCACCAGTGAGGAATAAGCAATCAAAAATGAAACAATTTACAATTCTCAATTACTTACTTTGTGAGGAATGCCCATAGCTAAGTTCTAAAACACAATGCTTTGCATTTTGAAGGTTCGATTAGGGATATACAGATTTTGTTAAATCTGTTCCATCCATGTTTCATGGATTCTCAGGTATCTTTTGTTCCACAATCCAGTCATTGATGGTATCATTTTTAACCAGAATTTTGTTCTACTTGCACTAATTCAGATTAGTGCTAATTTGCAATCCACTGAAGTAAAGACAGATTAAAACAAAACAAAACATCTCCCTCGCGGTTTCTGGCACTTCAGGTTGCTAGGAGTCAAATATAACCTGATACTTGCAATCCAGTAAGGTTATTGTATTTTAATTATCCTTTAATGTTCAGCAACATTCAAGGTATGTTCTAGGGAAGGAAAGGAAAACAGATTTCTCCCTCCTTCCACTGTGGACTTCCCTGAATTTCTGGAGTAGGCCTGGGACTTCATGGAAAGTTATAGTGCCTTGGCCCACTCCAGATTGCAATAGGGCAGAAATGGGCTGAGAAAGAAGGAAAGATCCATTGAGCAGACCTTCCTTTTTAAGAAAGAAAAGACAGAGAACAGACAGACAGACAGTAAGAAAAAAAATATTCGATCTGCATTTCATCTGAGACATTTTCTTCTAGAAAACTTAAGCAGTTCTCATATGAACATAAGTAAACAGCAGTACCAGTTGTTTCTCTGAAAGTTATTCATGTGCTTACTTTTGGACTATTCACACTCTCACACAAACTTTTGTCCTGTTCAGCCATCACACATTTTAAGAGAAAGGCATCACACATTTTCCCCAGGGTCACTTATTTCAGAGAAGTATTTGTAAATATTCAAAAGACCAGCTACCCTACAGTGGAAAGATCCATAGGCTGTCTGGTGGACAGGGCCCCTAAAGGGAAAAAATCAACTTCTGCTCTCATAACATTAATATCAACAAACGGTGTTGCTCTTTCCTTGTTTAAAGAGGTGACAATCTCTCTCTTTAACTCTTCTCACAACAGTAGTTTCTGCATGCTTGATGATCTCATGACTGCAACACCAACTGATGACATCCATGTCGAATGATCCATGATCAACATGGATTAAAGGGTTTTCAGAATGCCCCTTTAGTTAATATGCGTAGCAAAAAAGAAAAAGAAATACTTCCATGCTGTATATTATAAGCCTCACAATTCTATCTTCTATCTTCTCTCAATATATGAAAGTCAAAAATTGTGTGTGGGTTTGTGGCTGGCTGCAGGGCCATCTGTAACGCAGGGAATAAGGGGGAGCTGCCCTGGGTGTAATCGCACTGTAGGGGCCAACTGAGTCTGCCATTTGGGCCCTACAGTTGCTGCTGCTTTTACTTCACATTCTCACTTGCCAGAGTCGTAGGGATGTACGAAAGTCTCTTACCTGTATCGAAATTTGATTCACGGTGGGGGGGAGGAGCTCCATCCCTCGACCCAAAATTCTGGCTGGGGGGGAGGCACTCTGTACCTCCCTCTGAAATTCTGACTGGGGGGAGGCGCTCCATTCCTCCCCCCAAAATTCTGGCCGGGGGGGGAGGCGCTCCGTCCCTCCACCCCCGAATCCTGGCCGGCCGGGACGCAAATGGCGGTGGCCATAGCCACCGCCATTTGCATCCCTGCAGTCAGCCGTGATAGGCTACATAAATGTTTACGTAGCCTATCATGGCTGAGTGAAAACAAACGAACAAACCGCGCGTACGCAAATGGCGGCGCCCATGGGCGCCACCATTTGCGTTCCTTATTTTGGCACGTCTAGTCTACGTAAACATTTACGTAGACTATGGCGAAAATAAGGGGAACACAAATAGCATAGATGCTAAGCTATTTGCATTCCCCTTATTTTCGCCGTAGT
The DNA here is from genome assembly GCF_057233095.1 of Heloderma suspectum. Taxonomy (NCBI): domain Eukaryota; kingdom Metazoa; phylum Chordata; class Lepidosauria; order Squamata; family Helodermatidae; genus Heloderma; species Heloderma suspectum. Next base: position 91,728,911 of record NC_139463.1, read on the forward strand.
CTACGTAAATGTTTACGTAGACTAGACGTGCCAAAATAAGGAATGCAAATGGCGGCGCCCATGGGCGCCGCCATTTGCATACACACGGGTTTGTTTTTTATTCCACTCAGCCGTGATAGGCTACGTAAACATTTACGTAGCCTATCATGGTATTTTTTGAAAATCTAGCTGTGATAGGCTATGTAAATCTTTACGTAGCCTATCATTTTTTTTTTTTTTTTACTGGAAATGGCGGCGGATGACAACATTGTGTAAAGGACCTGTAAACTACCATGAGTGAGCAATCATGAGTACACCATAAAAGCCTCGTGTAGAGATGCCCACAGCCACAAGCACCATCTCCCAAGTAGGGGTGGCGGAGAATTTCTCCCCGAAACTTCGGGGGGCCGAGCGCCAACGTGTTCGGCCCCCCGAAGAAGTTTTGGGGAGAAATCCTCCGCACCCCCCCGCACCCCGCTCCCCCCCCAGGAAGGGACTTACCTTCGCCGAATGTCCCTCCCGGCGGCAGGTCCGGCCGGCGGTTCAGCGGGTGTTCGTCCGGGGCGGGAGCGGCAGCCGGTCTTTTGACCGGCTGCCGCCGCCGCCATTCCAATGAAAGAAAGAAAAAAATGCCCCCGTGATAGGCTATGTGACGATTAACGTAGCCTATCATGGCTGACTTTGCAGATCTAGCCGTGATAGGCTATGTTAATGGTCACGTAGCCTATCACGGGGGCGTGTTTTTTTTTTTTAACTTTCGAGTTCGTGGCCGGGCGAGGCGGGAAGCCTCTTCCCCGGCCTGAATTTCGGCCGGGGCGAGGTGGGAAGCCTCCCCCCCGGCCTGAACTTCGCTGGGGGAGCAGCGAAGTGCCTCCCCCCCACCGCGAACAACCTTTGATGAAAGGTAAGGGACTTTCGTCCACCCCTACTCCCAAGTCATTAGCAGAAGTACAGCTTTCACCTCTATTGCATCAGCCTGATCTTTGATCTTAAACCAGCAGGGTTTTAAAATCAGTGGATATATTATACACAGAGGGGAAATCAAACAAACAAAACCTCATCATAAGTGAATCATAACTTCTGTTCTCTTTCTGTTCTTCTGTTGAATTCAAATCTCAGGTATATTAGATGGATTATTCGTTGCACGTATTTATTTCATTCATTTATCTGTTTCATTGATATATATTTTATCCCACCTATCAAAAACTCTTAGTTCATGTGTTAACACAATAAAATGATGTGAATCTAAAACTGTTTTTTTTTTGCCATTAATAATGAACCAGGATCCATCAGTAAATTTCAAGCATGCCTTTTCTGTCTCCAAACTGCAAAGTCACATTTGAAAATACACAAGGAAATGAATTATTTGTTAAACTCCAAGACTTCAGACGAGCATCATACCTGTGGAATGCCGTAGATGCCTAAGATGATTGCTATCTGATGGGATGTTTCAGTTTCAAGAGCTCCAATGACAGCAACCAGATTGCTTTGAATCCTACACTCGTAGTTGGGGATAATATTTTTCCTTGCAGAGAGAAGTTTCATTGTAGCATAAGAAGTCCACATTGCGCTGAAGTAGCTGTCATAGATGTGAAACCCCAGGGTGATGTTGGTTAATATCTTGGGGTTTTCATTGATCTCCTTCACAGCAAACACCAAGGCCAATGTGTGCTGGTAATTCTTAGTCACAACACTACAATGAAAATGGAATGTGGGATGTCAGGAATATTCCACATTTAGAAAGAGCATTTCCACAGAGCGTGGTTTCCATCTAAAAAAACAACTCATGGAATTGACATTCACATCTCAGAATTTTGTGTGCAGTAGAGAAGGCAGATGCTTTCTTATGTGGATTGTATAGAAGGTGAATGCCTTGGATGCTATATACAATAGTTTGGACCCAGACATAATTATACTTAGAGCTGGTCCACTGAAATCAAGTTAGTTGTTGATTTTAGTGGGTCTACACTAACTATAACCAAATTTGGATCGAATCCAATGTGTTTAGAAAACAACTTTAAATGTTCAGGCCCATGTCAGAAAGTACTAGTTAACCATAATCAGAATTCAGTCTCAAATCCTTGAAAAAACTGCTGCCACACAATTCAGTTCAAATGGCCACAACATTCCAGAAATATTTAGAGTAAATAAATTATTCATTCCTAAGACACTAGAAGCAAGTGAACACTTTTAGATATATAGAGGAAACCCATATTCATATCCAGAAATACATCTTTGATCCACAGACCACAACTATGGCCACAGCTTGAAAAAAACAAAACAAACCCTTACTCATATGCTGATGGGGTCTGAGCTGGCAGTGACTGACCAAGAAAGAGATCTTGGGGTTGTAGTGAACAGCTCAATGAAAATGTTGACCCAGTGTGCAGCTGCGATGAAAAAGGTAAATCCCATGTGGGGCATAATTAGACAAAACCCCACTGAAAATAAAACTCCCAATATCATATTGCCCTTATCCACATTTATGGTGTGATCACACTTGGAAAACTATGTACAGCTCTGATCACCACACGGCCAAAAGGATACTGTAAAGCTGGAAAAGGTGCAGAAAAGGGTAGGCAAAATTATCAAGGGGGTAGAACAACTCCCCTATGAGGAAAGGTTAAAATATTTGGAGCATTTTAGCTTAGAAAAAAGACAAGTAAAGGGGGACATGGCAGAGGAGTATACAAGTATGCATGGTGCAGACAGAGTGAATACTAGAACCCAGGGTCATCTAATGAAGCTGAATGGTGAGAGCTTCAGAACAGGCAAAAAAAAAAAAATATTTCTTCACACATCACATAGTTAAACTATGCAATTCACTTTCAGAAGATGTAGTGATGGCCACCAACTTGGATGGCTTTAAAAAGGGATTGGACAAATTCATGGAGGAGAAGCCTACTCATGATTGCTATATATTATCTCCAGTATCAGAGGCTGTATGCCTCTAAATGCCAGTTGCTGGGGAATATGAGTTGCATTTGTGTCCTGCTGTGGGCTTAATATAGGCAACTGGTTGGCAATGTAGGAACACAATTCTGGACTAGATAGGTCTCCAGCTCAGCTTTTTATATTCCTAAAAAGCATATATGCTGTTCTTATATGTTTCTAATTCTATTTTAAACTCTTCTTGCAAACACAATGGCCCAGTTCAGGCATAAGAGGTAGCCATGGTGTCTCACTGTTTGAATTAGCCATAGGATCAGGCACTTCCCTAAAATGGCAACATCTGCACAGAAAAAAGAGATACCAGCATGATAGGAAACAATACAATAATGTACATAATGTACAAACAATATTTGGGGAAAATGACGGGGCACACTTCCCCCAGATAAAATAGTCCAGCGCAGACTGATCCTGCTCAGTAGCTGTGAATGCTGGCTGTTGAAGGAGGAGGCAAAGAACAAAGGGAGAGGAGAAATGGATTGGAGAGTATCATGAAAGAAGGCATGGAAGGAACAACTCCACACTTCAACATTTTGTTTCTGTAGCAATTCCTCCAACTAGTTATATTTGGAGAATCTAGCAACACAGCCTTATGTGTGTCCATCAGAAGGAAAACCTACTTATTTCAGTAGGACTTATTTGCAGATTAGTGCCTATAGTATCACAACCTTAATCATTGTATGCACTGCTGTATCTAAGACCTGTTCAAATGCTTGCCCTGCCTGTGGATAGGACCTGGAAGAAAGAATTCCATGGGCAGAAAATTAACTTTTCTTACACAGGCTCATCAATCAGTTTCTCATAGGGATCTGCTTGGAAGTGTATCTCTTGAGAAATTATGAAGATCTGAGAAGTAATACCACCAATGATAAGAGTGCCTTGCTCATTATATTTATGAAAAATAGGGGAATGATCAGTCATGGGGTATCTAATAAGACAAAGGCTGCACACTGTTTGAGGCAGCAACACCAGTAGCAACACTGCTAATGTCATCATTCTGAGTACAAATCATCACTGTAGAGACAGATGGATCCCACATTTTCCATCTACAGTTTCACCATGACAGTCTCCATGATTACAACAGAGAGAGTTGAATGGTCGTTCACCCTGCTGATATTCTGATTTGACGCCTGGGCTGTGAAATCTGGAGTATCAGAGGTCAGACTAATGGAGGCCTGGCTTTCACTAATCCTGGCCCCACCTCAGAATAGTTTGGGGGTATTTATTTCCTCCTACACACAATTCGTTTTTTTTGTTTTCGCTATGCCACTGGCCACTTCAGCTCCACTGGGACTTTAGACAAACAGCTGAGTCAACTGGTGCATAATTACAGAGAAGGTAATCACCTCCTCTACACTGAGAAGTCTCTGCTGTCAGGTGAAGAACATATGTTTGTCAGATTTCAATATGTGACTTTTCTGCTTCTTGAATAATCCATATGGGGCCCATGTATTTTGGAATACTTGTTGTTGTTCAGTCGTTAAGTCGTGTCCGACTCTTCATGATCCCATGGACCATAGCACACCAGGCCTTCCTGTCCTCCTTCCTGTCCTTCCTGCATCTCTCTCCCGGAGTGTGCTAAAGTTCATATTCATTGCATTGGTGAGGCTATCTAGCCATCTCATCCTCCGACATCCCCTTCTCCTTTTGCCTTCAATCTTTCCCAGCATCAGGGTCTTTTCCAGGGAGTTTTCTCTGCGCATTAGGTGGCCAAAATATTTGAGCTTCAGCTTCAGGATCTGTCCTTCCAATGAGCAGTCAGGGCTGATTTCCTTTAGGAGTGAACGATTTGACCTCCTTGCAGTCCAGGGGACTCTTAAGAGTCTGCTCCAGCACCGCAGTTTGAAAGCATCGATTCTTCGGTGCTAGGGATGTACGAAAGTCACTTACCTTTGACAAAATTTGCTTTGCGGTGGGGGGGAGGCGCTCTGTCCCTCCCCCCCAAATTCTGGCCAGGGGGGAGGCACCCCATCCCTCCCGCCACGAATCCTGGCCGGCCGGGAACGCAAATGGCTCCGGCTGTAGCTGCCGCCCTTTGTGTCCCTGCAGTCAGCTGTGATAGGCTACGTAAATGTTTACGTAGCCTATCACGGCTGAGTGAAAAAACAAAAAACAAAAACCACGTGTACGCAAATGGTGGCGCCCATGGGCGCCGCCATTTGCGTACGCGTGGGTTTTTTTTGTTTTTCACTCAGCCGTGATAGGCTACGTAACAATTTACGTAGCCTATCATGGCTGACTTTGAAAATCTAGCCATGATAGGCTACATAAATCTTTATGTAACCTATCACATTTTTTTTTTTTACTGGAAATGGCGGCGGCGGCAGCTGCCATCGCCGCCTCCACACCGCCACCACACCGCTGCCGGAGCCACCGCCGCCAGGGAGATTCGCCAAAGGTAAGTCCCGTCCCGGGGGGGGCAGACCGTTTTGCCACCGATTTCGGGGGGCCAAATTCTCTGGCATTTGGCCTCCCCGAGATTCGTGGCGAAATTCTCTGACATCCCTATTCGGTGCTCAGCCTTCCTTATAGTCCAGCTCTCACAGCCATACATTACTACTGGGAAAACCATAGCTTTGATTAGACGGACCTTTGTCAGCAAGGTGATGTCTCTGCTTCTGACTATGCTGTCTAGGTTTGCCATAGCTTTCCTCCCAAGGAGCAAGCATCTTTTAATTTCATGGCTACAATCACCGTCTGCGGTGATCTTGGAGCCCAAGAAAGTAAAATCTGTCACTGCTTCCATTTCTTCCCCTTCTATATGCCAGGAAGTGATAGGGCCAGATGCCATGGTCTTCGTTTTTTTAATGTTGAGTTTCAAACCAGCTTTTGCACTCTCCACTTTCACCCTCAACAAGAGGCTCTTTAGATCCTCTTCGCTTTCTTCCATTAGGCTGGTATCGTCTACGTATCTGAGGTTGTTGATAATTCTCCTGGCAATCTTAATTCTGACCTGTGATTCATCCAACCCAGCATTTCTCATGATGCACTTTGCATATACATTAAATAAGCAGGGTGACAATATACAGCCTTGTCGTACTCATTTCCCAATTTTGAACCAATCGGTTGTTCCATGTCTGGTTCTTACTGTTGCTTCATGACCCTCGTACAGGTTTCTCAGGAGACAAGTAAGGTGGTCTGCTACTCCCATCTCTTTCAGAATTTGCCAGAGTTTGTTGTGATCCACACAATCATAGGCTTTAGCGTAGTCAATGAAGCAGAAATAGACATTTTTCTGGAATTCTCTTGCTTTCTCTATGATCCAGCGAACGTTGGCGATTTGATCTCTAGTTCCTCTGCCTCTTTGAAACCCCGTTTGTACTTCCGGTAGTTCTCGGTTCACATACTGCTGAAGCCTAGCTTGTAGGATTTTGAGCATCACCTTGCTGGCATGTGAAATGAGCACAATTGTGCGGTAGTTTGAACACTCTTTGGCATTGCCCTTCTTTGCAATTGGAATGTAAACTGCCCTTTTCCAGTCTTGTGGCCACTGTTGAGTGTTCCAAATTTGTTGGCATATTGAGTACAGCACTTTAACAGCATCATCTTTTAGGATTTTAAATAGCTCAGCTGGAAGACTGTCATCTCCGCTAGCTTTGTTGTTACTAATGCTTCCTAAGGCCCACTTGACTTCACTCTCGAGGATGTCCGGCTCAAGTTCAGTGACCACACTATCATGGCTATCAGGGACATTCAGATCTTTCCTGTATAGTTCTTCTGTGTATTCTTTCCACCTCTTCTGAATCTCATCTGCTTCTGTTAGGTCCCTGCCTTCTTTGTCCTTTATCGTGCCCATCTTTGAACAAATTGGAATAGTTACCAGTGTTTTTTTTAAGGAAAGGAATGGGTTTGGAGCATGAAGGCCAAACTAGGTGTGAAAGAAGAGATGTGTGAATATACTGTTCTTCTAATCTTTTGCAAATAGCATCCATTGGGGAGGGGGATTTCCAGGCTTGGGTGTGGTGCATTTGTTCCTTGCCCATGTTCTTTTCCTGATGAAAAATGCACACACCTCTATTGGCCCCAGGAGTGTAACAAAGTCACCTGTAGCATTAGAGGGGCCTAGAGATCCATAATGCTTGCTTAAGTTCATTATTGGTGCAATTCCCTTGCTAGTAGGCCTCTGAGCATGTTGAGATGAGTCAAAAGGCTGATATTAAGATGTGCCTGGGAAGCGAAGTATGTTTATGCCAACCTGCAGGTGGCTGTGCTGGGAACCAAACACCTTGAGTCTATGCTGGGAATGAATGAATGCCAGGTGGCTTTTGCTGCTGTCATGCTGCCTCATTGCTAACATGTATGGTATAAGACCCACTGTACGCCATGGCTCTGGGTTCAGAGAAGCTGTCTGATCCAACCACTGGGTACACCTGTGTGCTGTAAGTTAGTCAATAAAGTGCTCCTTTATCAGTAAACCTGGATCTGATTTATCACTATCTTGGCACCTCTAAAGTAGGAGTTCAGAGCCTACTGCAGGCGAAATACAACACCCAGCTGCTATTCCCCTCATTAGGGAAAATAAATATGAACATGGGCAAGCCAGATAAGGACATAGGAGGTTAAACATCTTCAGGTTTTCCTTCTTTTCTGCTCTTCTCCCAACCTGATCTACCCTTCTTGTCATGGTAACACCTATCTAGACCTTAAAGTAGTGCTATGTTTGGTAAATGGCAAAAGAAGTGTCTTCTATTTTATTATTTATTTGATTTATGTTATAACATTTATATCCCGCCTTTCTTCCATCATGGAACTCAAGGTGGCTACATGTGGTTCCCAGGGGGTTTCCCCTCCAAGCACTGACCAGACCCAAACCTACTTAGCTTCAACAAGGTGGCTGCCTCATGTGCCTTCAGACTATGCCCTGGGACCTAGAATTGCTTCAAAAATGTTCCATATGCAATTTCCCCTCCCCACTTCCAATTTTAGACTTTTTAAATTACTTGGCCTTGTAACCAAATCAGAGCAAATGAATTACAAATCTTCCATTCTTCCATTAAAAAAATAAATCTGAATTTTGTACAGAGCACTGCTTCCATGTCCATCACCTTTTCAAACTGTTTCCCAGTATCAACATTACCAATACAAATTAGCAATATACATATGCATATTCATTAAACAGTGATACATTGTTAAGTAAAAATTGATATGATGGTACATATGATTGCATAAACATTCTTTTGTGCAGAATTGCACATGTGAAATTGCATGCATTGATAAAAACAGAACAAAACATCATTTTGGTGTTTGCAATCTATAATCCCCCCCCCCAGCCCGGTGCCTCCAGGTCCTTACCTGAGCTGCCCTGTCCTCACTGCCACTGTGCTGCCGTGCTGCCTCTGCTGCCGCACCACTACTGCCACTGCTACTGCCGCCGCGCCGCCTCCTGAGGCCTGGACATGCGGCGACCTGTTTTCTTCCAGGGAGTTGCCATTTTTAAAATGGCGACTCCCTGCAAGAAGAGTCACCGTTAAGGATGGACAAAAGTCCCTTACCTGGTCCCGCAGCTTGCTTCGCGGTGGGAGGGAGGTGCTTCGGTTCTCCCCCCGAAATTCTTGGTGGGGGGAGGCGCTCCGCCCCTCCTGGCCGAAATTCAGGCCGAGGGGGAGGCGCCCCACCCCTCATCACTGAAATTCTGGCCGGGGGGGAGCGCCCTGTTTCCCCGGCCGCAAAATAAAAAAGTAATGGGGGGGGAAACATGATAGGCTACGTAACGATTTACGTAGCCTGTCACGGCTAGATTTTCAGTCAGCCGTGATAGGCTACGTCAATCGTTACGTAGCCTATCACAGGTGACTTTGAAAAAAAAAAAGTAATAGTATTCCCCTTATTTTCACCGTAGTCTACGTAAATCTTTACGTAGACTACCCGTGCCCAAATAAGGGACGCAAATGGCGGCGCCCATGGGCGCCGCCATTTGCGTACGCACTTTTTTTTCCTCAAAGTCACCCGTGATAGGCTACGTAACGATTTATGAAAATCTTTGAAAATCTAGCCGTGATAGGCTACGTAAATCGTTACGTAGCCTATCCCGCTTTAAAAAAAAAAAAACTTTACTGGGAAATGGCGGCGGCGGTAGCCTGTCGGAAGACCGGCCGCCGCCCCTGCCCCCGCCGAAACGCCCGCCGAAACGCCACCGGGACTCATCGCCGAGAGGGACATCATCAAACGCCGCCGGGACTCAAACGCCACCGGGACTCATTGCTGCTGCACCACCGCCAAACCGCCACCGAAGCCGCCGCCGCCAGGGACATTTGACAGAGGTAAGTCCCATCCCGGGGGGGTGGCGGGGAGTGGCGGATAATTTCTCCACCAATTTCAGGGGGCCAAATGTGTTGGCATTCAGCCTCCCAGAGATTCGTGGAGAAATTCTCCGCCATCCCTAGACTCACCGTGCATCCAGGCCTTAGGAGGTGGCGGCGCGGCGGCGGCAGGCAGCGGCAGGCTGCAGCGAACGCATCAGTAGTGGGTGGCGGCAAAGGTGATGGTGGCAAAGGCAGAGGAGGAGGCAGCTCAGGTAAGGAGCTGGGGGTTGTGTAAGGGCGTCAGGCAGGGGACCCGGTTCAGGGCCGAGGCAGGTCAGGGCCCCCCCAAATCTGGCTGAGCCGGATCGGGGGGTCCCTGCACAGCCCTAGTTTTCCAGATTGTTCCTGGTTTCCACAGCCAGCTAAGAAGTCCTTCTTCTGAAGGGCTGCTTCTTCTTTCTCTTCTCCTTGAAGGAAGGAGCTCTTTGGCTACTCACACTATGGTCAGCACTGCTAGTTGTCTTCCATGGCTGTATTTTCCTTCTCCCACACACCTTCCTGCATTCCTGGATCTCTCTCCCCCCACACACACACCCGTAACCAGCTTTCCTGCTCCTTTCTCTGCCTTGCTCAATGTTTCTCTAGTCTCCTTCCTCTTTCCCTCAACTCCATCCTCAATTCTGATCCTGCTTACCCATGTCTGGTGTTTAAATGCTACCCCACTGCAGTCTCCACATCTTAGGAGTTCCCCCAGCTGACTTCCAAGATGGATGCTGGCTATCTGGTAAGCACTGCTTACACTTAAGATGGCCTCTAGTCTGTAAGAAGATCGTCATCACCAGAAGGATGTCACGTTCACCCTGAGGAGCCTGTTTGCATTATATATATATATATATATATATATATATATATATATACATACACACACACACACACATACATACACACACACACACACACGATATAGAATTTATTTCATTTCTATACCACCCAATAGCCAAAGCTCTCTGGGCAGTTCACAAAAATCAAAACCAGAAATTGCAGAATAAAACAATATAAAATATGAAAGCTTAAAACCACAATATAACAGTACAACCAGAATAAAACCTAGAAACAATGCAGAGATTTAAAATACAGATTGAAGACACCAAAGTTAAAGACTAGGAAGCTAAAATGCTAAAATACTGGGAGATGGTTTATTGCCGGATTTGTATTGATAATCATCATTTCAATGCTGTGTCTCTGTGGAACTGCCGATCGTTTCTTGTTGGCCTCAAATGAGTGTGAGGGCACACAGATGCTTTCCATCTCCCACTTGTAGAAATGCCCTAACCCCGGTGCCAGCTTGTCTGGCTGAAGGGGGGGAGCCATTGCGGGCAGGTGGGGTGACAAGACGTAGGGGCCTCTGATTGGTGCACCCCAGTGGCACCCCCATGCAAGGAGGGGCAGGCTGAGTTGCCTTAAACTCAGCCCCCTTCCCAATCTCAGCTCTCTGGCTCAATGCAGCTAAAGAGAACTACAGCTCCACCGAGAAACAACGGACACCTGCCTGCTGGAAACCGCCGGTGGCGTCGTTCCAGCCACTTGAACTCCACATGCTATCAGCATGCCCAAGGCCTCGCTGCCACGCCGGTGCTTGCCGTGGCTCCGGGATTGCTGGCACTCGCGGCAGGGTGCACGCACTCCGGCGCGCCTCCCTCGTGGCCAGCGCCTGCCCTGCCGGCGGGAGCACCAGCATTTGTGGAGGCGCGCGCTGAGGGCCCCAGCACTTGCGGCGGCAGCGCGCCCGCCCCCTCCTTCGGCGACAGCGCACCCGCCCCCCTCCTTCTTGCTCCTGAGGGCTCGGCGTGCCTGCTGTGGCTCTGGCTTTGCTGGCAGCCGCAGCAGAGGTGCATGTACTCGGATGCCGCCCCCTCCGCGGCCGGCGCTTGTCGCGCTGGCAGGAGTGCCGGTCGCTGCACCGGCAGCACTCACCCGGGGGAGGCGCCTGTTGCCCGCTCCTCGTGCGCAGCCCCCCCCGGCTGAGACTTGCCCTCCGAGCGTCCGCCCCCCTTCTTTTCCCCTCCTCGGGCGGTTGCCGCACGCCTGCGCCGCTGCAGCCCTGGGGTGGCCGGCGCTCGCGGCGGGGGTGTATGTGCACAGGCGCCGCCCCCTTGGCCAGCACTTGCCGCCCAATGGGGGCACCGCGGATTTGTCGGCAAGCGCCCGGGCACGGCGCCTCCTAGTGCGCTCCCCTGCTGTGGCGCCCGTGCTCCTGGCGGCCGAGCGCCCGCCCCCCCTGCTTGCCTCGGGCAGATTGCCACGTGCCTACACCGCCACGGCCCCGGGGTTGCTGGTGCTCACGCGTGTGCACAAGCACTGCCCCTGTCAGCCGGCACTTGTCTCCCGTCGGGAGCGCCGGTGGCTGTGTGGGCACGCTCCCGGGTGTGGTGCCTCCTAGTGCGCTCCCCTGCTGGGGCGCCCACGCTCCTGGCGGCCAAGCACCCCTCCCACCGGAGGTGGCATCTCCATGGGGGAGCGCCTGCTTCACATGCCGAGGGTCCCAGGTTTGATCTCCGGCAGCTCCAGGCAGGGTTAGGAAAGAATCCTGCCTGAAACCCTGGAGAGCCATTGTTGCCGATCAGTATTGACACTCTTGGGCTGGATAGAGTAATGGTCTGTCCCAGTATAAGGCAGCTTCCAACGTTCAACCCCCCTCCCAAAAAAGGTGGAAAAAAAGGTTGGAGAGCAGAGCTGTGCATGCCACAGGGCCTGCCTTGCATCTAGGGATGTCAGAGAATTCCGCCACAAAAGCCCGCCCCTCCCCTTTTTTCGGCACACGCTCATGCGTGGCGCCAGTGGCTGCAGGCAGTTACCGGCTTTGAGGGATGCCGGCACTTGCGGCAGCAATGTGCTGCCGCCCCTCCGCTTTTGTCCTCGCTGGCGGTCACTCGGGCCAGGGCGCCGAGCAAATTGGCGCCGGCTCTCGCTGCCTCCTGCGAGCGTGGGATGCTCGGGGCGGCAGCACATGCATCCCCCGCAAAAAAATACATAAACACAAAAATAAACAAAACAAAAACAAACAAAAATAACCACCTGGGGGCGCCCGTGCTCAGGAGCGGCTCCCGTGGCCGCGGGCCCTTGCTGCGCCTCTTGGGCGCCGGGCTTGCAGTGGGCGGCAACTGCGCCTTCTTCAAAGCCACAGTGTTGTAGTGGCTAGAGTGTTGGACTGGGACTTGAGAGACCCAGGTTCTAGACTCCTTTCCAGGGGCATCGTTTAAGGCTGGAGCCCCTGCGGGGCATACAGGAGGTCACAGGTCCAGTCCCTGGCATTTCCAGGTAGGGCTAGAAAACCCCTATCTGAACCCCTGCAGAGCCATTGGGGGAGCTACAGATCCTCCACCCCTGCCCTATAAGCTAATATGGTTAATGGCTAGACACATGGTGTCTTAAATGTGAACACATAGAGACATACAGAGAGAGGATCTATGTTTTTGAGCTCACCTCTCTAGCCGCTGCCAGACACTGAGGGTGCCCCCCCCATCTAGCGGTGTTGCCCAGGGTGCCCAGTGACTAGCCCACTGGAACCTCCTGCTATGTGCTCTGACCCCTGCCGCATTTACTTCTAGGGGTGGTGGTTGGTGTGTTGGACTGGGTCCGGGCACCCGGGCCCTTGCTTCTTCTTGCCAATGTCGTGCCAAGCTTACCTCACTTTCTACATCATGCCCCCTAAAGATCGGGAGGGGTAGGGCCCCGGAAGGGTAGGGCCCTGCCTCCCCTCCCCAACAGTTTGCTGCCAAGGCATGATTCTGAGTTTGATGATGAAACAGACCCGGTTCTGGCGGCAATTTTTGCTTGTCTGGAAGCTGCTGAGCATTCTTCGGGGATCCCTTCCCCCTTCCCCGGCCAGGCCTAAGTAACCCCCAGTGGTCCAGCCTAAGCGAATGCGACAGCAGACCCAACGCTCGCTACTTCTTTCTAGTTCAGCTCGTCTCTGGGTTCAGGGCACCCGGACGCCATTGAGGCCTCCATCTCGCCTTCACAGGTTCACCATGGCAGCACTCCACCACTGCAGGCAGTCCACCTTCCTGCGGCATCTCCATCAGCAGTGATCCAAGCAAGATCCTCCTCCTTGGGGTTTCGCCCAGGCGACACACCACAGCTGGAGGCGGTCCGCCCTCATGGGGCATCTCCATCAGGAGCACTGCAAGTGGCATTGGCTCCCTTGCTCCTGGGGACCTGGACACGGCTGCCCTGGATATGGGTGAGATGACTGCACCTCACCCCAGTTGTCCAGATGGGTGACCTTGAGGGCCGTGGGGTTGCCGCCTTAGCTTACCTCCCTGGGGTGGCTGTCCCTCCCAATGTCATCTCCCTATATGACGCCCGGGCTGCTTGCAGCTTCGTCAGTTACACCCCAGTAACCCCAGCCGCTTAACACAGCATCTTACAGGGTTTTGCTCGACTAATTTAGGATCCCTCGCCTGCCCCCACCCGCTCGGGCATCCACGTAAGGGGCATATCAGATCCCTACGCTAATCTGGCGAGTTGTACTGTCACCAGGGCTACTCCTTGTCGTAATGACTTTCACCTGAGGAGGTGTGTGAACGGCTTACGTTGAGGCCTCTCGCAGGAGGGCCGCCATTGCCCTTCTCTGTGCAAGGACCTGTTGGACCAGGACCTTTCACTCCAATTTTGACTCCTTCCCGGCCGGGTTCGGCAACAGATCTGGCAGTGGCCACATTCACCAGGTGGTCTCCCGCACTGGCCCTCGGCCTATGGCGGGTCTGCTACTTCAGCACTGCTATCTGTGCTGGGAATAAAGCCCCAAGGGCATATACTCCCAGGACATGCACCGTTTCCGTCGTGAGTGCTCCCATGTAGCAGTCAGCACTCATGCACTTCTTGTCCAATGCCCGGGGATGGTAGGGTCCCCCTTGGAAAAGCCGAGGCAGTAGGAAGCTCTGGATGGCCCATGCCTAGTTAGGTTGGCGCCGATACTCCGGCTTTAAGACACTACCCCAACTGGGGGAACGCATCTTAACTTGGGACACGGTTTATGCTAGGTTCTAGGGGCCCCCCTTTTTTCTCTAGGTCAACATAGGCCATCCCTACCTCGTAAGCAACATTTCTCCTCGCTAGGCGTTGACAGGTTCAGGAGAGGTTAACAAGGCAGTACTGGCAGAAGGGTTTTAGCCCCCCCCTTTTTCCACACACAGTTAGCTACTCTAGGGATCTCCCTTCTTGAAATGGTGCCCAGGAAATCCTCTAGGGAGTTTATCCTGATTCGTAACCTCTTTTCCCGGAGGGCCAGTCAGTTAATCACGAGATCCCTGATCATCTCTGCTCAGTGCGACACACCTCTTCGATGAGGCAGCTGTCTTGGTCTGGGATCCCGGCCACGGGTCCCTGATGGGCATGTGCTACATGGAGTCCAAAGATGGTTGTCAATGTTCTGACCTAACGCAAGTACTGCCCCCTTTTCCTGTTACTTCGGTGCCCCTTAGCTCACAAAGGCTGAGGGCCTGTCTCCCACAGCAACATTCAGGGAAGCCAATCCGATACCCTTAGGTGTTATTCTCGCCTCCCTCAGGACAACTTTCAGGTCCTTTAGGCACAGCTCCAAGCAGTTATACATCAGGCATGGCTTCAACTTAGTAGGGCTTTAATGGCACCTCCTTCCGGAAGCGTGAGCCTCTCCTCAAAGCTGGACTGCGGACTCACATGGTTCCGCCGCTACCCCAAGGGGTTTCAGATACTTAGGGCAGCTCCGATCACGCTGTGAGTAGTGGCCTGTAGAGTGGAGGCTGCTGCCCCCACCAAGCTCATTATGGGATAAACTTATAGCCAAGTCAGTACCCCCCCCTTCGCTATGACAACATGACCACGTTATTCATTCTCCGTCCTCCTGAAATTGGAGGGTCATGTCATGTGTCAGTGTGTTTGCGCTCCAGAGTCAGTTTTACAACATCTGGTTCTGGGTCCACCATGTGCCGGGTTAGGCAAACCCAACTGTCGATGCCTTGTCATGAAATTAGGTCAACATCTTCCAGGCCTTAGCCCCGTGGGTGCTCCATTCCCAGATCCCATCCTTGCAGTACTATGGGAGACTGGGAGACAGAAGCCAGGCATGCCAGCCTGCATTCCATGGCTCTCCATACAGGAGCCGCCTGCGACAGAGCAGGTAGGGTGTGCCTCACATTAGGCGAAGCCTCAGCAATAGGATTCTTGGCCCTTATCTATAGATCATTGGCCACAATTTCACGCCTCCTTAAGGGACAACAGACCATCTGGGACCATAACTCGCAAGGTGGCCATTTAGCCTTCCGGCCCACAAAGGTGGGTTTCACTGACTCCATGTCAAATTTAGGGTTCGGTGTGCAAGATAGTGTTGGGCACAGATGTTTGCCTGCATTAGTAAATTAACCACCCTCTCTCTCTGGATACCCCTTTCGGGCTCTGGGGGTAATGGCCCTCCATTTGAGCTTTCCAATAAGATGTTTCCCTGTTCCACGTAGCAGCCTTAACGGAATGCAGGGTTGGTCCGGGCTCACAAGGCCGATTTGTCCCGGAGGGCCTTGATTTGCTTCAAGGTACAGGTCTGGCCCAATGTAACCCATTTACATATTTGGTGATCAAACTGATCGGTATGGCAAGGGCACGGCAATGGCCCACAGCCAAACGCAAGTCAACGGATTATGCTCTGTCGGCACCTTAAGGGTTTTATGGAATGCCACGGGTCTGAGGAGGGGCCTCTGTTTTATCACTTTAATGGTTTACTGTTGACTTAAAGGCAATTGGGCAGTTTCTACATCAGCTTTACCCCACTAGACCCAGGTAATTTGTAGTTCAGAACCCACTGTTGTTACATTGAAGCAGTCTCCATGGTAGCCGCTGGAGGTTTCTCTCTCAGGTGTGTTATGACATTTTGAAAATGGGGCTTCACAGTGTTTCGGCCTGCGTTCACGAGTTGTCCGCTTCTTCCACAATTTTTGCTTTGCTTGCCCTAATGTGCTTATTCCTTAGACCAGCAGACTCATCGTACGCCGGTACGGGTGCTCTTACATGGACATGTTATGATGTATGGAGGTGCATGAAGGGCTTGTATATCATCTTCAGACTTCAGCTTCTGTCACCCTGTTACATTAAGATCCAGTGGCTCCATAGACGTGGCATACGGTGGGAGTCCCCTCCTCACTCTGTCCCACCAAAGTTTGTCAGTCTTCCTCTGCAGGTCCAGGTGCTGCATATTGAAAGGAATGACTTCGGCTGTAAGCCAGGCGAGGACCTGATCGAACAGGCCTTGGTTGAGATGCAGGTGGTCCGGCATACCTGGCCGGAAGTAGCCTGTTGCAGCCATCACTGCTCCCATGGATCAATGGGATGGCATGGAATGACGTTGCCAGTAGCTGGGCACGTCTGAAAGTGCACAGAGAAATGGCTTATGGCCATGTGAATGAGGTGATGGATGCACCACCCGCCAGGGAATTCTGTGGACATGGAGGGAGCGTTACAGGTAGGACGGTGTCTGCCTGTCTCATTTAGTGAATAACATATGTCTGTCTGATCTGCAAAGGGGCTTGCGGGAAGATCATCTGCGCAGGTGGGGGGAGTTTCACAAGCTCTAGGCTTGTGACTCCTATGGTTGCTAGGACGGGCAAAAACAGGAAAGTAGGGATGCTATTTGCGTGCCCTTATTTTCGCCATAGTCTACGTAAATCTTCACGTAGACTAGACCTGCCAAAATAAGGAACGCAAATGGCGGCGCCCATGGGCCGTCGCCATTTGCGTACGCACTTTTTTTTTTTCAAAGTCACCCGTGATAGGCTACGTGACGATTTACGTAGCCTATCACGGCTGACTTTGGAAATCTAGCCGTGATAGGCTACGTAAATCGTCACGTAGCCTATCACGGGGTCTTTTTTTTTTTTACTTTTTGTTTCGCGGCCGGGGAGACGGGGCGCTTCTCCCCGGCCTGAATTTCAGCCGGATGGGGAGGGAAGCCTCCCCCCCAGCCTGAATTTCGGCCGGGCGAGGCAGGAAGCCTCCCCCCCTTCACCTGAACTTCGGGGGGGGGGAAAGCGAAGCACCTCCCCCCCACCGGGAAGCCAAGCTGCGAAAAGGAAAGTGACTTTCGTACATCCCTACACCCCTCAGGCTGGGTATGTTTTCGCCCAAGAAGTGCCAGCTAGCCACTGACACAGTTAGATGCCCGTCCTAGTTACCCCTTTGCAGGTATTTCAATAAATGTGGCCCAATTTTCAACCCAAGCTTGTTGTCTGCATCTTCTTTAACCCATCTCCGCTCGCAAATGCCCTAACCCTGGCTCCAGCTTGTCTGGCTGAAGGGGGGGGGCATTGCGGGCGGGTGGGGTGACAAGACGTTGGGGCCTCTGATTGGTGCACCCCAGTGGCACCCCCATGCAAGGAGGGGCAGGCTGAGTTGCCTTAAACTCAGCCCCCTTCTCAATCTCAGCTCTCTGGCCCGACGCAGCTCCCTCCCACCCTCCCCTAAGCAGTGTGGGTTTATTACCGGTTGCACTTTGGGAACCATCTAGGAATTTTTTGGCTCACAGTTCAATTGGCCTATTACTGTGTGTCTTTTTTGCCTATGTCACACTGTCTTGCGGGTCGAGTGTGTCCTGTAAGGGAATATGGTCTTTATCATCAGTCACATTCCAGTTGGCGGCTAGGACAGGCAAAAACAGGAAAGTAGGGATGGTGTGCATGCAGAGGCACCTTATGGTGACAGGTGATGCCTGAGGCCCCCCGAACGGGTTGTGAGGCTCAGCGGGGGGATAAGGGTTGCCTGGGAGACCAACCCTACTCACTCACCCAGGTGTTGTGCAGCACCGGGTTGGGGCTGACACCAGAAGGTCTACTTCCCCCAGAAGGGGCAGTCCAGAGGGATGGCGAGATCACCGCCACCCCTCAGGCTGGGTATGTTTTCACCCAAGAAGTGCCAGCTAGCCGCTGAAACAGTTAGATGCCCATCCTAGTTACCTCTTTGCAGGTATTTCAATAAATGTGGCCCATTTTTCAACCCAAGCTTGTTGTCTGCGTCTTCTTTAACCCATCTCCGCTCACAATAATCCTTAATAGACATGTCAGCACTTCTGACTTGATAAGTAATCCAAAACTGAGCATGTGGATTTTTTTCCATGAAGTAGTGCACTGTAGTTATAACATCTTCCAAGTTTTCTGGTTCAAAAAATACATCAGAGGCCAACACAACATCCAATGGAGGCAAGGCCAATAGAGTGGGTGACATATGTCCCCAAGTGAGTCCTGTGACATACATCCCAGAGAGGTGATTCATCTGACAGCTTATTCGACAGTTGTCCAAACATCGAGCGAACTCTCCATTATCTGACAATATAATTTCTGCTCCACGTTTTGCTGCCACTATCCCAGGAAGACTTACACCTGCTCCAATGTCCAAAATTCTGTTGCCACGGACTAGTCTTCTATGAAACCAGACATACTGGGCCAGAACCATGGCAGAGGGCCAAATATGCATGCCACACTAAGGATAAAGGACCTTGGGAATAAGCCCCACCAGCTCTGGGTTCCACTGATCTCTTTCCTCCTCTTGCACTCCTCCGGCAAACCTGTATTCCCTCACACTGAATTTGGATGCTGGCTCGCACAGTAGAACCTTTTCTGCCCAAAGTGGGGCTCCAGGGGCTCACACAACCATGCCATGCTTCCTGACCTTCGTATGCCACACTTCCTGACCTTCACACACACACACACGGGCATGTGTGTGCATTAAAAAAAAAAACGTTTTAAGTTCTTGCTCTGGAGAAAAGGATCTGCCAATAGACTGCAGACAGCACAAGTGAACCTGATTAAGATATTACTGATGCTGTGAAGGCATTTTCTCTATATAGAGCTGGGGTAATGTGGCAGAGAGAAATGTCTGGAGTGAGAATGAGCACAAACAGGATGTAATCCTCAGTTAACCTATTGTAGAGTTGCCTAAGGAAGAATTTCCAAAGTCCTGATTTCTTGTGGAGAAGAGGCAGATGGACTAATGGAGACCGAGGCATGAGACACATACAGGCTACACAAAACTGAGGCTATAAGGGCAATGAAAAGGGTATGCAGAGGAAACAAGAGGTGGGCTAGCTTGCCCCTGGCCTGCTCTGTTTGATTCAGAAATAAACAGGATATTTATGGGAGGAGGGGCAACTGGGAATAACTGGATTAATTTTCTGAGACTGTTCAAGGCTCTGAAAATAACTGTCTCTCTTCCAGCCTTCTTTGATTCCCAGGCACTATCCCCACCACTTCCCACTCCCTCCTAGATGCTCGCCCTCTTTTCCTTAAGTTCTTACCTGTCAAAGCACAGGAGCAATGACAGTGTGTGTTGGGAGGGAGAAGAAGGGAAGTTTTTCCTCCTTGTTCCCTCCACCAAGCTTCTTGGCATTCAAGTGTGCTACTGCTAGCTCACTGATACGCCATGTGTCTGAGCACTCAGACTTGGACGTATTATCCCATACATGGTTATGTTCTCCTGAGAGCTACTGCAGTGCAAATGGTCTAAGCAGAGGTGCAATCTAAAGAGGCCCTGGATTCATTTCCAAACCTGCCTCATGATAGCATCACTTAAGACAGACTATTGTTGCAAAAACATCTTGCCCTCCAAATTAATTTTTAAACTAGGGACTATTTGGAGATCTATGAGAAAGGGATTTATTTATTTATTTATTTATTTATTTTTATACTGCCCAATAGCAGAAGCTCTCTGGGCGGTTCACGAAAATTAAAACCACAAAGTGCAGCATAAAACAATATAAAATATGAAAGCTTAAAACCACAATATAACAGTTCAACCAGAATAAAACATAGCAGCAATGGAGAGATTTAAAATACAGCTCTAAGACACCTGAGCTAAAAGACTATGAAGCTAAAATGCTAAAACACTGGGAGAATAAAAAGGTCTTCACCTGGTCCCAGAAGGAGAATGGTGTAGGCACCAGGTGAACCTGTCTAGGGAGCTCATTCCACAGCAGGGGTGCCACAGCAGAAAAGGCCCTCTTCCTGGTAGCCACCCACCTCACTTCCTTTGGAAGGCACTCATGGAGACAGACCCCTGAAGATGATCTTGGGGTCTGGGCAGGCACATATGAGAGGAGGCGATCCTTCAGATAACCTGGGCCCAAGCCATTTAGTGGTTTGAATGTTATAGTGCAACTACTACTGTAAGAAAAAGTCGAGTCTTTGTATGCAACCATCTGTTATATCACACATGTACTTATATCTTTCAAGTTTTTCTCCTTATTAGCTGTGTCCTGTTATTCAGTTCAGGCTTTAGTACAATAATGTAACATTTGGGTGAAAATATGCAGCCCAGTAGCCCACCACTGGAGGCTAAGATGGAGAAAACCTCTACAACTACCACATATTTTCCTGTGGTGCTCAGGTAAGTTGAAACAAAAGATACTCAAACACTGCAAAACACCACCATGCTGAAAGATATAAATTTGGCTTCATTAAAACTGTCAGGCAATTTCCTGGCAAGGAAAGCCACAGTGAAGCTGGCAAGTGCCAGGAAACCCATGTAGCCTAAAAGAGAGTAAAACATGGCCACTGAGCCCTCGTTACATCCCAATACAATCTTGTTAGCATTTGAAAGCATGTCAGCATGTGGGAATGGGGGTGAGGTTGCTAACCATACAATACATATGCCTGCTTGAATAAGGGAGCAAGAAAGAACAAGAAAGGTGGATAGTCCTTTCCCTACCCACTTCCTCATTGTGGATCCTGGCTTGGTGGACATGAAAGCCAGAACCACAGTCATGGTTTTTGCCAACACACAAGAAACAGCCACTGAGAAGATGATGCCAAAAGCAGCTTGTTGGAGGAGACACGTCACCCTATTAGGTCTTCCGATGAATAGCAATGCACAAAGGAAGCAAAACAGGAGGCTGATGAGGAGAGTATAGGTGAGGTTCCTGTTGTTGGCTTTGACAAGGGGAGTGTCATGGTGCTTCATAAACATTCTTAGCACCACAGTTGTTATGAAAGAGCATGAAAGTGCACCAGTGGCTAAACCAATCCCTGAAGGTTCTTCATAAGACAAGAAGGTTACAGCCTTGAGGATGCATACATTTTGATCCCTGTTTGGATAATGGTCTTCTGGGCATTGAAAACACTCAACCGTGTCTGGAAAAATGAATAAAAATAGAAGAACGATTGTGGCTCCTCTCACACCAAAGTACATCCTGTAGGCATTGGTGGTGCGAGGTGCCCTGCTGCCTAAGGAAGGAGGACATGACACCTTTGCCTCTACTGCAAATTGCAAACTCTACCTGCAAATTTGGCAGGTTTGTACAGAATAACAGTGAGGATTACTGCTGATTTCATACTCTGCGAAGAACTGCAAGTAACAATGCACAGGGGTACTCATAATAAATGGTAAGCTCACACATAGTTGTCCATCCTTGCCCTCTTGTATAGAATACTGTGTCCTGTGTCCTGATACCAAAGGCATATTGCTTCCCCCACCTAGCCAGCAGCAGTTAATGATGCTGATGCGGAAATGCATCAGTTAATGGCATCAAAACATACATTTAGGGATTGCTCGATTAACACTGTCACTTTTGTATGTGTAGTGTACACATTTCAAGCACTGAAGAAAGATTACGTGTGGACATGGACACCTGAATTCATGTTTCATCAGCCATGGTTTTTATTGGCATTCTGTTTTTAAAAAGCACATCACCATCACCATCACCATGACCATCACCATACTTCTATACTGCCCAATAGCCAGAGCTGTCTCATTAAAAATACACTATACAGAGATATGCAGAGAATATGGTGTTCTAATCTTTGTATCCTTTTACTATTTTAGCTTTTATGTTCACCACTCTGAAATCTGTTTCAGATATGGGCAGTATACAAATATTGTAAATAGTAAATAAATAAATAAATAAATAAATAAATAAATGTTTCTCTGAATTATGTACAACTTCTTTCATAACCCTGTACACAGCAATTCTTACCCTTCTGTTTAGATACTTTTCCTTTGGGGCATGGGATGCAATCATAGCAGCAAAATGGCTCCCCTTCCTTCCTTTTCTTGCTGTAACCAGGATAGCAGTTGTCATTACACACAGAAATGGGCTGTCCCTAATCCAATGAAAGAAGATAATGTTATTGTCTGTCCTTTGCTGCTGAATGCCAAACACACAGGCACAAAAGCAGGACATCAGCTCAGAATATGTCTTCTCGTTAATTATAGATTACGAGTAAGGATGCCCATTTAATGATAAAACAATATGTATTACAAACAATGGATATTCATACTGTGTATATAGAAAACATGTCTATCTGTTGATATACAACGAGAAGCCAGAATTATGGAAGGGTGAGAAATTCACTCTCTTGGGGGGTTGTTGTTGTTTTAAATGATTTACTTGATCACCACCTCCTGGAACCAAATGCAGAAACGGACACTATTTCCAACAGCAAAATCCATACATTTCCATGCTTTTAATAAATTCCATAAAAGAAAAAAACAGTGTGTTAAACATTAAGCACTCATTTGAAAAATGCACAAAAAGCACTGCACACATTCCTAAAATGAGCAGAAACATGCTTAAGGGTGCAATCCTAACTAGATAGGTGGCCACCTCTGAACTTGGAGGCAACCACCTATCCAAAGCAAGGCAGGAGAGGCACGTAGGGATGTCAGAGAATTCTGCCACGGATCTCAGTGAAGCCGAATGCCAGTGCATTCAGCCCCCCGAAATCCGTGGCAGAATGAAGCCTCTGCCCCACTACCTGCGAAAGGCATGTGAAATGGAGCACTTACCTGTTGCCGTTTGCACTACTTTGCGAATGCCGGCCGCGTCTGCGGCCGCCATTTGCTTCACGATTTTTGCCGTGATAGGCTATGTAAATACTTATGTAGCCTATCATGGCTAATGCAAGGATGCCATAAGTATTTACGTAGCCTATCATGGCAAAAAAAGGGAATGTAAATGGTGGCCGCCGTAGCCGCCGCCATTTGCGTTCTTGTTTTTTTTTTGCTGTGATAAGCTACGTAAATATTTACGTAGCCTATCAGGATAAAAAAACAGGGGCGCAAATGGCTTAGAGGCTGCCATTTGAGCCCCTGTCTTTCGCCGTGATAGGCTACGTAAATATTTACATAGCCTATCACGGCCAAAAACATGAATGCAAATGGTGGCCACCATAGCCGCCGCCATTTGCATCTGCAGGCTCCAGATGCCTGCGAATACACCTGGCTGGCAGCTCTGCGGAGTTGCCGCAGAGCTAAGCTGGCCGGGTTAGCATTTCAGGGGAAGGTGCAGAGCACCACCCACCCACCGCGAATCACCCCTGCAAAAAGGTAAGTGACTTTCGTACATCCCTAGAGGCACGGGGGGGATCATTCCCTCCATGAGTCTCCTGCCTTGCTATTTTCTGCTAGACAGCCATTTTTGGCTGTCTAGCACCGGGGGGGGGGGGGAGGAGGAGATGACCGTGAAAGGAAGCTGCCATTCTACACATTGGATATGTCATACGCGCAGCTCCACTCTCCCCACCCTGGAACACGCCCCCGGAACGCCCCTTTTCAGTCGCTCTGTGCTTCTCTTCCAAGCGTGGAGGATGGGGCTTCTCCGCACTGCTTCCAAGGCAGCATGGATAAGGGGGGAGGTTGGTTCAAGAATGGACCTTGGAGCATGGGATCCAAGGTCAGTTGCCGGAAATGAGCATATCGTATGGCCCCCTAGACAGTGTCTGGTAGCCATAGGATTGCTCCCTTAGTCAATGCTGCATGCATCCATTCCTGAGCCCATTACTGTATTCATTCAAAAAATGGTCTCCAAATATGCCTGCCTGCCTGCCTGCCTGCCTGCCTGCCTGCCTGCCTGCCTGCCTGCCTATCTATCTATCTATCTATCTATCTATCTATCTATCTATCTATCTATCATCTATCTATCTATCTATCTATCTATCTATCTATCTATCTATCTATCTGTTTTAAAGATCCATGTTGGCTTTGGATCAATTGGTGGGCGCCAAAGTCCTTGTCATTTTCTATTCTCCTTCTGCATGCCAAATATGATTTGCCAGCTATAGTTTAATGGCAATACTTTCAACTGCAGCATTTCATCTGTCACTCAGTATCTATGTTTGGTCATGCCACTTTTGCAGCATAAGAATGTCTGTCATTACTGGAAACAATAATTGAGGCTGGTCAGGCAAAGCGACCCATGATCCATGTCTAGAAACACTTGTTATTTGTGTATAAATATGATATACAGGATTCTAGGTATGTCAGAGGAATTGGTCCAGGGGGTCAAGCTTTTAGTGGCTCAGACCCCCAGACTCTGGCTCGCTTGTCCAGGGGTTGTCCCGACTCGACCTGCACCAAGTTGGGCTAGCTTGCGGATGTCCACCACCACTGTTGCCAGCCACTATACTCCACTCTCTCGCTCGAGAGAGAGAGTTGTGCATAGGGATGGCAGAGAATTCCGCCACGGATCTCAGTGAGATCCCCCGAAATCCGTGGTGGAATGAAGCCCCCCCACCCCCCCACCCCACAAAAGGCGCACGAAATGGAACACCTACCTGGTGCCATTCGTGCTGCTTTGCTAATGGCGGCCGCGTCTGTGGCTGCCATTTGCTTCACGAGTTTTCCCATGATAGGCTACATAAATACTTACATAGCCTATCACAGCTAATGCAGGGACGCCATTTGTGTCCCTGCAGAGGCTGTGATAGGCTATGTAAATATTTACGTAGCCTATCACAGCAAAAAAAGGGAACACAAATGGCGGCCACCATAGCTGCCACCGTTTACATTCCCTTTTTTTTTTTTTTTTGCCGTGATAGGCTACATAAATATTTATGTAGCCTATCACGGAGAAAAAAAGGGATGGAAATGGCGGCGGCTACGGCGTCTGCCATTTGCGTCCCTGCGCAGCCCAGCAGTGGCCGGATGTCACTGTGGGCAGCCCTGGCCAGTGGCTCCATGGAGTCGTCGCAGAGAGGAGCTGGCTGGCAAGGATTTTGGGGGGAGGGACAGAGCACCTCCCCCCCACCGCGGATGTCATGAAATGAAACAGGTAAGTCGTTTTGTACATCCCTACTTGTGCAGAGCAGCCAGCGAGTGGTAGCGGTGGCAACAACAAGTGGTGGGCAATTCCAGTTCCAGTCATTGTATGCAAAAGTCTCCCTTCTCCCTGTCAGTGCCCCAGCAGGGAGAAGGAAGACTTGCACACGACAACCAGAGAATCTGCAAGTTGCGGCAAGGAGCCCGTGGCTCGGCTCTCAAATGCAAGCTGAGCCAGGGGATCCAGGGAAATCCATTGAGCCCCAAGAGAGCTAGATTGCACTGCACCAGATATCCCTACAAGGTTTAAAGCAGGAAGGGAACAGGAAACTGGAGTGTCCCATTTTGCCAAATCAATGGATTGCTGCTTCGGCACCTATACCTGTCCCATGTATGGATCTTAGGCTGCATCTCATTCAGTAAACACTTAGGATTTGTGTCTCTTGGATAACACAATGTCTCTTTAATAAAGGTTTGTCTAATTTGACTAACTGCTGGTAGTGCAACACAGTGAATGCTTCTTTTAAATAGGGCTGTGCACTGCTTTGGCCCGAAGCTCAAACTCCGAGTCAAAGCAGGGTGCCTCAGGCCACTTTGGGCCACCTCCAAGTTGAGGTGGAGAGGCCCAAAGCAGCTCGAAGTGGATTGGTTCACTCCGAAGTGCTTCAGTGCACTTTGGAGAGATCTGGAGGCCCAGCTGCCACACCACTGCCATTGCCGCCGTCCAGCCCCCAGCTCCTTATCTGGTCCTCTGACCGCATGCCAGCAGCCATCTTGTTCCAGGGAATGGGGGGAGCCATTTCTAAAATGGTGACTCCCTGTATTTCTGGATACATACAGGGAGTCACCATTTTAGAAATGGCTCCCCACATTCCCTGGAACAAGCTGGCTGACAGCACGTGTCCAGAGGACCTAGGAGCTGGCAGCAGCAGTGGATCCCCTGGTGGCAATGGTGGGAATGGTAGCAGTGGCAGCAGCCCACCCTCATTGCAAGCAAGGTCAAGGAACACATGCTTGAGCAAGGGCAGGAGTCGGCCTCCAACCAAGCATCCTCCCCTCCTTGCAAGGAAGGGAGAGAGTGCAGTTGAAGGGCAACTCCTGCCTTGTGCCTGTTGGTGGGCTGCAGCCTGCAACAGGCAGCAGTTTCCCTGGCAGCACCCTCCCCAGTGGCTCCCCCAGCAGCAGCTTCCCCAGTGGCACCAGCAGCTTTGGCGGTACCAGCAGGGGCTTGTCTGGTGAAGATGTCCCCCCCCCACACCATGAAACAAGGGTCCAGCTGGAGGCTGGGTGGCATTTGGGGGGGGGGGTGAAGCAGGATTCGGATGTCTGAATCCTGCTTCAGCTTCATAGGCCAAGGCAGGTCACCCCCCCCCCCATCAGCCTGAGCTGAACCAGGCCTGCCTTGGAAACACCAAAGCGGCTTCTAAGGCAGGTAGGGGGTCCATGCATAGACCTACTTTTACGCATATGTTTTGGCAATGTCCAGTAGTTGCTTCTTTTGGGGAGAAGGTTAGTATATGGATAACTTTTTGTACTGGAAGTTCTGGAACAGTATTTAGTATTTGCTGTACATGCTGTTTTAAATTAAACCTGCTTTTTTTGAAATTAATGAATGCTCAGTGTAAATGGGTTCTCTGTGCCCTTTTAACAGCTAAAAGACTGATATTACAATATTGGAAGGATAAATGCTCACCCCCCCTTAAAGCAGTGGTTTGAGGACCTTATAACACTTCCAGTATTTGAATGGGTGGTGTATATGCCAGTCCATTTCCGGGCCCGATTCAAAGTGCTGGTGTTAACATTCAAAGCCCTTAATGGCTTGGGGCCAGGTTACCTGAAGGATTGCCTCCTCCCATATGTGCCTGCCCAGACCTTAAGATCATCATCAGCGACCCTTCTCCGTGAGCCCCTGCCAAAGGAAGTGAGGTGGGTGGCTACTAGGAGGAGGGCTTTTTCTGTTGTGGGGCACCCCGGCTCTCGAATGAGCTCCCTAGTGAGGTTCGCCTGGCGCCTACATTGTATTCTTTCTGGCGCCAGGTGAAGACCTTTTTATTTTCCCAGGCATTTTAGCATTTTAGCTTTCTACATTTTTATCTTTGCTGTTTTAAATCTGTATTTTAAACTCCTGCACTGCTGCTAGGTTTTATTGTGGTTGTATTGTTATATTGTGGTTTTAATGTTCTATATATTTTAAATTGTTTTATTGTGTGTTGTTTGGTTTTAATTTTTGTGAACCGCCCAGAGAGCTTCGGCTATTGGGCGGTATAGAAATGAAATGAATGAATGAATGAATGAATAAATAAATAAATAAATATATTTGGATATCTGGTTTGCGTTTGTAATTTTGTATATATACATTTCATATGCATTTACTGATATGGATATACAAATTATTACAAATCTATGTAAATATTTTTTCTTCTTTCTTTTTCTTTTTATTTTATTGAAATCTTCCTTGAAAAAAAAAAAAGTCCACATAGCACAGGATAGACTTGGATATGGGAAAAGGAGGAAGCCCACAAAAATAGACTTGACAGATCCACGCAACCCTGGCCATAATACAACCTCTCTTGTATGGGAGTAGTCCTTTTCTCCAGAGCCGTTGCAATGTATCAGTGCTATTTCAAATTTTGGATACTTCCCAAAATGCCTCCTTTAAGTCCTACCTGGTTAAACCAGGTGTGCCATACAATGACATTCTCATGAATGGTGAATGCTTGATCTGGAAGAATGTGATGGTCCATCCTTCCAACTTTCCCTCTAATGAAAGATTGGTTTGGGAATGTGATCCAGTTGATCACATCAAATCCTGCTACTAATATCCCATTCTGGTCAAAAGAAATTTCATCCCCAACACTGTTGTTAAATGAGATTTGTTTCAGAAAGTGGTGAGTCTAGATAGAAAAGGAAAGCACAAATGTGTAACCAAAAAATGGTAGTATAAAACAGGGAAGCTAAGCTTGCATTTCTTGCACATATTTGATCTCATTTATTTCAGATGGCTCGGTCAAATTTTCAATGAACTGTATGGACTTTTTTTGAGAAATATGTTAACACACCCATGAAAACACCCTCCCACTTCATAAATGATGCATAATCTGTGGTCCAAACTGGATGTGATGTTATTTAAATGAATGGTTCATTGTTGCTATTGTTGATTATGATGATGCCTGACCAGCCTGGGACCAGGTTACCTGCCTTCTCCAATACAGACCTAGGCAATCATTAAGCTCATTAGAGATGGCCTTGTTGGTTCTACCATGACCTGCAGATTGCCATGTCACAGCAACCAAAAAGTGGGCTTTCTCTGTGGTGGCACACACCTTATGGAATGTCCTCCCTGGAATTCAGGAGCCATGAGCTGTAGCATGCTTTGGGCACCAATTAAAGACCGCTTTCTTAGGTCTTTCTTAGACCTTCCCTAAGTGGGTATACTGCCCAGTTTGTTAGCAAGTATGATGTTGTATAGGTTTTAATGGTTTTATTTGTGTTCTATATCAATGTTTTAATTATTATTGTGTTTTTATTGTATTCCGATGTTTATAATTTTAATGGAATTGACATATTTTAATTTTCCTGTAAACTGCTTAGAGAAAATACTCTCATAATACTAGAACCCATGAAGCTGACTGGTGGAAGATTCAGGTCAGATAAAAGGAAGGACTTCTCCACACAGCGCATAGTAAAACTATGAAATCCACTACCCCGAGATGTAGTGATGTCCACCAATTTGGATGGCTTTAAAAAGGGATTGAACAAATTCATGGAGGATAAAGCTATCAATGGCTACTAGTCCTGATGGCTATATGCTACTTCAGATATCAGAAGGACTATGCCTATGTTCATCAGTTGCTGGAGAACATGGGCAGGACGGTGGCGTTGCACTCATGTCCTGCTTGTTCGTTTCCCATCAGCAGCTGGTTGGCCACTGTGTGAACAAAATGCTGTGCTAGCTAGATGGACCCTTGGTCTGATCCAGCATAGCTCTTCCTTTTTTCTTATGTTTAAAGATGCTTAGCGGTATATTAAATAACATTATTATTATTATTATTATTATTATTATTATTATTATTATTATTTACCTGCCATGGCTGATTTTTCTGAAGTATCCATAGTTCTCCATCCATCACTGTTCTGAGTTTGGATCGGGATGAAAGCATGGCATGCAAAGCATGGGCCACTGCATAGACAGCATCGTAAATACTGTAGCTGTGACCGGTTATGCTCATTTCAAAAAAAGACCCAGAAAGGCTTTCCAGCCTTTCATCTCCAGTACAAATATCACCCTCCACCATGCCCAGAGCAGAATTTGGGAATACGCAGCCAAATGCCTGCTCCCAGAAATCTCTGATAAAACCATCTTCTGTTGTGCTGGAAGGGTTTCTTCCTCGAAGAAATTCTTTGAATCCCTGAAGCTCATTGGAATGAATTGCAAAAGACATAGCACCATGGATGGCTTGCATATCCCAATCTCTTTGGTAGACAAGTGATTTGAACTCCATTTGGGCTGTCAGAATCCAGACTTTACCTTTCAGCTTTTGTATCGTGTCTTCTATTTCTGGTAGATATAGCACCCATCTCAAAAATATGATGGAATCTGCTTCTCCGTAGAAGACCAAGGCATTGGCTGTGCTGTTCATGACCTTATCATACATTTCAAGCCCTTTGTGTATGATGTCTCCCTTGTCATGACCGTAGGTCAAATTTGGGGGACATGTTTCTATGAAGGCTAAACAGATGCCACTCTGGGAAAATAAAGGAAGCATGAGCTTCAGAAACATTTCTCCATTATCTTTATCATCAGCAATGAATCCAATCCATACCCACTTGAAATGGAGAAGTAACTGGAGAATTCCCAGGTACTGGAGGACATCATCTGGGGCCATCTGATAGGAGGAAAGGAATTCAGTTTTATGTGCTCTCCCTGGAGTAGATCCATATGAGAGCTAAAGACACATTTTGAGAAGGGGAATACAGAGAAAGATTTGAAATATAATCATGTATGTGTGGAAAGAGTTGTGCCTTGGTGCATTCTTTTACACATGTAATGATAATCCCCCTCCATATTATGGCTAAACTGGATTGAGAAGGGCCATTTGTCCTCCATTTCATCTACCTCAATCAGCTGTTATGTTTCAGCTATGTTTTGGGGTAGAGACAGTATTCTCTTGGGGGAAAGAGAACTGGAGAAGCATTCAAATGCAAAGAGAGATTCTCCAAGTTATCAGTAAAACCATCTCCATAAACATTAACTCACAGAGATGAAATATCAGCTGGCCATGAGCTGCACTCAAGCCTTGAGTAGGGATGGGTAAGAAATTTGCTCAGTTGAGCTGTTGTGTTTTAATGTACTTATTCAGTTATTCAGTTTGCATATATTGGAACTAAATGTGGTCTTGAACACAATTTGTGCTTGAAAACCTGTTTGTTTCATAGCATTTTGCTATGGAACAAGCAAAATACATTCAACAACATGTCCACATTTAAAATATAGGGAAAGAAAACTGTGCACAATTTTACAGAAGTACAAAAAATTAACAAGGTCCTATGGCTTATTCTGGCTAAACAGACTGATCTGAAACTTGACAGTGTAGGAGAGGTGGATTTGTTAATGGTCCATGTTGATTTTGAGGTAGAAAGAGCTAGAAATTGCTTATTTGTAGGAGTTTTAAGTTTGATGAATGACCAACAGCAGTTTGACAGATATTGTCTTTTCTTCCCCCTGGAGGAAGATGGAGTTCATTTTGTAGTAACATCTCTCCATTTGTACAGCATATTTTGGAAAACAGTTTGTCGTTTCAGTTAAGGGAGAAGGTGTAGTATGTGCTGCATCTCAGAAGAATATAGGTTTTGAAAAATATGTGATTTTTCACCCCATTTAACCTATTGGATTTCATAAGGTCATATTCACAGGATGGAAGGGGGGATAGAATGGAGTGTGAGTGCAGCACTCTGGTGGAATGGCAACATCTCAACCCTTTTTGATCCTGACAACCAATGTAGGGAGATGCTTTGTGAGGACAAGGGAGACAGGGACTGTAAAGTAATGTTCTTACAAAACTGTGAAGAGGCAGAGATGGTAATTATAATCATGAAATTGACCAGACCAAATTGAAAGACTTTTACTACTGTACTAAAGGAAACGGGGAAGTTTTGACTGCACAATTCAAAGAAAACATAATTGGCTGCAAACAGCACATTGGAGGGGGGGGGGCTAATAGGATATGGGCTGTGTGCACATTGATGAGAAACTGAAGCTTGGTCCAATCCAGATACGTGCCCTGTGTGACCAGATTGAGCACACTTAAATCAAAACAAAAACAAAAACATGATTTATGTAATATACTTTGTTCCTCTGTCAAGTGAATACTGTTGCCATATGTCATTCAGCAACCTTGATGGTTCTTAAAGATCATAAGGGCAAAGAGTGGAATACAAATACAAACAGAGGGTTCCACTCTCCTCCAGTAATGTATGCAGTGATCTTCAGCATGAGCAGCTGAAGAACTAATGGGCACCACATTTGAATCAGTGAATGAACTCTTCACATGTTTGTGATTGGACATAGGGTTGAGTTGATCTTTGTTCTCAGCTTGATGCATAATACTATCCTTGCTCAGGCATTAAAAATCTGACTTACAGTGATACACAAAGAGAGAGAATGAGAATGAGCATGGTAGCTCTGAACCCCTCCATGACCAGTCTTGTCAACCTTCTCATGTTTAGAGCTAATCTTTCCACCTGGTAACCTTTTCTGTCCATTGAGACTCTCCATGTGATGAAAATCAGGGTTCCACATGGTGCAGGAAGCTTCCACAGAGAGAAGATTCTCCCTGCTGCAGCAGTTTCCCAGAACACCAGGAGTGCAATAAGCTAATGGGGGCAGAGCTAGTGTCTTCATTCTCACTGTTCCTCCTCACGTGTTAATGTGACAAAGATTTAGAATGCCTGAATAGGGCTAATATAACTAGAACCCAAATAAGGAAAGATTTTTCTTCACTACGAATGAATCATAAATATTGTTTTCCTTAATCTGGGTATGACTCTCACATAAATAATAAAAAGTCTACTTGATTACATGTTTTGAACCATGAAGTCACATCTAGGGGGGAAAATAATATGTAAAAACTTGCATTTCTGTCCCATGCACACACATCCTACCTGTGGAAACTTGTAGATACTCAAAACATTTGCTATCTGGTGAGATGTTTCTGAGTGAAGTGCCCCAATGACTGCAATTAGGTTGTCCTGGATGTCACACTTGTAGTTGGGGATAAATCTGTTCCTTGTGGAAATAAGTTGCATTGTGGCACGATAGGTCAGTCCAGCATCGGAATAGATGTCATACATGTGGAATCCCAGGGTGACATTTGGTAAGATCTGGGGATTTTCATTGATCTCCTTTACAGCAAATGCCAAGGCGAGAATGTGCTGGTAGTTCTTCGTTACTACACTACAAAAAAGATTTGTGTGTTGTTTTACAAGTATATTCTACACTTAGTAATAATATTTCTACTATGTGCTGCACCATATTGTTCTCAGTATTGTTGTTGTTGCTGTTGTTGTTAATAACAATAAACAATATTTATATACTGCATTTATTGTAAGGATGGGCAGATCAGTCAGTTTCTCGTTCATGCCAACTTCACATGTGTTGATTCATAGGTCCATTCTGTCCTGTTTCTTCATTAACATTTAATTAAATAATTGCATTAGAAGTTGTATTTAAATATGTATTTTGAACATGTTTTCTTACAAAACATGCATTTCTAAACATTTTAATCTAACTGTAAGCATTTCTAAACATCTTGGAATACACAAATTTAAATAGGTTCTGGCATACTTTTTGAGTTGAGAACTGTAATGCAAAAAACAGAATTGTGAAATCTTGGTAAGATATGGGGATTTCCAATTATCTCCTTTACAGCTGAGCAAATACCAAGGCGAGAATATGCCGATAGTTCTTAGTTACTACACCACAAAAAGATTTGTGTGTTGTTTTACAAGTATCTTCCACATGTTATAATAATATTTCATACTTTATCCTTTTCACAGGAGAAGCTGGAGACTTACTGAATCATAGGCCTTCTGCTTCTAAACCTTCACTCTACCATGGAACTATGATTCATCATTAAGGATTCATAAACTCTGCACCAGAAACCATCAGAGAGGTGATCTCACCAAACACAGTGAAAATAACACCAACAATGCTGAAGAGACATAGGTATATGTGATGTTTCTATGATATCGTGGACACATCACATTGCCCAGTTTTCCATTTTCA
The DNA here is from genome assembly GCF_057233095.1 of Heloderma suspectum. NCBI lineage: Eukaryota > Metazoa > Chordata > Lepidosauria > Squamata > Helodermatidae > Heloderma > Heloderma suspectum. The sequence goes on from NC_139463.1 coordinate 91,762,418, forward strand.
AACTGAGAAGGAGCTTGACCCTTCATCATTGTATGCCAACTGTGCATGTTCATCAACTTTGTTGGACTGAAGAAACAATGCTTAAATGCAGTTGTTGTGCTTTAACAAAATTTGAGTGGGATGCAAAGACCAATTAAACAAGAATAGTATCCCTCTGTGCAACAAATTTTAAGGAGGATATGTTTTTCACAATATAACTCTTGATGAACTACCCTCTTATTTGTGCATTTTAAATGCAGTAGGCTGTACCAAACAAGGAACTAGGAAATAAGAATGGATAATTTTTCAATATCTACATGGAGGTTGAAGTAGCTTTCCTTCACTGAAGGACTCATCAAGCAATATACACATCCACATTTGAAGCCAAAACAGAACTGTATGTCTATGGGATGCAAATTAAGCAACATATCCTATACAAATGTGACAATATTTGGAAGTAGCCTCAAAAAACAGTCTCTATGTAACTTGTTTAAAACTGGACTAGCTTTAATAGCTTGATGATGGAGCTGGAATGAGGAGCCTTCATGTACAGTGAAAGAGGGAAAGGCGGTGAATTGATTGTTTCCATGAAAACGTTGAATTCATTTATTACTCTTTGGAATTCAAGATATAGTACTTTGAAAATAACGGAAATAGTATATTGTTTTGAAATGTGGTTCCTGGTTAAAAATGGCTGTACATCATTGTGTTGATGCATAAGTCTTGTATATCTCTATAACATAAACCTGAATATTTAAGACAAATATGCACATGACTAGAGAGAAAGGATGAGGCACAAAATGAGATGAAATGGTTGACACCATGGAGAACTGTGGTATGTCTGGTGAAACTGGTGAAAGAAATAAATAAAGGGAAAGGTAATGTAAAATGTGAAAAAGTTAATCCAATGCAAGTGAGTTAAATAATGTTTTAAAGCCTCAATGAATTCTAAGAGTCTCTTTGTATGGGATAAAGCAGCCTGTTTCCTGTATATAGTGTGTCTCGTATATGCTGTTTCTTGTATATGTTTGTATTAGGGATGTATGAATTGTCTACCTTCCGTGCCGTTTGACTTCCACAGTTTGCAGAAATGCTCCGTACCGTCGTTCGTAAGCCCCCGGAATTCTCCTCTTTTTTTTCCGCTCCAAGAATTACGAAGATAAATCCGTACCAACAACCATAATTCTGCATAACTTCCATAAAAAGGCTATTTTTTGTAGATATTTATGTATTTTTTTTCCCCTGCCTTGAGAGGTGCAGTAATTACTTTCAGCCAAAACACTTCCTCCTCCTCAGGGCTTCCCAAAACAAGGCTGCCCTAGGTAATGCCTGAGCGATGCACTCTTTGTTTAAAGCAATGCTGTTTGGAAGAAAGAAAAAACCTTTTAAAATGACCATGCCGGTCTGGAGCCCTGCATGAGTATTATTCCCCCTGCTAGGCTTTCTATTTCCACATCCAGCCTTGTTGGTGACGTTGTGAGGCTAAAATGGAGAGGAGAACCAACTATGTGCATGTCTACTCAGAAGTAAGTCTTATTGAGTTCAATGTGACTTACTCCTACACATATCAGCACCCCACTTGCCCCCAGCTCAGCTTTGTATTTCCACATCCAGCTCATTAGCAAACCTGTTAGTTATCTCACTGGATGACTTTGGGCTGGACTCTAACCACTACATCATACTTCTGTTATATGAAACTCTTGAATAAAAAGAGACAGTATAATGGAAAGTTCTTTCTGAAGCAGTCATACTTGTACAAATGCAGCATGAAGGGAAAGATCAGCAACCTTCTCTTTGTTTGAATAAAAAGCACACTCTGCACATGCTCAGGGAATGGACAAAATGAGGAATAAACATGCCAGGGAATGTGAAGAACTATATTCTTCGTGTGTGTGTGTGTGTGTGTGTGTGTGTAATCTCCCTCAATCCAGCTGTTCCCTGGAAAAAAAAAAACCCATTCACCCAAGGGTCTTCTGAGATAACTAACAGGAGGTTTGATAATGAACTGGATGTAGAAATACAAAGCTGAGCAGAGAGGAGAACCAACTCTGTGCATGTCTACTCAGAAGTAAGTCTTAGTGAGTTCAATGCAACTTACTTCTACACATGTCAGCACCCCACTTGCCCCCAGCTCAGCTTTGTATTTCCACATCCTGCTCATTAGCAAACCTATAAGTTATCTCACTGGGTGACTTTGGGCTGGACTCTAACCACTACATCATACTTCTATTATGAAACTCATGAAGAAAAAGAGACAATATAATGGAAAGTTCTTTCTGAAGCAGTCACACTTCACTTGTACAAATGCAGCATGAAGGGAAAGATCAGCAACCTTCTCTTTGAATAAAAAGCACACTCTGCACATGCTCAGGGATTGGACAAAATGAGGAATAAACATACCAGGGAATATGAAGAACTATATTCTTCTAGTGTGTGTGTGTGTGTGTGTGTGTGTGTGTAATCTCCCTCCATCCAGCTGTTCCCTGGAACCCCCCCCCCCATTCACCCAAGGGTCTTCTGAGATAACTAACAGGAGGTTTGCTAATGAGCTGGATGTGGAAATACAAAGCTGAGCTGGGGGTAAGTGGGGTGCTGACATGTGTG